>NC_069004.1:12872621-12887054 GCF_001194135.2 Octopus bimaculoides | reverse complement strand
TATAAACCAATGGAAATATAATTAAATCCTAACATATGGAACTACATTAAAAAAAAAAAAAATGTAGTAAGAGAAACTCAGTATAGTTGGCAAATTTTCTAAAGAGTATCTTTATAACAGGATCACAATCCTAAGACAACATATTTCACAAGAACATCAATAGTTATGGTTAGAAAACTGACTACTCGTATAATGAATTTTAACCCACACCAACTTTCTGTTTAGTTCATATTTTCATATACGGAAGTAAAGTTTACTGAGTTACATAGCAATTGCTGGTCAATTGTCCAAACACTAGTCTCGTGTATACACACAAGAAGTTCTTAAACACAAGTGGTCACTCACCACGTGTGATAGAACCTGGTTTGAGAACATCCAAGACTTGTTGCCTATTTGCGGCTTCTACAAGTCTTACATCTTTTCAATGTTTCTTGTAGTGCTATAGTGGTTAGGCTATTCAGCTTACGATCATAAGGTCGTGAGTTCAATTCCTGACTGTGCTATGTCCTTTAGCAAGACACTTTATTTCACATTGCTGCAGTCCACTCAGCTAGCAAAAATGAGGGGACCTACTTACAACACATTACAGCTTTCCTAGTGGTGTGAGGAGATAAATATATAAGAGGTGGAGTAATGGTATGAGGTGATGAAGAGATGAGAGTGAAAAAAGATTAGGCAAGATGTTAGAAATTATTTTCCCTCACCTGGTCGTTAATTAACTGAAACTTGAAGAGTCTGTGGTAGAGCTGAAGGACATGTTCATAAAACTGAGTCTGAGACCAGTCTAGAGCTAGCCACACAGCTGCCAGGATCTTCACATGGTGATGACACAAAGCAGCACTGCCATAACTATTAAGTAGAAACAATAGAGAAAATAGATAGGCTGTAAAGTAATATTATATTTATGTACAGCACAACAGAAGAACATTGTTCAATCTACAACCACACCAGAAAGTACAATAAGTCTTCTCCTATGTTTCCAAAAACCACCATCAATTAAGGCATATCAGTATTTCAGTTCATTTGAAATGTGAAAATAAATGATTCTGCCAAGAGCAGTTTTTTGGCGTTAGGAAGGGCATCCAGCTGTAGAAACTCTGCCAAATCAGACTGGAGCCTGGTGTTGCCATCCGGTTTCACCAGTCCTCAGTCAAATCGTCCAACCCATGCTAGCATGGAAAGCGGACGTTAAACGATGATGATGATGATGATGAATTAGATAAGTGATGAGATGTGAATGGCACATCTAAAACTTGTTGCCTATTTGTAGCTTCTACAAGTCTTACATTTCTTCAATATTTCATGTCATGTTACAGCAAAGGTGCGTGGCTTAGTGGTTAGGGCATTCGGCTCACAATCATAAGTTCAATTCCCAACAAAGCATTGTGTCCTTGAGCAAGACACTTTATTTCATGTTGCTCCAGTCCACTTGACTGGCAAAAATGAGTAGTATTTGTAATTCACATTCTGTGTTATGCTGAATCTCCCTGAGAACTATATTAAGGGTACGTAGGTCTATGGAGTGCTCAGTCACTTGCATGTTAATTTCAGGAGCAGGCTGTTCCATTCATGGGATCAACTGGAACTCTCATCCTCATAACCAACAAAGTGTTAGTTGATGAGGTGTTAGACACATACAAGTGTTGTGCTTATGAAGACCTGTTGAACTGAGTGAAATCGTAGTTGTGGCTAATGCCAGTGCCGCCTGACTGGCACCCATGCCAGTGGCACGTAAAAAGCAACATTTGAGCGTGGCTGATGCCAGTGCCACCTGACTGGCACCTGTGCCAGTGATATGTACAAAGCACTCACTACACTCCTGGAGTGGTTGGCATTAGGAAGGCCATCCAGTTGTAGAAACCTTGCCAAATCAGATTGGAGCCCGGTGCAGCCTTCCGGCTTGCCAGTTCTCAGTCAAAATGTCCAACTCATGCCAGCATGGAAAGCGGACGATAAATGACGATGATGATGAATAATTACATCTGCCTCAGTATCAATATTTTCTAGACAAGTTACCTGGTCAAAGGACTTCCTTCCCAAACCCCAGTTCTATGGAATTTTCTGATTCACGCTAATCACATTCTACAAGTGAATGATTGTTGAATGACAACTTACAGCAAATTAAAAAAGAACAGAGACAATGTAGTCCTAGATATACGACAGGGTGGACATGGTTGGAATGCATTTGATTACAGGTCTCTATTTCATCAAGATTTTTGACACTAGATTTAATACATTTTTGTTGTTTATTATAAGAAATCAATAAAGAACAACAATATAAATCTCAATATTCACCGTCCAATGAAACACCAAACATCACAGGCCATCATTTTACAGTAAGGATTACTGTGGAGTAAGTTGGTCAAGAGGACAGACTCCTGTAACAGACAACAGATTTATTGTGGGTGTGCATGTATATATTTTGTGTGTATATATATATATATATATATATATATATATAATAATAATAATAATATTAGGGAAAAAATTCCAAATTTACAGGGAAAAATTCAATTTAATTTATCAAAATTAAATTAAATTTCACAATATATAATATATAAATATATAATTTAGAGAAAAAAAACCCACAATTATTTAATTCATCCATGAAAATCCACAATCACATATAGAAAAATTTAATCAGTAAATACACTAAAAAGACCTATAATAAAAATCAAAAAAGTACAAAGTAATAAACATTAAAATATTTATTACTTATTATTACTAATTACTTATTATAAATATTAAAATATTTATTACTTTGTACTTTTTTGATTTTTATTATAGGTCTTTTTAGTGTATTTACTTATTAAATTTTTCTATATATGATTGTGGATTTTCATGGATGAATTAAATAATTGTGGGTTTTTTTCTCTAAATTATATATATATATATATATAAATAATATTTTTTATGATCATAAAACTTATAACTGATCACTGTGAAAAACAGCACTACTGTGAGGGCCTATTTGCCCCAATATTAGATTATTTCCTTTAGCCAGTACACAGTGAACGCTTATGCAATATTATTATTATTTACAGAATTGTAATACTTGGCACCACTTATCAAATCATCACAGAAAACACACATGCTGGTTTGTTTATATATATGTATATATATTGGGGGAGAGAGAGAGATGAAACAAATATATATTAAATATATATTTTAGATGAATCAAATATATATTTAACAAATATATATTAAAAATATTTTTAGATGAATCAGAAAATTTCCATTAAAATATTTGCATTGTGCAACAATTGATTAACCAAGGTGGACGTATCAACTGACCATCTTTTGAAACAATTACGTCTATTCTTTTCCATGTGTTGAGCAATTGAGAGTCACAGAAATGTTCTACATAAATTACTGATCATCAAATCATCCATTTATCTCACTCATTTTTAATATATCGATATGGGTTGAATAGGTCTGTAATGTTATGCCTCTTTGTCAATCCCAAATTGACATCATTACACCTCTGACATCCAGGATTCTAATTCATTTCTTCTTAAGTCTTCTTGGTTTATAGGGTTTTACGGGTTGTAGAAATATTTTGTTCAATAAAAAAATTGACTTTAACAATATGGTCAGTCCAGTACCTGTTGTGCAGGTAAAATCCAATTTAGTGTAATTTATTCCTGCAAAAACTTGAAACAAATGAAGATAGTATACTTTGCTGGATGGGTAATGTCACTGTGCATATATGACAGAGTGTAAGTGATTTGAGAGAAAAACTGGGTATATGTAGCATCAGATGCAGTGTGCAAGAGAGAAGACTGTGTTGGTGTGGTCATATAAAGTGTATGAAGGACAGTTGCATCAAAAGATGCCATTCTCTAATTGTAGAGGGAACATGGGGAAGGGGTAGACCCAAGAAGACATGGGATGAAGTGGTGGGAAAGGATGTACAAACATTGGGACTCACAGCAGGGATGACAGGGAACTGAGACTCCTGGCGGTTTGCCCTGCTTGTGAAGACATGCCAAGCTAAGTAAAAGTGTGGTTGCTCTCACACCCAGGCTTGTCCTTTGCAACCCTCTCCAGCTGAGCATCCCTTATCTTGTGGCTCATAAGTGCTGGTGCCATGTAAAGAGCACCCGTACTGGTGCTGTGTAAAAGCATCCAGTACATTCTGTAAAGAGGTTGGCATTAGAAAGGGCATCCAGATATAGAAACCATGTCAACACAGACATGGAGCCTGAACAACCCTTCAGCTGGTCAGCTTGTCAAACCATCCAACCCATGCCAGCATGGAAAACAAACATATGATGATGATTCTTTAGTAAGAAAGATGAAGTAATGCTAGGGAAACAAATCTGTGATAGCAGACTATTCAAAAGAATAAACATATTTTACTCTGACCTGACACTGAATTAACCAAACTTCAGCTTAACCTGGAAAAGGTTTAAGTTAACAGATATAAATAAGATGAGAAATTAGGGATACTCACAACAACGGCAAAATGCTGAGCTGGCCAACTGCCCACAAAGCCACAAATGTTGGTGCAGAGATATTCGTAGAGACCGGCGTTTCTTGAATTAAAATATACAACAAAATATCACCATCATTTGACATCAAACAATGCAAAAAGTAAAACCTCATTCACTAAAAACTACAACTACATGCCTACACTGAGATGGCGTTTCTCTTTCTACTAAAACACAAAAAAAAAGGGGGGGGGGGGCTTCTGCCCCTCTGAAGTGACTAATTTCTTTATTGTTTATAAGGTAGCCATAACTGATCCTTCATATAACAAGTGACACTGACATTTCAGAATCACATACCAGTTACCTGGCAGGTGTTTCAAAGATATAAAGTGAAAGTCAAAAGAATTTTCCTCTTGGCTCATTCACTCAACAACAGACAAATAGCTGACCTTCCTACAAACACCGAGCAAGCAACAACACAGAAGAAAACCAACTAGTTTTCACCTGTCTCAGATTATGCAACACATTAAGTTGAAGGAGAAATCTTTTGCTTATGTCCAATTCCTTTTCTTTTACTTCTGTATCATGAACCACTTGCCTATGAATGCAAGTCAAACCAAATATTAACTTCACTTTCTACAATGCTGAACTCCTCTTGTTTAGCTTGTCTTAATAACAAATACATACTGGTCAAACAAAACATAAAACTGACCTATTTCTGTCTACCATGCCAACTTTAACATTTTTTCTACAACACAAATTATCCAATTTATTTCTTAAGACAAAACAAAAAATATGGACTTTCTCACAATACCTAATTTTTGTATGAATACTCTCTAATGGAACTTGTTATTTTTGCTTTTGGATTTTCAACATTTTCTTTCCACATATACTCAAAAATACATTTATATGAACTTTGTCTTGATTAATGAAGATCTGCTACATTTTTTTAATCTTGTCATCCAAAGATGTACTCACAAACCATGTGCTGTCTGACTACTAACTGGTTTGTTGTATCAACAAGACCAGAGGAGCTCTATTTCATGGAACAAAAGTGACATATTCCTTATTATTGTTATTCTTACCAATTTCTACACTGACTTAATTCTCTTCTCCTTCCCATTACATCATATCTCTCTCTTCTTAGATACACTTTCTCCATTATTTTCAACTTACGGTGCACCTACCTGAAATTCCTCTCAACCACTAATATACAATAATCCACCTGTTTTCCTGATATCTTAAAAAGCTTTAAAAGCTATGGCATGGTCCCTATTCACTTCCCTCAGACAAAAGAAATAAAATAAAAATCAAACCAGCTCATGCTTTTCGATGCTTAACATTCAAATCACAAAGCAACTAAATAAAAAAAAAACACAATATTTCATATTTTATAAAAGACTAAACTGACCTTTGAGGAGATCCAATGGCTGCAGTTATAGCAATTCTGATATCAGAGGCCATTTCAACTGAACCTTCACATAACAGAAATAATACAAATAAATATACAAAATATATTGAAAGAACAAATTATCTTTTTGTTTCTTATTCTTAGATGGTGGATATAATCTGTGGCGCAGTTTAACATCACTGGGTGGCTGTAAATGATATCAAGCCTGGCTCTGGGTGATGTTAAACATGACTCTAAAGTGTCTTTAGAGAAATCCACTGAGTCAACTTTCAATTATGATTATTATTATGATTATTATTATTATTATTATTATTATTATTATTATTATTATTATTATTATTATTATTCTGCTGAGGTTGACTTTGCTTTTCATCCTTTTGGGATTGATAAAATAAGTACCAGTTACATACTGGAGTTGATGTAATTGACTTACAACTGTCCCCAAAATTTCAGGCTTTGTGCTCATATTAGAAAGGATTATTATTATTATGATGGCAACAAGCTGTCAGAATTGTTATGGCACTGGGCAAAGTGCTTAGTGGCAGTCCATCCAGCTTTATATTCTGAGTTCAAATTCCACCAAGGTCAACTTTGCCTTTCATCCTTTCAGGGTCGATAAAGTAAGTACCAGTTGAGTACTGGGGTTGATGTAATTGACTTACCCACTTCCCCAAAAGTGCTGGCCTTGTGCCAAAATTTGAAATCATCATCATCATCATCGTCGTCGTTTAACGTCCGCTTTCCATGCTAGCATGGGTCGGACGATTTGACTGAGGACTGGTGAAACCAGATGGCTACACCAGGCTCCAATCTGATTTGGCAGAGTTTCTACAGCTGGATGCCCTTCCTAATGCCAACCACTCAGAGAGTGTAGTGGGTGCTTTTACGTGTCACCCGCACAAAGGCCAGTCAGGTGTACTGGCAACGACCACGCTCAAAATGGTGTATTTTATGTGCCACCTGCACAAGAGCCAGTCCAGGGGCACTGGCAACGATCTCACTCGAAAATCCTACGAAGGCCAGTCAGGCGGTACTGGCAACAGCCACGCTCAAAATGGTGTATTTTATGAGCTACCCGCACAAGAGCCAGTCCAGGGGTACTGGCTACGATCTCGCTAGCAAGCTAACAGAATCATCACCACGCTGGGCATAATGCTTAGCAGTGTTTCTTCTGGCTCTTAACATTCTCAGTTTATATGCTACTGAAGTTGACTTTATTCTTCATCCCTTCAGGGTCTATAAAATAAGTACCAGTTGAGCATTGGTGTTGATGTAATCAACTTCCTCCACCTTCAAAATTGCTGGTTTTATACCAAAATTAGAAATTAATTATTATTATTTTTATAATTGTCAAAACAAAAGTGAGGATACGTGGCCTAGTGGTTAGGGTGTTGCATTCATGATTGCGAGATTGTGGTTTCAATTTCTAGACCAGGTGGAGCATTGTGTTCTTGAGCAAAAACACTTCATCTCATGTTGCTCTGCAATCACTTCAACACCTGACATATGGCACACCATGCACCTGTTCAGGCAACATCAATTGGATGGAGGGAGTGAGCTCATACATGTAATCAATATAAACAAATCCTGTATGCACGTAGTTTAGCAAAAGCTGAATACTCATACATGTCCTCTTGGACGGGAGAGTCCATCATTAAAACAAATACCAAATTAGTAAGACGGTTTTGCCGATTCAAGATAGAAACAAAAAACAATGAGGAAAATAAAATTGTCTAAAATAAATTACATTTCTGTAATGTTTTAAATACACTTGCTAAAATGTTGTCATAACAACGTTCTCCTGGAAATTTCCTTGGGGAATACCAAACTTCTGTGACGTCATCTACAAAGACAACAAAGATGAACACAATAAGAAGGTTTTAAACCAGATCAGTGGTTCCAACCATTTTTTACCCATAGACCCCTTTTGATTCCTATTTTATTCAGGTGGACTCTCATACCCATTCAATGTGTAAAAAAACTCCAATTATACTTTTATAATTAATTATTATTAGGATTTGTATAAAAAAACAAAATTGTTAAAATATTTTGTGCATTGCAGAAGTATAAGCAATTTATTGCTCATAAATTTTAGCAACAAAATTTTATATGACCCCGCCCAAGGGTCATATGGCCACTGGTTGAGAACCACTGGACTAGATCCGATATAAAGATATAAGTTAAATTAGAAACATAGTGGCAGAAGTTATATCACCTTACCTTAGATAACATGTTACACCACCCACCTCTTCATCCTCAACAGTTTTATTTCTGCTTGTCCATTCTGACCCATTTTAAGTACTTTGCTCTGTCAACAACTTTGTGTGGTCCATCAGTTTTGGTTTTCCTCTTCCACTTGCATCATTTGAAACTTTTTCACCCATTACCCACCTCCCTTCATCATCATCACCACCGTTTGACATCCATTTTCCATGCTGGCATGGTTTAGAAGGCTCGACTGGATCTGGTAAGGCTGTGAGCTGCACCAGGCTCCATTGTCTGTTTTGGCATGATTTCTACAGTTGGATGCCCTTCCTAACTAATGCCAATCACTTTATAGAGTTCACTGGGTGTCTGTCTTTTATATGTCACCAGCATGAGTGCCTCTTTATGTAGTACCAGCACAGGTGCCTTTCACTGGTCACCAGCATGATTACCCTTATCACTCTTCACACATATCTGTCCATCATATGTCCCCTTCATACACACCATTTATCCATCTGGCTAGGAATGAGTTAGGACAAAATAAGCAGACAAAGTGGTACTTACATTTTGCCTTTGGAAGAAGATTTACAACCATAATCTGAAGCAAGATTCTTGGTAATGCCAGGTCAGGATCTAAATCTGTCAAAGATATATGATATTTTAGATATACAAGGAGTGCTGAAAAGTTCCTGGCTTTAAGGGTATTGCGAAAGGCCTGGCTGGAGGCCCAACTTTCCATGTTCTTTTACAGGGCTTAGAAAAACTGAAAGATCACAGCAATAAGTGTGTGAATCTGAGAAGGGGAACATGTTGGATAAAATCATAATTAACTGATCCTCCTGCATTTTCTTTTACCCAAAGCCAGGAACTTTTCAGTACCACCTTGTATAATAACAGACACCTGTAATAAATGGACAGACATATATAAAAAGCACCTCAACAATGATATATTTGCTATTAATCAAACAAATCAGAAATATAAATGGAACACCTACCATTTTCATCAGCAGTAACTAAAATGCAAAAATGATAGTTCAAGATGAGTGTCGTTAGAAGTGGTTGTGTGGCATTTAATAACTGGATCTGGATATCTCGTTGACTTTGTTCAATAAGTTTTGGAGCAGCGAGAGAAGGAGGAGAAAACCTAAAAGAAAAAAAAATATAATTTATAAGCACAGGCATGGCTGTATGGTAAGAAGCTTTCTTCCCAATCACATGGCTATGGGTTCAGTCCCACAGAGTGGAACTTTGGACAAGTGTCTTTTGCTATAGCCTCGGGCTAACCAGAGCCTTGTCAGTGGACTTGGTAGATGGAAACTGAAAGAAGTCCATTGTATATGTGTGCGTCTTTGTGTCTGTGTTTGTTCTTCACTATCATTTGACAACTGGTATTGGTGTGTTTATGTTCCTGTAACTTAGCGGTTCAGCAATAGAACTGATACAATAAGCAACAGGCTTAAAAAAAAAAAAAGTACTGGGGTCAATCCACTATAAAATTCTTCCAGTACTAGTGATGGTGCCCCATAAAAAACACCCACTACACACCGTGTAGTGGTTGCTGTCAGGTACAACATCCAGCCGTAGAAACCAAGCCAAAATAGAGCATGGAATCTAATGTGGCTCCTGGTCTTGCCAGTTTCTGTCAAGCTGTCCAACCCATGCCAGCATGGAAAATGGATGTTAAATGATGATGATGATGATGATGAACAGGTGAGAATTCACCTCAAATGACTTACTTAAACATGTAGAGAATCAGGGGGTATAATGATTCAGCACTTTTGCCAAGGTAATTTTCATATTCTTTGACGAAATTTACCAAAACCTTCATTAAGAAACCAGTTATCTTCAAAGTCATCTGAAAAGATTTCTCATTTGTTTGTGAAGGATTTTCTTCCTGGAAAATAGAAAAAAATATATTACAAGAAAGAATTGGAAGTGCATAGTGACCAGCAGGGTACAACAAGTCAGTATTACCTGGTTAATACAGGAAATACTGACTTAGAAACATGACCAGTTTTTAATAAGTGAAATGGTAAAACTGTGAGCACCGATTAAAGGAAACCTCAGCTTCAGTTGTTTGACCTCATCAGGACCAGTTTGATGTCCACTTCTTCATTACCCTGCATGTGTCTGTCTGTCTGTCTGTCTGTGTGTTTGCAAAATTACTGGAAAATGGCAGAACGGATTTTCACCAAATCTGGCAGAAACACTCATCGGGTGAGTGGCTTGAACTCATTACATTTTGGTTGGATCATCTTCAAAACTAGCAGATGGGTGAATCAAAATGTTTTTTTCTTTATTACATATGCATAAATTATATGCAGGGGAAATAACTCTTGATGTCATTTTGTTGACATATGAATTCGTCTGAAATATATTTTTTTAATTAAATTTTATCCTTGTGTGATTGCAGGGTATCCATCACCCCTCCGATGACTTTTTTTCTTTCATTGTTGCATGGAAGTTGTTGGGACATTTTCTACAGTGTCAGTCAATAAGGGGAAAAGCATTCTACATGTCTTTCCTGGTATCTGTTTTCAAGGAAGGTAACATTTCTCCAAGTCCTTCAGGCACAACCAGTGCAAAGGCTGCTGGGCACAGAAGATTGCAAATGAAAAACACTGCTTGTTTGATAGTTTTTTTTTTTAAATACTTGTTTCAGTCAATAGACTGTTGCCATGCTGAGGCATCACCTTGATGAATTTTTGGTCGAATGAATTGACCCCAAACTTATGATTTTTAAGCCTGGTACTTATCATATTGGTTTCTTGCTAAACCGATTAAGTTATAAGGATGTAAACACACCAACACTGGTTGTGAAGCAGTGGTGGTGGACAAACACAGACACACACAACATAAATATATGTGTATATACCCAACAGGCTTCTTTCAGTTTCTGTCTACCAAATCAACTCACAAAGCTTTCATCAGCCTGAAGCTATAGTAGAAGAATCAACCCCAGGACTTTTTTTAGTCTGGTACTTATTTTATCAGGCTCTTTTGTTGAACTGCTAAGTTATGGGGATGTAAACACACCAACACCAGTCGTCAAGTGGTGGTGGTGGTAGTGAGGGACAACACAGGCACAAAGACACACACATCTATCTATCTATCTATCTACTATCTATCTATATATATATATATATAACAGGCTTCTTTCAGTTTCCATCTACCAAATCCACTCACAAAGCTTTGGTTGGCCCAAGGCTTTAATAGAAGACACTTGCCCAAGGTTCCATGCAGTGGGACTGAACCAGGAACCATGTGGTTGTGAAATAAACTTCTTATCACACAGCCACGCCTGTGCCAATTATGGCATTTTTCATCAAACCATTCCCATCAGATTCCCATACCAGCAGAATGGTTTCTCCTGCTTATATCTTCCAACTCCTTTAAATTCCAGTCATTCTCTCAATCATGATTCATCTTTCATATACACACGTATGTATATATATATAGACACATACATACATAGAACAGAAAGTGTGTGTGTGTGAGAAAGAGAGAGAGAGAGAGAGAGTGAGAGAGAGAGAGTAAGCATTTGAAAATTCATGAAAGTTTACCTACTTCAACCGTCTCATCTGGAACCCGGGGTGCCACATTTAACAAGGTGTCATAATTTGATTGAATACTGGAGACCAAAGAAGACATGATAGCTTCAAGTTCGAGTCTTGAATAAAGAAAACTTTTGTACTGGACGGACAGCCTGTGAGGAAAAAGAAAAAGAAAAGCATAGATGTTTAACCATTTTGATACCAATCTGCCTGAAACTGCCCATTTCCAGGATACAAACTTTGTCTTGAAGTGATCTAAATTAAAACTTTCCACCAAAATTCATTACAATGTCACACTTTTAACGATCATATTGGCATGGTTTTTACAGTTGTATGGCTTTCCAAATGCCAACCACTTCACAATGCAAACTGGATAATTTTTATGTGGCACCAGCACCAGCAGGGTCACCAAGTAACTTGCAAGACAAGGAATTATATATGTGTGTGTGTGTGTGTGTGTGTGTATATGTCTGGCAATAGCAATTGAATGGTGAGGAGAGTGACAAAAGCAAATGCAATACATAAATGTGAATCATCATCATTTAACGTTTGTTTTTCATGCTGGCATGGGTTGGACGGTGTGACAGGGGCTGGATAGGCAGAAAACTGCACCAGGCTTCACTGTCTGTTTTGGCAGGGTTTATATGGCTGGATACCCTTCCTAACATCAACCACCTTATAGAGTGAGTATACAAACAAAATAAAGGCTGTGGTGCTGAGACAAGACATATGTATATACACACACACACACACATATATAATTCCTTGTCTTGCAAGTTACTTGGTGACCCTGCTGGTGCCACATAAAAAGCATCCAGTCCACACTGTGAAGTGGTTGGCATTTGGAAGGGCATTCAGCTGTAAAAACCATGCCAAAGCTGACTTCGCCTATGCTAGTGCCATGTAAAAAGTACTCAGTCCACTCTACAGGGTGGTTGGTGTTAGGAAGGGCATCCAGCCGTAAAAACCATGCCAAAACAGACACAGTAGCCTGGTGCAATCTTCCACCTAGCTGGTTCCTGTCAAACCGTCCAACCGAATGACTTTGTCAATATTATGAATTTTTTTCCTTTTGACATTTGATAACCATTACTTTAAGCTTCAGAAACAAATTGCATGTAATTTTGTTTACAGCTGTTAGTGTCAATTTTAACATGGAGTGCAAAAGTGAACATTTTCACCATATTTTGCTTTTTTATTTCCGTAAAGGCAAGAAAGCTGCTGAGGCTCACAAAGAGATATGTGAAGTTTATAGTGTTGATAGCTTAACAGAAGGCACATGTCAGAAAAGGTTTAAAAAATTCTGCACAGAAGATTTTTCACTCAAAGATGACCAACGTTCTGATCGACATACTGAAGTTGATGATGACCGGATCAAAGCCATAATTGAATCTAATGGTCATATAACTGTGCAAAAGATCGCAGAAAGGTTAAATGTATCATACACAACAATTGAAAATCACTTAAAATGTCTTGGACTCATTAAGAAGCTCGATATTGACAAAGTTACAAGCAAATATTGTGGACACCCCTCTTGAACCTGAATAATTCAAAACAATGTGAATAAATAAGCATTACATTTGACAGATTAATCTGAATACTAAAGGGTTAATCAGCTAAAACAATGCAACTGTTTTTGTTGACTGCATCTATTCCCTTCCTTTCACATTAAACACCGAAGTGGCAAATAAAACATTTACCTGGCTAAAGACTTCCATAGACCAATCATAATCTTGATGTCAAGAGCTGGAACCAGTTGGCAGAGAGACAACAAACTGTGGCAGGCTGAAAAGAAACGATGAGATGCTCTATGTTGAACAGTTTACAAAATACAACAAGCATTATTATAATTCGGAAATAGATGGGATGGTCACGATTGAAACATCTTAAATGAGTAGGACTGATCCCTGAATGATGATGATGATGACGATAAAGCTCAAAAACAACAGTTGTTGTTGGTGCAATTCTCTGTCAGCTTCAATAATTAACAGAAATATAATTAGTTTATTGTCAATCAACTAAATTAATTTGTGCCATAATTAAAGTTCCATTGTAACTTCTGTTCATAATGAACCTCAATACCTATAATTACCACCTCTAAGACTTATTGGTAGCACCTACAGCCAGAGCATTAGTCATCCCCACAATAGGTATTTAATTGTTTCAGTACCCAGATAAGACATGATGCTAAAATAGCATCATTTACTACATCCATATATTAACTAAAATATTGATCTAAGTCAACTGAAACCTCAGGTAGACCAGCAATTTGATTTTCATTTTTAGCAGCTCTTAACACTGCCTTCTTCTGGGACCAAGTGATAATACATATTTGTTTATTCATATTACATCCATTTTGCCATACTTGCATGAGTTAGATGAATTCATACTATCAAGGCATCATTTTACAGCCAAATGCACCTTCCACTTGTTTTAGAAAACATAGCTAGTGGACCAATTTCTTGGCAGAGAAATGACAACCAGCATTACTATCCATAGCTCAGCTCAACACAGAATGCAAGCATTCACACTCTCACACACACACATATATAATCAGATCACTAACTTAATGTCCACTAATCCCTATTTGCATGGGTTAGATGAAATTTGTTTCTATGGACCTTTATATATCCTGCTGGGATACACACACACACACACACACATGTATATTTATACATACACAATGAACTTCTAGTTTCTATCAAAAGACTTTAGTCAGTCCAGGGCTATAATTAAACACACTTGCCCAAGACATCATGCAATGGGACTGAACCTAAACAATGTGGTTAGGAAGCAACAGCCATGCCTGCATCTGTATGTATGTATGTGT
>NC_069004.1:12863685-12872482 GCF_001194135.2 Octopus bimaculoides | reverse complement strand
TATATATATATATATATATATATATATATATATATATATATCCACATGTACACACATCTTCATTACCATTTAATGTGTATTTTCCATGCTAGCATGGGTTGGATGATTTGACAGGAGCTGGCAATTCAGAGGACTGTACCAGGCTCCATTGTCTGTTTTGGCTTGGTTTCAATAGCTGGATTCCCTTCCAATGCTAACCACTCCACAGAGTGTACTGGGTGCTTTTAACATGGCACCAGTACAGATGCTTTTTATGTAGCACACACAAACACACATATTGTCTGTTGAGGTTCAGTGTATTATATCTAACAGATTACAATATCATTAAATGTATTTCAGTTGAAGTTAATAGGAGTTAAGAATATCGACTTACTTGAACAAAGATCAACAACATCTTGTTCAGTTGACTTGACATTTATTTTTTCCAAACAGCATAATGTTGTCTGAAAATCAAGAAACAAGATTAACATTAACCAAACCAAGAAATACATTTTAATATTCACAGTATAACTTTAAATTCCCATTCAATTTGGAGTTTAATTTTTCAGAAACAGTTCTATAAATTTTAGATAACTTTCATTGCCAATTTCAGGTCATTGTTTTCATGTACCCTTCCAAGATGATGAAAATATCAAAAATATTTTTTTTAAATATATACAGGGTGCGGTGAATAAACTGTTGTCTAAATTACGCAAAAATGAAAATAACACTGACATTTTAGCAGATATATTTACCAAAATTACACAAAAATATCTTGAAATACTAAAGAGTAAATTTATTCAATAAAATCGCCATTGGCTTCAACCATGGCCTCCAACAACTTCAGAATCTCCTGCAACTCTTCTGGACGGTCTCTTTGTTTAAGTTGGTGAATGCTGCCACAATCCAGTTCATTTTTGGTGTTACAAGTTTTGTTGGTCTCTCACTCAACTACGCCCCACACATAATAATCAAGGGGGTTGCAGTTTGGGGAGTTAAGTGACCAGATGTTAGCACTACCTCCTTCAGGCACTTGATATAGGCCTCCATGTTGAGTCTGAGGTCGTGTAGGAAAATGACTGAAGGCACAACGTCACCATCACTAGTGATCACTCCAAACACCATGATGTTGACTGGATGTTTGATTTTATCACACTAGGTACATGTCCTCAGATTGATACACAAACACTCTGAAATGTTTGTATAGGAGCTTCCAGTGTGAATGCCACGAAGTATAGCATGTTGATTCCAAATTTTTGGCAGAATGAATTGTGTCATGGTGCTGTTTTTCTCACAGATGGTGCCCAACTGACCCTACTATGCTGCATAGTCAACATAATCAATACCAAACAATGCACATGTGCAAAATTAAAACTATAAAATGGCAACAATTTATCCATTGCACCCAATAAATAGGTGCAGGCATGGTTGTGTGGTAAGATGCTTGCTTCCCAACTACCTGGTTCTGGGTTCAGTCCCACTGTGCAGCACCTTGGGCAAATGTCTTCTACTATAGCCTCAGGCTAACCAAAGCCTTGTAAATGGATTTGGTAGATGGAAACTGAAAGAAACTTGTTGTGTATATATATTTATGTGTGTGTCTTTGTGTCTGTGTTTGTCCCCACACCATTGCTTGACAACCGATGTTAGTGTGTTTATGTCCTTTCGGCAAAAGAGACTCATAGAATAAGTACTAGGCTTACAAAGAATAAGTCCTAGGATCGATTTCTTCAACTAATAGCCTTTAAGGTACTGCTCCAGCATGGCCGCAGTCAAATGACTGAAATAAGTAAAAGAATAAGATATATAGGCACAGATGTGGCTGTGTGGTAAGAAGCTTGCTTACCAACAAGGTTCTGGGTTCAGTCCCACTGCATGAAACCTTCTACAATAGCCTCAGGCTAACCAAAGCCTTGTGAGTGGATTTGGTAGATGGAAACTGCAAAAAAACTCTGTGTGTGTGTGCACACACATGTGTATGTTTGTTTGTTTCCCACCACTGCTTGACAACTGATGTTGGTGTGTTTGCATCCCTGCAACTTACTAGTTCAGCAAAAGAAACCAATGGAATGAGTTTCAGGCTTAAAAAAAAACATTGGAGTTGATTTATTCAACTAAAAATTCTTCAAGGTGGTGCCCCAGCATAGCCATAGTCTAATAATTGAAACAAGCAAAAGATAAAAGATAGATAGAAATATTTGCCAGGTTGCCACTTTCTCAAGGAAAACAAGAGACACTAGCAGATAAATTGGCAGCAAATTTATCATAAACTGAGATTATAAATTGAGATTATTACTTCAGACCATTCTGTAAGCTTCAAGTTGTGAATCATCACCATTGTTTTAACATCCATTTTTCCATGTTTATATGGGCCAGAGGGGACACACTGAGACAGATTTTCTACAACTGGATACCCTTCCTGTCACCAACCCTTATATATTTTCAGGCAAGATGTTTTCTTCATGGCCAGACATGTTTTTACAGAAGATTGGGAATGAAAGACACCACTTGTATGGTTATGATATCCATTTACAACATTTACCCAAGTTACACAAAAACAAATACATCTTTGCATGCACATACACATGCACAGACAGACAGACACACATATACACTCAAACAGGTTTCCATCTACCAAATCCACTCAAAAGTTTTGGTTGGCCCAGAGCTGCTGTAGAAAACACTTGCTCAAGGTGCCAGTCAGTGGGACTGATCCCAAAACCACATGGTTAAAAAGTAAACTTCTTAAACACTGGGCCATGCCTGTGTATCTTGAGTAAAACACTAAGCTGTATTACTAGTTCCAATTATTGCAAAATGAGAAGATACCCTTAGTGTTTGGGGAAATTTATCTGTTAAATTAGCATTTTATCTGGTGATGGAAAATTTGCATTTAATCTTAATGGATTAGAAATTAAAGAGAAATATCAGTCATGTAGTAATTGTCAGTGTTGAAAGTGTTTGAAGAGTTTATCTCTACAATTACAAGAATGTAACATTGAAAGATTAAATGAATTTTAGAAATCATATGAGAAAAGATAAACCAATAATTACAGTTTGTAGTTGGTGAGTCTTTTTGAAAAAACTGGACAAAACATCAGATAAAAGTGGCAACAGGTTACCATAAATGGTAGGACTCTCCTGGAACAAATGGTAGAGGATATTTCAGTTACACAGACATGGTTAATATCATTAAAAGAAGTCTAGTTCTTCTACATCATACTTCAGTAGTTGTCATTTAGGAATGTCAGCTATTTATAAAAGAGCTAATATTCACATATTCGACAAAAGAGACTGATAGGATAATCCTCAGTCTTTAAAAAATAAATTAGAATAAATACTGCAGTCAATTCATTCACCTAAAATTCCTTCAATGCAGTGCTCCAGCATGGCCACAGTCTAATGACTGAAGCAAGTAAAAGACATATATATATATATATATATGTCATTATCAATATTATAGCTTTGTTAAGCTATGCATAAAAATAATCAGAAACAAGCATGTGTCGAGGTATAGTTTATTCTGTTTTAATCAATCATTTTTTTATCTACGGACCCCTTTGATTACTATTTTATTATGGTGGACCCCCATAGCCATTCTATGTTCAGAAATTAGTTTTATAGACATTTCTTTCGAAATTACTATTTTCCTTTTTCACACATTCACTTGTGTGGGTTGAACTATGTAAAACATTTGAGAAAGAACCTGTTTCTTGTAATACATACCAATACATACATCTAAAGCAAAATTTTTCAGGGGCCTTTGAAATACAATTGCTTTAATATTCTCTTTTCTGTACTTGCCTTTTCTGTCACCACCCTCACCTGTTTCCAAGCAGGGTAACATTTTTCCATGCCCAGACATGTTTTTGCAAAATACTGGAAATGAATTACACTGCTTGTATGACAGTGGTAATCATTTACAACTATCACACAATGTGAAGATAAGGAGACACACTGATATACACCCATGATGGTTTTCTTTCAGATTTTGCCTACCAAATTCACTCACAAGGATTAGGCCAGTCCGAGGCCAGAATAGAAGATACATGGCCAAAGTGACACACAGTAGGACTGAACTCATAACCATGGGGTTGGGATACAAATTTCTTACCCACAGCCACATCTACGCCTTCATATCTACAAAACCATGCCTTCACCATACACAATAATTTTGAAACCTCTCCTACAAGACATTGGCCATCAACATTGGTACAAATGAAAGACTTTTAACTGCCATAATACTTCAAACTCAGCTAAAAGCAAACACAAGGTATAACCCTTGGCATACTTCAGTGAACTTAGCTAAAAAGCAGGGGTCATCCTCAGTTCTCAACTGATTAGTTAGTGTTAGAATGGAGCATCTTGCTCAAACTTTGCAGAACATTGCAACCCTAGAAATATTTAATTAAACTGAACTTACCTTACAATGTTCATAAGATTGTGTTAAAACTCTGAGGACAGAGGAGAGCAAGGAATGTATATTTTCCAAGTCGACAAGTTCACTGGCTCCACACACATATTTCATACAACTCTCTGTAGATTCCACAATATTTACAGCAAGCTGTTAATATACAAAATAAAAATAAAAATACAGTTCTGTATTCAAGAGATGAGGAATTATGTACATTATTTACATTCGACGGATATTTGTCCTCATCTTTGTTGTTAACCCAACGTTTCGGCTGATATAGCCTCCAGCCTTCGTCAGGTGTCTTGGGGGAAATTTCGAACCTGGGTTCTCATTCCTAAGGTATTTTTCGATGTTATTATTATTAGTATTATTATCATTGTTCAGGTCACTGCTTGGAATTAACCACTAATCCCCAAAATACCTTAGGAATGAGAACCCAGGTTTGAAATTTCCCCAAGACACCCGAAGAAGGCTGGAGGGTATACCAGCTGAAACGTTGTGTTAACAACAAACAAGATGAGGACAAATATCCATCGAATGTGAATAATGTATAAAAATAAAAAAAAAATTTAATTAAAAAAAGACTTTTTAACATAAATATAGGGTCTTAGATTTAAGGGATCAGCACTAATTATTAAATGGACTCCAATATTAAACTGGTACTCATTTTATCAACCCCAAAAGTTTGACCAATTTGGAATTTGAACATAGAAGTTAAAGAACCAAAACAAATACCATGAGGTGTTTTTCTGCTTGTCTAGTAGTAGTAGTAATAATAATAATAATGATAATAATTGTTATTGTTATTATTTCAAATTTTTTCCACAAGAGCAGCTTGGGGGAAGTGGGGATAAGTCAATTACATTGACCTGTGTTCAACTAGTACTTACTTTATTGATCCCTGAAGGAAGAAAGGCAAAGTTGACCACAGTGGAATTTGAACTTAGAACATAGAAATGGGCAAAATACCACTAAGCATTTCATCCAGCACGCTAACGATTCTGCTGGCTCGCCACTTTTGATTATATATTGGAAACTTACCTTCAGCATAGCCACAACCTCTTGGTGGCATTCAGATGACTTTTCTGTAACTTCTTGAAGAATTTGCTTAGCATTTTCTAATATTTCTGCCAACAAATCATTTATCTGGAACACAGACAAAATATTCAATTAGGCTTTGTAATTTTCAATGTATAAGGAATTGGAAATTACAATATTTCTACTATTCCAAAGGGAATAAATGAAACTCTGTCTTCTGCAAAATGTGAGGAGACTGTAATTCTTCAAAACCCTAAATCTTGTTTTTTTGGTAAACTGTAAAGTAATTTATATCTTACCTTTAATACTGGCAAGAAATGGAATAATAATTTTGTTATTAAACTAATTATAGTATAGCTAATTATTATAGTGTAGTTAATTACACTGTGTAATATGATTTTTTTCCTTGGGTAGCAACAGTTATTTCCTACTTGCTTACCCCTAGAAAGTATGGAAAATGGTTGATATTTCCTTCAGACTTTGCTTTTTTTACATTTATTCAAACCCCAAAAGAATCCCTCTCAACATATGGCTATGATGTTCCCCAACTACTCTTGCTCATGATCTGAGATGCACATATTGTCAGCCACTAAGGGACATACTCATGTGGTTAAGGTCAAGCAACTGACAAGCAAATATGTAGTACTGAGCTGAATATTTGCTATAATGATATTTCTGCTTCAGCAACTCAGCACTGAATCTGTCTGAAATGTAATGGGAAAGAGGTCAGTTTCAAAACATTGATACCCAGGTGACAAAAAGCAAAATTCGAAGGGAATAGTAGTTATTTCTATTGATTTTTAGATAGAAGCAAACAGGAAATAGCACTTACTGACCAAAGACAAAAATAAAAATTTTGTCACACAGTGTTATTATTATATTGTTAATTATAGTATAGTTAAGATGCTGGTCCCTAGAAAAGATGCATTTTTTGTGGTTTAACACAAGAGAAAGAGCAGCAGTCAAAATCTATTTCAGGGAAGCAGACACTAAGGAGGCGAATTGCACTTAGACCAGAGACCTTCCTTGAATACTTGCAACATAGAGAGGACTCTACTAAAGGCAGCTGTGGACTGGGTGCTGTTTATGTGGCACAAACACTGGTGCATGTGTTATATATATATGTGTGTGTGTGTTGCCCATCCTTCACCAAAAGAAAAATAAATAAATTATAGAAGGTTGAAAACATTGAATAATTTTTGAAGAATTACAGGAAACAGCAATTTTCTTTTTATCTTGAAATGAGAAACAATTACAGATTATATAACCTTCTGCTGCTTCTGCTGGTGATTAGTCAAACTGAAAGAAATGATTATTATATGATAAGCATTTAGAGTTGATAATGTTTAAAGGTCAAAGAAATTGGGATAGATAACAAACTTAAAGTAAATGGCCCCCTAATCAGTTGGGTAGAGTTGCTCCTTCAATTTTATGAAATGCTACTAAATCCCCTACCTTTGAACTTATGTTGTGAAAGAGTCTTGTCTCAATAGCAGCAAGCTTCATGTGAGGCAGAAATGATGTACAAATAATATTCAAAACCCCTGAAAAAAAAGAACCAAATAAACATGAAATCATAGAAACTTAGAAATAAAAGAAGAAAAACACATCTTTTTTTCTCATAAATGTAAGCTAATTCAGTGGTTCCCTAAGTGGGTAGTACTGCCCTACCCCTAAGGAGAGTGGACAGATCCAGGGGTTATTGAAGAAAAGTAATGGGGTAGCCCAAAGTGGGGGGATGGATGGATGTATAAACAACAACTTTTTGATACCAGCTCGTAGTGTGTTGGGAAAATCAGTAGAGTATCAGGTAAATATTTTGAGATATTTAGTTACTTCCTATTCTGTTCCGAGTTCAAACCCAGCACTGGGTTTAACTTTACCTTTCAGGGCTCAAGAAACTAACTACCAGTTGGCAACTACAAGAACTGACTAAACACTACAAAATATTTTACTTACCAACTTTACTATCAACACCGATATCACTAGAAAAGCAGGACTGAAGTAAATTAAGGAAAATAAATGGGGGTATCACAGAGGATGAAAAATATTAGGCTGTGAAAATATCAGTTCCAGAATACACATTTACTTTGAAACATATGTAAATGTGGCATACAGCTATTACTCTATGCCATTTTATTCCGAGAGTTCCCTTTAGCTCTGAACCAATTGAGTCACCACCACCTCAACAGTGACTAAATTCCAACATAATTGAATACATCATGATCTTCATCATTTAATGTCTGTTTTCTATAATGGCATGGGTTGCATGGTTTGACTGGAGCTGATAAGTCGGAGAGCTGCACCAGGCTCCCAGTCATCTGTTTTAGCTTGGTTTCTATGGTTGGAAGCCCTTCCTAATGCGAACCACTTTACAGAGTATGCTGGGTGTCTTTTACATGTCACCAGCATTGGCTACAACCACGATTTTACTTAGGCTGACATTGTCTCCTCAAGCACAGCAAATTGCCAGAAGTCTCAGTCACTTGTCATTGCCTCCATGTGACTCAACAACTGAAGATCATATTTCACCACTTTTGTTTCACTTCTTCCTGGGTTTACCTCTTCCACAGGTTCCTTCCATAATTAGAGGTTGACACTTTTTACGCAGCTGTCCTCATACATACGCATAACATGTTCATACCAGCATGGTCTTCTCTCTTGCACACCAAATCTGATGTATCATATACCCAATTTTTCTAAGACGTGCACACTGGCATTGTACATCCAGTGGAGTATGCTAGCATCATTTCTTTCAAGCTTTTGCATGTGAATACATTTTCAATTAAGTATCATAGAAAATCAACTGATTATATCAGCACAGTTAAATAGCTGTGTTAAATTTCATGAAAACTAAAGGATACAACAAGCTTTGGGAGAGCGCAGTTCAGTTCCTGCTGACATTTTGTTGACTCCCAACTTCGAACATCTTCAACAAACAATAACTGTGACATGATGATGATATTTGGCAATCTGAAATGAAGCAAAATAGTTAATTCATCATTAAGACAAACTGACATTGTTTAGACAACATAACATCATCATTTCACCTTGCTCTATCTCTACTATAAACATTATTTTCACAAAATCACTTCATCTGTTTGTGCCACAAAACCTATTACTCTAGTTTACATATATATATCTATAT
Source organism: Octopus bimaculoides (assembly GCF_001194135.2). NCBI lineage: Eukaryota > Metazoa > Mollusca > Cephalopoda > Octopoda > Octopodidae > Octopus > Octopus bimaculoides. Next base: position 12,863,903 of record NC_069004.1, on the reverse strand, counting down.
ATAAGACCTTCGTACATTGGGCCTCACCGAGGCGATGACTACTGACCGAGACCTTTGGAAATGTGCTGTGCGTGAGAAGACCCGGCAAGCCAAGTAAGATCGTTGCCAGTGCCCCTGGACTGGCTCTTGTGCGGGTGGCACATAAGATGCACCATTTTGAGCGTGGCCGTTGCCAGTACCGCCTGACTGGCTTCCGTAGGATTTTCAAGCGAGATCGT
>NC_069004.1:12861052-12863675 GCF_001194135.2 Octopus bimaculoides | reverse complement strand
CTATTACTCTAGTTTACATATATATATCTATATATAAGACCTTCGTACATTGGGCCTCACCGAGGCGATGACTACTGACCGAGACCTTTGGAAATGTGCTGTGCGTGAGAAGACCCGGCAAGCCAAGTAAGATCGTTGCCAGTGCCCCTGGACTGGCTTGTGCGGGTGGCACATAAAAGACACCATTTCGAGCGTGGCCGTTGCCAGTATCGCCTGACTGGCCTTCGTGCAGGTGACATGTAAAAGCACCTACTACACTCTCTGAGTCGTTGGCGTTAGGAAGGGCATCCAGCTGTAGAAACTCTGCCAAATTTAGATTGGAGCCTGGTGTTGCCATCCGGTTTCACCAGTCCTCAGTCAAATCGTCCAACCCATGCTAGCATGGAAAGCGGATGTTAAACGATGATGATGATGATGATGATATGTATATATCTTATATCTATTTTGTGAAGGCGCATGGCTCAGTGGTTAGAGTGTCGAGCTTATGATCATGAGTTCGAATCCCAGACCGGGCTGCGTGTTGTGTTCTTGAGAAAGACACTGTATTTCACGTTGCTCCAGTTCACTCAGCTGTAGAAATGAGTTGCGATGTCACAGGTGCCAAGCTGTATCGGCCCCTTTCCCTTGGATAACATTGGTGGCGTGGAGAGGGAAGGCCGGTATGCATAGGTGACTTCTGGTCTTCCATAAACAACCTTGCCCTAACTTGTGCCTGGGAAGGTAACTTTCTAGATGCAATCCCATGGTCAGTCATGACCGAAGGGGATCTCTGCTCAGCATCTTTTACTTGGTTCAGTCATTTGACTGCGGCCATGTTGGGGCACTGCCTTGAAGGGTTTTAGTAGAACAAATTGACTCCAGGACAACTCTTTTGAGCCTAGTATACTCAGTCTCTTTTGCTGAACCAACCACTAAGTTACAGGGTTGTAAACAAACACTTCTTGTTAAGCGGTGGTGGGGGACAAACGTAGATACAAAGTCATACACACATCATCATCATCACTTAACATCCGCTTTCCATGCAGGACGCAATGGGCTTCTTTTAGTTTCTGTCTACCAAATCCACTTACAAGGCTTCGGTCGACCCAAGGCTATAGTAGAAGACAAACTGAATTTGTGCGCGTACAAAAGAAGTTATTTGTACATACCTTTCTGAATTCCAAAAGAAAGACTTTCAGGAGACTCCAGCTATTGAATCCCCACACAAATCTTGTACATGTATCTGTTGTATTGAATACACAACAAATGTTTTCTTCACCACCATTACTACCACAAAAATTAATTTCTCTTCCAAAGAAAGAGTGGCATTAACTCTTGCTATCACATTTTCATTAGAATGTATCAAGACACTATGTTGTCACAAAACTCTTAAAACTTCAATAACTTGATCGATCTGTGTGACTAATCGTGGATTTATTTTCATTTTATACAAACTTTGCTATCAATTATATAGATAATTGCAAACATAACTTATTTATGCGTACGTTTTTATGTTTCTCTTGCGCATCCAATACAACAGATACACATGCAAGACTTGTTTGGGAATTCAATGGCTGGAGTCTGTTGAAAGTTTTTCTTCTTTTGGAATTCAGAAAGGTATGTACAAATAACTTCTTTTGCACAGACACACTAGGTAAAACTTAAGTATGAATTATAAAATTACAGCTCAACTTAAATTGAAATGATCTTTTTATTTTTTTTAATTAGTAATTTGTATTTGTGATGAGTGTATTTAGAAACTTTATCTCCCTTCCTTATTTTTTTCCAAAATTTCTTCGGGTTCCTGTTTTTGATATAGGAGAATTAGAATTTTGCCCCCCAAAACACGTTTTCAAAATGTTAATAACCCTAACCCTCCCCAGCCCAAATTTTTAATTTTTAACTTTTCTCGAAATTTTTTTTTTTATAATCCACGTAGAAAAATATTGATTACAAATCTTTAAGAATTCTTTTTTAAATTTCTCTTATAGAAACATCCAAATCCCCTTCTCCAACTTTCACCCATCACCTCCGAATGTTTTACCTTTAGCTTATTGGAAAGCGGAGAAGTTTTTCCAGAAATAATGTCGATTCGCTGTTGTTTCTAGTATGACGGGATTTCTGGTGGTGATGATATTTTTGACGTCTGCTATTTCAGTAGAATTCTATGCATGCGTGAAACATCAATCGAAAGTTAAACATTCTGGGTTTTTATTTTTTGAAACCGTGGAGGTGGAAAAGCCATTGAGTGTTTCGACAAAGGTAAAGAATACGCACACCACCCGTTTTGGTGTTTAGGGTTAGGGCTCCGTCGAAAACGGGTGGTGTACGTATTCTTTACCTTCGCCACACTGACGTGATTTTGGGGCAAAATCGTATTCTATATAGAAATCCCCCCCAAATTTTTGAATACAAAATTTAAAAACCCCCGAAAACAGGTGGTGTACACATTCTCTTTACCTCTACCTAGGTATATCTCAGAAAAACATTTATTACGAGGGAAAGAGAAACTGTTTTAACAAATATCCAACATAACACTGAAATAATAATGGCAATTATAAACCTTAATATAAATCTGATCTAGTGGGGTTACAGCTACAGGTATCAATGAATGAAGTTGAAACAGTTTTTAAAAAAATATCAT
>NC_069004.1:12855528-12860940 GCF_001194135.2 Octopus bimaculoides | reverse complement strand
TATATATATATATATATATATATATATATATAAGCACTTATATCGAATGTTTGCCATATATATATATATACACACGCATACAAACATAAACACTTTTAAAACTGAAAGACCGAAGTGTTGTTGAACAACTATAACCTATCTAGACAGAGAGTGTATTTAAATTGTTAGTAATTCACAGAGAAATCCAATTTTCAAACCTCTATGTGTGTGTGTCCATCATTAAAACACATTTATATTAAAAAATACTTCCATCAGTTCAAGAAATATTGTTGTCAAATCTCCCGCTCTTGAAGTTTCCGACATGGAATGAGTGATTACAAAAATGTATAACGACGTAGCGAAACGAACGACGAAGGAAAAAAAGAAAATGAAAACTAACGAAACGAAATAACTAAACAGCAACCTGAAATTACTTGGTAATAAACTTTTATACATCATAATAACAAACATACGACAGTGAATACAATGCAAAATAATACTTTAATATCTAAGAATGGTAATACTGTAAAAACTACAGTAATGATATATCTAATAAAAGTAAAGTTCAACTGAATGATTGTTAGGCATTGAGAGAGCCTATATGTGGTTTTACGAGCTTCTAGAAATAGCAGCCAAATTTTCTCAACCCACACCCTACCCTCTTAAAAACGGAAGGAAGAGTGTCTGTTTATCGCCTTCACACATCTTCTTACACTAATGAGGTCTACATGGACCTTGAATAGTTGGAAATCAAGAACTGCCGAAAAAAAAATGCGCATGGAAACGGGAGGAAATTCCACGGGATTGACGTTCTAGAAAGGACTGGGTGTGGTGTGGAAAGAAATGCAGAGAGTAGAGAGGGCCCAGTTGGAGGCATAACGAGACAACTGTGCAAAGTAGAGACCTCCACTCTTCACTATAGTAGTGTCGAAGTCAGTACATCTATATACAAATGACAGGATGGTCATAGCTGGAATATCTGGGATCATAGGTCTTCTCTGGCTCTAAATCATTTGACAGTGAACGACCTATGGATTTGATCTGAGATTATGTTTAGCCCCGAGTTAACCCAAACGAAGCAGACCTACAATCAAAGGTGTTACAACCATCAACTATCTGTTTTATAGGACTTCATAGAACTCTGACGAATTCTTTATTTAACAGGGTGATTCCGTTGCTATTTCTAGCAAGTCAATTACTGGCTCAATTCTGATTACTAAGGCACTAATAATGGTTCTAAATTTTGGCACAAGGCCAGTAGTTTCAGGGAAGGGGTAAGTTGATTACATCAACTCCAGTTATCAACTGATACTTATTTTATCAACCCCAAGAGGATGAAAGGCAAAGTCGACCTTGGTGGAATTTGAACGCAGAACACAAAGACAAATGAAACACCACTAAGCATTTTGCCTGGCATGCTGACGATTCTGCCAGCTCCCCCCTTTGATAAGGCACTAATAATAGAGGATATTTCCTTCGTAGATGAGTATTTCCAATGATTTTACACTACTTTTGCTCTCAAATCTTGTCTGCTCAAACTGAAGATATGTCACAAGATTGAGATGCTTTCAACTGTGAATGGATAAATGGGGAAAGCCAACTAAGAAGAAAATTTAACTTTCTTCAGTATAGATGTAGCTTTTTTTTTTTTGTGTTGCAGGAAGAAAATGTGTGATACGAGGCCCAGGAAAATGAAGGTGCATTGCTTCCATTAATCCAAATATAGGAGATTTTTCAATATTCCGGAAGCTCAAAGGAATGCAATACTCAGTTGTTTTAAGCAGTGTTACTTAGTGTTGCATTTTACTTTAGCCAATTTATTATTCTCAACACAATTTATATCATTTAGAGTAATTGGAATGTTCCACCAACACTAAATCTAGTGTTGATGGCACTGCACATTTTGGTCACATTCTAGTGCTTAACTCTTAATGCCTATCAGCCAGAAATTGCAGTGGAATTCTGGTCTAAGCACCCATATAACCCACTCATAGTGTTACCTTTATTCCAGAAATGGAGAAGGACAAATGGTGGAATTGTGGTTTAAGCACCCCATATAACTTTTTTTATTTTGGGGAATTTTTGGAAAATTTTTTGTGAAATTATGTCTACACACAAAAATTCATACTATTATACAAAAGCAAAACAAATTGTTTTTGTGATTTAAGGGCTATTTAGCTGTTATTTTTTTGCGCATCTCTTGACCACCTTACCTTCTTTGTTTCTGGTTGTCACTCTGACATAAATTGATGTTTTCCAATATTTTTCTCCCCAAAAATATATTTAATGGCCCATTGCTGGGATTTAAGCCAAAAGTCTGAACAATCCATATTTAAAAAAAAACAGTTTTGAAAAATTAAAAAAAAGAAATTTTTTCATAATTATATGAATTCCCATGTATAGAACATGAATTTGCAAGAATTTTCTGAAAATTCCAAACAATCAAAATGTTATGCGGGGTTATATGAGGTGCTTAAAGCAAAATTCCACCAAGGCTTCAACCCCAGTTATGTAATAGAATAACCAGACCCAAGTCTGGAAACTGCAAGACTAACTTTGTTTTATGCCGAGCTAAATTGAATAGTAAAGGCACATGGCCTGCTGGTTAGGTTGGTGTACTCACGGTCACTAGACTGGGCAGCACATTGTATTCTTGGCAAAACACTTCATTTCACATTGCTCCAGTCCCCATTTAATCAAGGGGGAGTGTTGGCCTGCTCACCTAGCCAGTGGGGTGGTGTCATTTGAAGGCTAAAATTATGCAAAGTGCATTGTGTAATGCCTAATAGTCCAGTTGATCATGTGAAATTCTACATAGAACTCTTGTTTCTTGTCTCCATGTATGTCAGTGGAGAACTGTTTAGTCTAATTTCTTACCTTTATTAATGGGCAACTTAAATATCTGATCATCCTCTGATGAGAATGGAACCTTATCAAGTGGCTCAGAAATTTTATTGAGGTTCTGTGAACAGAAGGTAGTATTTCTTATTGACTCCACGTGTTGTACTTAAAAACGTGTCTATATTCTTGAATGTGAAAAAGTGTAGAATTAAAATATTATCCTGCTTTCAGCTAGTGTTGCTGCCAGGATTTGAAAAATAGGGCTTTTTTCTCCCCTTATTTTTTGATTTAGCAGGGATTTTTGAAAAAAAAGGGGAATTCACAGCAGTGTTCAGTGAACAAATTAAACACATTACCTGGCAGTGGCTATAACACGGACCAGTCAAGTTTATGTATAAATTTTCTTTTTATATGTCTGTTTCCTTTTATACAATATTAAAATGGCTAAAAATTTTCTGAAGCAGCACTCCGACTAATTTTATTTATGAGCTGTCACTACACCCTATGGTTGTTTCCAACATAAGCACAAGGCCTGCAATTTTGAGGGGAGTATTTGATTGTTTTTTTATTTTATCAACTCTAGAGTGTTGGAAGGCAAAGTTGACCTCAGAGCACGAAGAACTAAAGAGATGCTGCTAAGCATTTTGTCCAACACAGTAATGATTCTGTCAGCTTGTTACTTTAATAATCTTATACTAACATTTGTAAACAGTATTCAATGAATTCACAACATTACAGCTACATGGCTTATTGATAGTGTGCATAAATAAATCATTTTTCATCAAGATATCTAAACTACTTTCATCTTTCCAATTAATGTATTAAATTTACTCCATATAATTGACTTCTGGCAATATAAAAAAACAGACCGGGCGTTGTGAGTGTTTATTGAGCGAAAACACCTAAAGCTCCACGAGGCTCTGGCAGGGGATGGTGGCGAACCCTGCTGTACTCTTTCACGACAACTTTCTCTCACTCTTACTTCCTGTTTCTGTTGTGCCTGTAATTCAAAGGGTCAGCCTTGTCAAACTGTGTCACGCTGAATATCCCCGAGAACTACGTTAAGGGTACACGTGTCTGTGGAGTGCTCAGCCACTTGCACGTTAATTTCACGAGGAAGCTGTTCCGTTGATCAGATCAACTGGAACCCTCGATTTTCTATAGAAAATCCGTAGAGGTAACTGTAACAAGTGATCAACACTTTAGGAGTTTAGTTCCCAAATCTCCTTTTGTAGCAGACATATGGCATACCAATTAGCCATGAAGCAGACTATTTGGGTAGGATAGGAAGGGCCAGGTTTCCTACATTCAAAATGTTAGTCATTAACCCTTTAGCATTTAGATTATTTTGTCAAATGTGATGCCTATTTATTCAGAGTGCTTTGAATTAATCATGCATCATCTTACAGTTTCAAAATGTGATTGTATAAGCTTTTAGAATGACATTGTAAGGCAGGTGTGAGAGTCCAGATCTGGCCAGTTTGAACAAAAAAAATAGGTAGAATATTTAGGGTGGATATGGCTGGTTTAAATGCTAAAGAGTTAAACAGGTAAGAGACATTGCAGGTCAACAGACAAACCTATTGGATTGAAAAAACAATAAAAAAGACAAGACTAATTTCATTATCTATACACTAATAAAGAAAAAAGTATTTTATTCCAAAACAATGAGTATATTACATAAATGTTAGGATATCTCAAGTTTGTAACCATTTAAAGACAAGTTGACGGTGGGTCTCCCATCAAAATATAACTACAATCACCTCAGTAACAAGCTCAAATGGTTTTACGTAGTGCCAAAGAAATGAAAATGGAGAAGACAGGAAGAAAACTTTCACAAGAAAAGAATGAGCAAACAGTCAGAGTCACACACACCAATCACACTCATTACCAAAACAGACAATCTCTTTGGCATCTGTACAATAGTTGTATCACAAATCAGAGTCAGTCAACTGGAATATGGAAGCCATCTAGAGTACAGGAGAGAAATTTTCTAAGTCATTGAAGTAGCTGTGGTTTATTGCAGTTTTGGCAGCCACTCTCTTATGGGGGTCGTAAGTCAACATTTTCTGAAATTAGAGAAAGAACAACATTAATGATTAGTCACAGAAAGGAGTAATTGCAAATCAAGAAATGACGACGATGATGGTGATGGTGATGTCAGATTTAAACAAAACACTTCAGATAGAAGTTTCTAAGTCAAAAGTAACATTGTCTAGGTTTCTAAACCATACTGAACAACACTTAAGTAAAAGGGATTTTTGCACCAAGGTTAAAATTCAACACAGTAAAAGAGCTTAGCACAAATAAGGAACTGTGGTTGTCTTATTATTGCAATGGTGGAGACAATGGTAAATGTCAGGTAAGATAGAGAAAGAAGGAAAAGATATTAAAGTTGTCACCGTTGTCATCACCCTTTTATCTCTTATGTTTTTTTTTTTCATATTTCATTTCTCTCTATCTTTCTTCACTCACCATTATCAACCAGCCCACCACTACTACAACTACCAACTGTTTCTTATTATATTAGAGTTACTTCTCTTAGCACAACACAAAAGACAGGTACGTAGGTAGATTATATATATATATATA
>NC_069004.1:12835099-12854810 GCF_001194135.2 Octopus bimaculoides | reverse complement strand
TATTCAATAAGACATATTCCATATATTCAATAAGACATTCAATACTTTATTTCATAGTACCATCCATTTTTATTTTATATTATATATTGTATATTCCATATCCCACATTGGTTTTGCAGGAATATAAATAAAACATAAAAAACAGACAGTGTTGGAACTCTTTTAAACAAAATAATATATATATATATATATGTATATATATATATATATATACATACATACAGAGATACTTTAAGTTCACTGTTAGTGAGAAGCTTAACCTTGTTGGTCTGTCAGGGAAACTATCTCTACGGTGCAGACAATATTTTGGTAGAAAAACTGAGGTTCAATGTATTACTTCATGTGTAGCCAAAGAAAGAACGGCAACTCTTGCTGTCATTGACTTTGATCCAATCTTAATCACGCCAACAAAAATACATCATCAAAGAAAATCTCATTGCACACTGACCTGTAACAAATCAAGACCAGCAGACTCCATGGCAACATCAGTTTTAACAGCTGTTTCCAAATTGTTGACTTTCCACTGTGGGAAAGATGCTTTGTAATCTGGGAAATTTGTTACTCCAGGCCAAGATTCTTCATTTGGGGTTGATAAAGTCCTGCATAATAATAAAAAAAAAAGCATGAACATCATATCTATTAAGTGCAAGTGTGGCTGTGTGGTAAGAAGCTTGCTCCCCAACCACATGGTTTTGGGTTCAGTCCCACTGCAAGGCATCTTGGGCAAGTGTCTTTTACTATAGTCTTGGTTGACCAAAACTTTGTGAGTGGATTTGGTAGATGGAAACTGGAAGAAGCCCATTGTATACGTGTGTGTGTGTGTGTGTGTGTGTGTGTGTGTGTGTGTTTGTCCCCCACCACTGCTTGACAACTGATGTTGGCATCTTTACATCTGTGTAGCTTGGCGGTTCGGCAACAGAGACGGATAGAACAAGTACCAGGCTTAAAATAAATACTGGGGTCAAGTCATACGTGTAAAAAATACTTCAAGGTGGTGCCCCAGAATGGCCACAATCAAATGACTGAAACAAGTAAAAGATAATAGCTTAAATTAAACCTCAGGCTACAGCCTTGTAACAGCCATTGAAAAATAAAGCCTGGTGCAGCCCTACGGTTTGCCACACTGTCCAACTCATGCCAACATGGAAGACAGGCAAATGATGATGATGATGAATTGTGTGACTTAGAAGACAACCTCCACTTCACATTTGAATGGTTAGTAACAGAACTGAAAAACACTCATTGTTTTTACATTTTTTTTCCCTATTCATTTCATGCAGACATGACTTGGAGGAGACAATATCCTATAGCCAGTTCCCGATACCAGGCATCATGTATTTTCAAGATATTGTATTTCACCATTCTTTATGAGCAATGTTAATGTGATGGCACAGAAGAAATAAAAACCACACATTATAAATACGTAACAGGCTACCATACTGTTTCTGTCTATCAAATTTTACTTCTAAAGTATTGGCCAACCTGAGATTATAGTTGCCCAAGGTGTCACAGAGTGAGATCAAACCTAAAACCACATGGTTGTAAACCAAATGTCTTAACCAAGCAACAATGCCTCTACCTAAGTGTTATTTAGTGAAAATTCAAATTAAGCAATATTTAATGTTACATAGCATGCTATACAATTCAACATGTTGAAGTGCACAGTAATAGCTCTCAGCTACTGAGGAACAGGTTAAGAGAAACAAAAGATCTGTGAGTGACATCTAGTTGTTTTTGGTTGTCTTTCTCTAAGTTATTCTCTAGATCAGTGGTTTTCAAACTGTGGTCCGCAAGGACAAGACAGGGGGGGGGGGGTCCGTGGACAGCAAATACTTTTTATGGGCAATTTAATTTTATATATGTTTTTTAATCGAAATCTTTTAATTGACAATAAACCTATTTGTTAAATACTGTTAAATAAATAAATGTAAAAATATATGTTATTTTAAGCAAATATTCACGTATAAATTTCATAAGGTAAAGCCTGAAATATAAAGGAGTCCGCAAGTCAAAAAGTTTGAAAACCCCTGCTCTAGATAACTAGGTTATCAATGAATATTTCAACATAACAACCAAAGTATTATCTAGTGAATTTGCACATTTGAAAATAAAATAATATCCAGTGTTACAAACCATGCTACACAATTCAACATGTTGAAGCATGAAGTAAATAGCTCTCAGCTACAGAGGAACAGCAGATCTGTGAGTGATATCTAGTTGTTTGGTTTGTCTTCCTCTTACTCAGGACTCAAGTAGCCACAATAATAACCAGGTTGTCAATGAATATTTCAGCATGACAACCTTCTTGTATTGTTTATCACTTGACAGAGCTGGTTAGGAAATTTTAAGATTACATTCATGAATTAATGTATTCACAAAATACAATAAAAGGTAAATCAGCTAATGTTATCAATGGTGTTGTAGGAAAAATGCTGCAAATATTTTAGAATGTGTATGTCCCAGATGTTATGCTGTAAATAAAGGCAGTAATAAATGACTAAACCATTTCTACCACCTGTGCCAAATGCACAACCACTATACCATTCTTTAAGACAACATCTCTCAGATGTAGCTATCACTCCAAACTGACCGAGGAATATCCAGCCATATTAACATTGCACTTGAGAATTCTACCAATGGACCAGTCAGGAGGACTAGTCCATTGTAAATTGTGATATATAAATCATCAAAACATGAGAAATAGTTGATCCAATATCTCAATAATCCAACCAACTGAAATATCAAGAACTCGTAGAAACTTTGCTAGAATGAAAGTAATATTATAAAAGGAGGAAAAGAGAAAAGTTACCTAAATATTCTGAATAACTGGTCAATTTCAGAGTCACCATTAAAAAGAGGTCGTTTTGTTACCATCTCAGCAAATATACAACCAATACTCCAAATGTCTAAGGCTGTGGAATAGCGTTGATAACCAAGTAGGATTTCTGGGGCACGATACCACAAAGTAACAACCTAACAAAAAAAAAAAAACAATTCAAATACTTTTATGGAATAAAGACAGCCTCACTCCCTCAATAGAAATGAGATAAAGCAATCATTAACTGTTTAGCATTTTAACCAGCCATATCCAACCCAAATACTTTATCTAATTTTAAAACTGGCCAGATCTGACTCCTCACATCTACCCTACACTGTTATTCTAAAAATAATCATCAAAACCTCAACACTATAAGATAATGCATAATTTATTCAAAAACAATGTGAATAAATAAGCTTTACATTTGATAGAGTAATCTGAATGCAAAAGGGTTAATTAACTTTCTAGATGAAGTTTGTGGTTGATATTTGAGCAGTTAACTGAATGAAAGATCTAATTCTTTGAATAAGAAAACCTTTTTGCTTGTTAGACAACTCCATGAAATGTTAGTAATTAACTGCATTTATTTGGTAGTAAGAGGTCAAGAAAAATGAAACTTCCAGAAGATCATAAAAATGTTAAAAAATAAATGCGTAAAAAAACAAAAACCCAACTTACTTCATGAGTGTAAGCACGGCAAGGAATACCAAATGCTCTGGCTAAACCAAAGTCAGCCAATTTAATAGTTCCAGATGTATCAATAAGTAAATTCTGGGGTTTCAGATCACGATGAAGGAGTCGGCGCTGGTGACAGTAGAGAATTCCTTGCAGAATTTGATGAAGGTAACTCTGCAAACCAATAAGTTGAAATACAAATAACACAAAATATTTAACATACTACAATCCTACCATCCAAACTACTCTAATAACAATAATAATGTTTTCGAATTTTGGCACATGGCCAGCAATTTTGGGAGAGGGGGTAAGTTGATTACATCAACCCTAGTGCTCACCTGATACTTATTTTATTGACCCTGAAAAGGTAAAAGACAAAGTCAACCTCAGCAGAATTTGAACTCAGAACATAAAGATGGATGAAATGCCGCTAAGCAATTTCCCCTCCATGCTAACAATTCTCTCGGCTTGCCATTTTACTGGTACTTTTATTTTATTGACCGCACTAGAGGGATGAAAGACAAAGTTGACCATAGCTGAATTTGAACTCTGAATATAATGAATCAGAAGAAATACTGTTAGTCACAGTGTCTGACACTAATGATTCTGCCAGCTCAATGTCTTAATAATGGCTACAAATTTTGGCACAAGGTCAACAATTTTGGGGGGAGGGGGTAAGTCGATAACATCCCCCCCCCCCAAGTGTTCAACTGGTACTTGTTTTATTGACCCTGAAAGGATGAAAGGAAAAGTTAACCTTGGTAGAATTTGAATGCCACCAAGCACTTTGCTTGGCATGCTAATGATTCTGCCAGCCATGATAAATAACGATAGCTACTAATATTTAAAAAAAAAGCCCATGGTACTCCTCCTCTTCTACATTAATAACTTAGTGCTACATGTAACTGGATAAGATGCTATATTTTACTTCAGCCACAGGAAGGAATAAAAGGAACTCAGAAAACAACTTGTAATGGAGATGTAACAACTTCATTTCCTTCAACACCATAAACATACTATATAATTCAGGACAACAACAAAAGTATATATTCTTTACTTATGGATATCACAAGTAGAACCTGCCCTGAACAATTACAGGATTATAGTTAGAACGATATGGTTAAATCATAAGTAAATACTTTGGCTCTTAAGACGTTCTAACCATATACAGAGTACAACTGTACTCTACATTAGAGTACTACTCCTTTATTTGAGACAGGTGCATCGGTTCATATGCAATCATTCTCTGCTCCTCATACCAATGACTTCTCCTTCACTCATTAACCCACTAACAGATGCTTCCTGTCTCTTGTATAATCATTCCGGAAAGGAAGCATTGTGTAGAAAGAGTCTCGAAGTACAAGTGGGGGAGGGGAACGAAGTACATTGTGTGGTTTTAGATGGAGACATGCTAGTTTGAAGAAGATACTGTTACAGAAAAGACAGCTTGCCGGCGATTATAGGATATTCACAAGGTCTAGCCATTGGTCAAATAAGCCATGTGTTGGATGATTCAGCAGTTCTTGTACTGTCTGTGATATACGAGGTGTATTCCAAGTGGAACATATTTGAGGGTTTGTATAATGCTCAGCAACTATTCACAGTAAAACTAGTTTCTAGTCATAAAGAGACAGCAGCCTAGTTTCACTCATAACTATGTTGTCCATGTATTCATTATGGAAGGTTATGCGGGTTTAATATTTATAAAGAGAAGTTTTAGCAGTGAGTTGCTTATGAAAAGGACAGATGTAGTGCTGTTTGCTTGATGGATGTAGTGTCTGGGTCTAGTCGGAGGTGTGTTGGCTAGGTGAGAATGATGGCAATGAAGAGTATGATGTGCACAGGAGCAGATAGTGATAACAGTGAGCCGGTCTTTGATGTAGATTAGATATGGTGTGGGAGACATAATGGAACCTTGAGGTAAGCCAAAAATGAATAAATGTGGGATTGAGAGGGTTCTATTTTGAATAATGAGATGGACATCATGTGCAGAATTTAAAAAAAGAAAAAACAATTCTACTCAAGCACTCTTATATCAATCACAACAGTATAAAGCTATCTTCAATAATGAAAGTCTGGAAAGCAGTTTATCCAAGACCTGGTGATTTGCTGTGAATCATGGTCATTGCCAGTGCCATGTAAAAGGCATCCAGTACACCCTTTGAAGTGGTTGGCACTAGGAAGAGCATCCAACCATAGAAACCAAGCTAAAACAGATGAGTGGAGCCTGATGCAGCTCTCTGGTTTACCAGCCCTAGTCAAACCATCTAACCCATACCAGCATGGAAAATGGACCTTAAAGGACGACGATAACTGGAGTGCTGCCTGATATGTGCAAAATCATGAAAATCAATAAAAGAATATACCTTTACAAGTTTAGTGTCCATGTACTTTCCACTTGGTATAGAGTCCATATATTTCTTCAGATCCATTGACAAATATTCAAAGACAAGATATAATTTTCCTTCTTGCATCAAGACATCTTCTAAACTGAAAATAAATTATTTTAATAATTCACAAATGATTTAAATTGTAGACAATTGTAAAGAGAGAATAATTCAAGCAAAGTTAGAATTGGTGATATCATTTGGCTGTCAACAGCTATTGGAGAAATTTATTGTTAATGGCAATAGAAATGAACTTTGTGTCTGTTAAAACTCTTTGGAACCTTAGCAGGATTTACAAAAATAGTCAGAAAGAATTTTAAAAAAGTTTTAATGACTTAAATCATTGAATAATTAGGAGTAAAAATGTTTTTCTCAAAACTGAAAAATGGTTCATAAAAGCCTAAAATTTGAAGATTCAAGTTTTTAATAATTAAAAAAAATATTTATAAAAGGCATTAAAAAATAGCCACCAGAAGTCCAGCTAGATCCATTACTGATACTTCAATGCATTGCTGGCACTGTGTGTTATTTACAATGATGAGGGTTCCAATTGATCAGATCAAGAAATTAATGTGCAAGTGGCTGAGCACTCCACTGATATGTGTACCCTTAATGTAGTTCTCAGGGAAATTCAATGTGACAAAAAATGACAACATTGGCCCTTTGGAATACAAGTACACCTCATTTTTGCCAGCTGAGTGGACTAGAGCAGTGCTCTGCAACCATATGCGATGGCACACGTGTGCCACGAGACAATGCTAGGTATGCTGCAGTAAGAATTTTCCCCCTATACTTATTGTTATATTTTTAGCTCAGGTGTACTGCTGAATTTTGAAAAGTGAGAAAAGGTTGCAGAGTAGTGAACTAGAGCAATGTGAAATAAAGTGTCTTACTCAAGGACACACTGTACTGCTGGGAATCAAACTCCTGACCTTGCAATCATGAATCAAATACCCTAACCATCAAGTCATGTGCCCTCAATAGCATGCTCCCTATAACTCAACCCAACTAAAATGCTCACCTAACAATATTGTCATGTACCATTTCTCTCAAAAATGAGATTTCTCTGATAGCTGTCGATGGTATTCCTTCTTCTTCGCTCTCTAACCGAATTTTCTTCAATGCAACAATCCGATTTGTTCTTTTATGGCGTCCTTTATACACAACACCATAGGTACCTGTGAGGAGAAGGTAAAGGAGGGGAAAAATTTTAAAAAAAGAAAAGGAAAAAAGAGACACTCAAAATAATGGAAGGAAACATGAGAAATAAAACTTAAGATTGCAAGCCTGATAGTAACCCCTAGAGTGTGTGAGGAAAGAAGAGACATGCAATGATACCAGAATGGATATTACAGGTTCTTAATCACTATCACCCTTTAAACGCTTTAGTCACTTGACCAATTATTCAGCTTGTAGGATAAAGCAATTTTCTCATTAATTATCATTAGATTCTTTTCAAAAACACATGCAAAGAACAGAAGGGAAATGATTTAACAATTTTTTTCTTGAATAAAAAACAATCTAACAACTTGGGTAAATGAGTGCAAAATATATATATCAAAAAGGTCTTAGACCAAAAAGGACATACAGGCCATAAGTTTGACCAAATAATAAACATGTCTGTATTTTGCATGAGAACACTGCCATTAAACAGAACCAATTAAAAAGTGCTAAAATGGTTCCTAACGCAAACATCAATTTAAACTTTTATCAAATTATTTGGAGGTGACGTAACAGACTAACAATATACAGAGATACTAGGAATGAGGTGACATAACAGATTAGTGATATACTTGGACATGTGGTGGTGGTAGGATTTTATGGACTAACAATTCACCAAGATATTTGGGAGGACAGCATAACATGAACTAATAACAGATTGGGATAAAATTTATTAGCAAACACTTGTAGTGAGACACTGCAGGATGTGTGATATTCTTAGTTGATAATCTTTAATTAAATGAAATTATTCATGCAATTAGTTAGAAATTCTAAGGCTGCTCAAGATCTAAAACAATGGTATTCAACCATTTTATCTATGCCCGCCCCCACCCTTAATAGTTATTTTACTCCAGCAAACCCTCATAGCTAGATTATGTTTAAAAAATCCTGTTATATTTTTATTATTAAATATCATTAGGAATTGTATTTTTAAAAAATTGTTAAAATATTTGATGTATTGTAGGATTATAAGCAATTTATTGCTCTTAAATTTTAACAAAAAATCTTATATGCATCCTGGCTGAGAACCAGTGATCTAAAAAAAAAAACACACAAGGGAGATAATTATAAGATCAAACAATTGACATCTTTGGAAAGTACAAAGAATGCAATATGAGCGTGCAAGTCACTAAAAAGTTTATTGTTCTATGACCACCACCACTGATTAATGCCACAAACATCACTAGCCCTCTCCCCATCACATTTTACATCAACAACTGCTAATTCTGAAGACTTTATTCAGTTATAGGTTTTGGGGTCACAGCGTGCTAGAGACCTCAGTAAACAAACACTATGATACTTACCTTCACCTATCTTCTCTATCTTCAAATAATCATCCATATTCCCAGGCATTTTTAACTAAATGGAGATTTACCTGAAAAGATTAAAAAAATAAAATTAAACTCATTTGGTTCTGACCAAAAACTAAATCAACATTCCATTTCACTAAACAAAAGCGTTTAAAGTAGCTTCTGATCTGACAGATTACCACATTCCCATGTTTGCAAGAGTTAGATGAAATCCATTGAGGCAGGTTTTTCTAAGGTTAGATGCACTTCCTGTTGCACCTTTGAAAAAAAAAAATCTTTTACCTTAAACAGGTAAAAGAGTCAATTAACTTCTCATATTAGCATAGAAAATGGGCATTAAATGAACAATATATATAATATCATAATATATATTTTATATAATTTAGTAAAAATATGGTAACCCCCTAGTGGAGGATAGGAGATTTTTTTTTTGCAAGATTTTTTTCACCACGGCGTTCAAAATGATGGGGGGAATCATCTTATAGAAAAAATGTTTTTTGAAAATTGATTTTTTTCACCTCCCCCTCCGAACCGACTGGTCGATTTTTGGGGCACTATGCACTTTAAAAAAAAAAAAAACAATTCTGTAGATATTTTCGGGCGAAAAAATGTGTGATTAAAGGGAGATCTGACTGTTGTTTCTAACACATCCCACGACCTTCCTCTAGCACATCATTCGTTTCTTTTGTCACTCTCACGTATATTGATGCTTTTAAATCACTGTGGGTAAAACCTCAGCAATGACTTCAGGTTTTCCAATATTTTAAAATCATAGAGAAAAACAACGGGGAGAGGATTGAAGAAAAAAAATCATACATTTTCAAAATTTGCTTTAATAAGCATAAATGTGTTGATGGGGAGAAAAATATAGAAAAACATAACCATCAATACATGCAAGTGACAAACGCTTTGCAATGCAAAAGGTTTCACTTTGTCGACGCTACTCTACACCTCAAGCGACTTAGAGAAGTTGGTTGTAGAAGACCTGGGGAGGGGGTGCATTCGAGGGGGGTTAGCGCGTGGTGTTGAAGAGATTTTAATCAGCACCAGTCTTTCATCAGGGGCAGTGTGGCCAGAACTATATTATATAATGTATCCTTTGAAAAAGAGGGGATGACGGGGGACCGAGACTCCTGTCGGTTTGGTGTGCTTGAAAAAACACGCTAAGCTAAGTCTGGTTGCCCTTCCATGCAGGTTTGTCACCTGAATCCCTCTCTAGCTGAACATTCCTAATCTAGCAGGCTTGTGGATGCTGGTACCACGTAAACGTAACCGTGCCGGTACTGCGTAAAAGCATCCAGTACAGTCTGTAAAGTGGTTGTAGTTAGGAAGGGCATCCAGCTGTAGAAACATTGCCAGATCAGATTGGAGTCTGGTGCAGTCGCTGGTTCTCCAGACCTCAGTCAAACCGTCCAACCCATGCCAGCATGGAAAACAGACTTTAAACGATGATGATGAAATTATGAAGATTGAAGCAGGTACATGGCCGGAAATTTAGGATAATTCTTTAAAACTTATGCTGCAAGCTTCTCTAAATAGTAAAACTGACCTCAAATAATAGTCTGTATCGTAAAAACACATTAAAAGGCAGAAGTGATTCAACTGTGGAATTTATATTTTTTCTGTTGGCGAAATAAAAGCGTTACCTTAAGCAAAAGGGTTTAAAAGAGGGTTAAGCGGTCACAAAACCTCAAGATTAAGGTGTCAGAAGTAAAAAGATGAGTTTCGAGATTCCATACAATCTTTGTCCAAAGAGGTAACATTAAAATAAAATACTGATAGCAGGAAGGATTTTTAAAAAGTCACCAGAATATTTCCATGAAATATTTAAACACCCACAGATCAATAAAATAGATATTCAATGAAATACATTGCTCGACCTCCTAGGAATACCAGCCAAATTGTACTCTACTATTTTAAAGAAAGACTACATTATAACGATGTAGTCCCAAAGATGGGTTGGTCATGGCTGCAGCGCTTTTGATCACGAAACTGTTCAATGAGAACCAGCCTGAGGCTAAACAACTACAAATTTCACACTAAAGACCACAGGATGTGCTTTGATGGAGATTTAGCTACTGCAATTTCTAGCAGGTCGAGTGACTACACAGGGGTTTCAACGTCCTACAGTTATTTAAGCCGACGTCAGCCCCGATCAAGCAGGCCTTCAGTCAAATGACTGTCTTGACCAACTTGACGGTTTGTAAATCTAGGAACACACTATTCAAAGTGTTCCTCTATTTCAGACGGAATTATGTAAGTTGGCTGTTGCTGCTATTTCTGGCAGGTGGGGCAACTCCACAGATAAGAGGGACTTGTATCTCATTAAGACAAATTTGAAATCGGTGGATCATCGACTAAAACTGATTGAGATTTAAATACAAAAAGCACCATTATTGTTCTTTCTTTAATTAAATTAGAAGAGAACGCAGGAAACAAAATCCCATAACAAAAAAAAAAAACCGTTTGAAGATTCAAATAGCTAAAACTTCAGTGGACTCCAGCTGAAATAGATAAGGGATTACAAATAGGAGAGTTGATAAGATTTTAGAAATGAGTTAATATTGGTGAAATGGTCGTCAACACCACACAGACCACAATGGTTAACATATTATATCGTCGAATAACTATAATGCGGAAGATTTCACATAAAGTCAGGTGGAAAACAGACTGAATATTATCTTTGATCTCTGTCTGACTGTCTGTCTCTCTTCCTGAGGTTACAGGAGTTGGGAGTTCGAACCCAGTGGACGGTTTGAAGCTTAATGAAAAATATTAAAATTACTGTTGAACACACGTGTGTGTGTGTGTGTGTGTGTGTGTGTGTGTGTATATATATATATATATATATATATATATATATATATATATACACACACACCACACTTTCTGTTGAGCCGTGGGTGTCTGTGTGTATAAATATATATATATATATATTACATATTCAGTGCGGTATATTAAAAAGAAAGTCCATATTTGAAAGCAACGATTTGTTGTTCAAACAATTTGTTTAAATATATAAAACCTTATCCTTTGAAGAAACGTGTGGGTAATATAAATATATAGCAACGAACATTCTAAACGTGTGTCTTTTTGTTATCAATATTAATACTATTATTAGCAGATATTAATTAAATAATTAATAAGAGAAAGGCACCAACCTGAAGCAAAGCAAGATGCGAGTTTGTAAATGCTGGGTGTTTAGCAACAGCGGTGTGGCGGTGAAACAGACGCAAGTTCGAATGGACCAATCAAATAGTAGCAATCGTTTGTACTTCCTCCTACCGCTACCATCTCCACCTCGCAAACAACCAATAAAAAGCTCGAATTTTGATTCGAAACTTCAGTTCTTTCTGTTGTTGTCATTTACGTTTTACGATAATTTCATATTTGAAATTAAGCAATTTTTAAATTCATTAATTAAGAGGAAATATTTTTTTATAAATGATAAAAATTCACTTTGTACCAAAAATTACAAGTCAAAAATAAGTTTATCGAATAATTACTCTTTACAAAAAGAATTAAATTTGAATCGTTCAGAATTACTTAAAGACATCGCAATCGGTTAGATACGAAATTTTATTACATTTTGTCTGATAAACATGGGGAAGAGCTACTACTGACTCTTGGCAGGGCATCCAAAACTGATGGGAGGGAAGGAGAGGACAATGTCCTTAAACCAGACACCTGAATCGAATACTTTCACCTGATGGGAACCACTGAAAGCACCAAAGAGTGAGGTGGTGGCGTTGAGAAGAAATGAATTAACTTTGACGAGTATCAAGAGTGACTCCCAGATTCAGCTCAGATATTGTGATCTAGCCCAACCCTAAGTAAAATAAGTAGTAAAACTTACAGCCAAGGTTAATAACCGTCTGTTCGTTCTAACATCCCCGTTTTCATGCTTATTAGAAAACATCGGAAATATATGACAGATATCAACCAAAGGAGGAGCTTCTGTGTAATGATACGGCTTCTATTTAATTCTATTCACATCTAAAAATATGTATCGACTACAATACTTGTCTGTACTTTAGCGAAAGATCGCCTATTTTAGCTATACTTGAATCTGACCTCGACGGGATTTGAACTCAGAAGGGCCGTAATTAAATATCGCTAGGTATTCGGTTCCAAGCACTAAGAACATTGTCGTTCAGCCTGTATGGAACAACAGCCAAATACGTGGTGATATCTTTATACCCCCATCCATCCCACTACCACACACACAAAAAAAAGAAAACATTGTGTAATGTAGCCGTAAATATAAAGTGATTTCAATAGAAGACGGATTGGTCACGATTGGAGTGCCTGTCATTATAGGTCTACTTGATCAACATTGAATTGGTGCTAAACAACAAGATATCACCACAGCAGGTGTTGCAAACCCCCGAGAGCAGGGGTTCTTCACTAGGAGTAACCATAATCTATGGGAACATGGATAAAAAAACCCAAAAAGAACTTCGTTTTCAATAAATAAATAAATGTGACAAAACTATGAAGATTTTTGTTTGTTCCTGTAACTCCTACATGGAATAAAACTAAACTACTAAGCTTTGTTGAAGTCTTACTGCTACCATGTAAGACCATAAAACTGGTGATGATGATTATGATAGACGGACAAACGTGAAAGAGACACATACACCAGTAGTTCCCAACCTTTTTCAGACCAGGGACCATTTTTTACTTGAAAAAATTTCTAGGGACCACTTTTACTTTATGCTGTTCTATTTTCACACTAAAATGCTTAACGAAAAGACAAGATAGACTATTTACACTTTAAAATTTATTTTAGCAAACAAAACATAAAATTTTTAATTAATTTTAGTAAACAAAGATAAACACAAGATATCAAAATCCTTTTCCATAAAGTCGTTTATTTTTAGTCCATTCAGCATGTGACTAGCTTGATATTGGTATTTCTGACACAAGAAATCATAATCAATTTTAATGAACTCATTTAGTCTGAGTCTGATAAGTTCCTCTGCTGTTAACATCTAATTCATTTCTTTTTCTACTTAAAATATCTCCAACAGCTGAAAATGCAGATTCCACTATCCATGTGGTAGGGAAAGAAATGATGCTTGCTTCTACATGTCGAAAAATATATTAGGGTGTGATTCCTTTATCGATATGTAGACAAAGACACCCTCTTTTTCAACTCTTCTTCTCAGTTTCATATTCTCTTTCAAATCCAACAACATTTCAGCCAACTCTAAATTTTCATCTCCTGGCTCATAATTTCCTAGGTCTACAGACCAGAGTGGATAATCCATCTTTAATAAATCATTGTATCTTCTCTCAAAGTCTACATGAAGACCTTCAAGGTGGGTAATGCATTCTCATGTAGGAACAGTGGTGTTAAAATTTTGAAATGATGCCAATTTTTTTTTCAAACTGTTTTTTCCAAAATTTTAATTTCCCCAGACCAAATAACTTGGTTTGAGTGTCTTTGCTTTTCCAGTATTTATCTTCTTTACAAAGTCAGGTAGTTTGATTAGCTGTATTTTCTTTTTATTCCCAAAATATTCCCTACCTTTACCAACAGATGATGGATGCCTTAATTTCTGGTGCTGCTCCAGCTTAACTTTCTTCATGGAATGCTTGGTCATAATGGCATCACATACAAGACACATAGGTTTTGAGTCAAGAGATACAAAACCAAACATGATAAAATCTTTGTAGTTCTTCAGTTTTGCCTTTTTAGCAGTTGGTTCAGACATTATTACAACTGATCTCAAAAAAATTAAAATAATAAATACTTTATTTCTCTAAAATAAATACTTTTTTTCTATAAATTAAAAGTATCAAACTTATTATTAAACAAGATTGTGTAGTGATCTATTAAAAATATCAAATTTATTATGAAACTGCTGTGATTGTAACATTTAAACTATGTAATTCTTGATTGTAATATATTATTGATTATATATTATACATTATTGATTCTTATGGAATAATTATTGAATTTTATTTTCTTATTATTATTATTCTGTCTTCGTATAAATTATTATTAACTAATAGTGTCAAACAATATTGTGTAGACCTGAAACGGCTTCAATTTTTTTATGGCTACGAATTCTCTAGGGACCACTAGAAATTCTCTGGGGACCACCGGTGGGCCCCAGAGACCACATTGGGGAATCACTGATATACACAATCCTTTAGTTGTCTTAAATTGAAAAAAAATGAAGATTATATCATTGTCACCATTTACATTACTTTTTCCATGCTGGCATAGGTTGGATGTGCACACTAGAGTATGTGCTGCCCAGGGTGGCCCTTCTATTTGCTGCCCCCGGACCCCACAGTAACTACATATTGCCTACAGCAGACCCAAAAGTAGTGCCACCGGCGCAGACCATCCCTACCGCCACCCCCAGCTACGCTAGCGGATGTATAGCAGTGATTTGAAACCTCAACTGCTAGATAATCAGTCAGACACCACGAGCAAACCATCAGTTTCATGCAATTGGTCTATTAATTAGTGTGAAGCCATGGTATGATATAGTTTCTGTAGTATGAGGGAACTGTAATGTGAGAAACAAAATACAGTTCACCTACCTCTCAGTCTCAGCTGTCCAGCTAGGTTAAATCTGAGGTGTGCCCTACCCGTCTGACCTAATGCTGGAACCAACTGCTAATGCCCTTTCTAGCTCACTCATCTACTCCCATCTGTCCACTACAGCTGGTCCTACTTCTGCCAGTCACTCACTCTTCCTCTTCCAGTAAGGCCTCTCAGCCATTGACATCACGGACCCTTTCCTTTCGTTCATCTCATCCCCACAGTTTTCTAGAATGTTCTCGTACCCTATAAAAGACTGTTTTGCTGCTCAATTAACAGCAGAATGTTGAAGGTGGGTCAGTGATATGCACCTCATTCTTTCCACACAGATGGTCATGGGCAGACAGTCAAGGACTTCTGTTGCCATGGAGATTTGTGCAGTTGATTTCATATGTTTTTGGGTTGACTGCATGTTGTCAAACAGATAGCTTTCTATAATTTCAGAGCAGTCTGCCTCTCTCTTAATCAGAAAATCTTTATGTTGTTCATTGTAAATAGCCAACACCCAATATCTTTACGTCCAGCAATACATATTTCAGCCAAATGTTCGTGGATGTGCTTCAGTTATTATTTATGCAGCCAATGAAACATACCTCTCTTTACCAGCTCCAAATTGCACCAACCAAGCCACCTTCGCAACAAATGGTTTGATAGGAGCTGGCAAGCCAGAGAATTGCACCAGGCTCCATTGTCTGTCTTGGTATGATTTCTATGGCTGGATGTCCTCAACACCAACCACTTTACAGAGTGTACTGGGTGCTTTTTATGTAGCACCAGCACCAGCAGAGTTGCCAAATAACTTTCAAGACAAAAACCCCTCAGCTGAGAGAGGTGGTTTTCTGCTGGTTGAGGGGTTAAAGATTAATAGATAGACAAAAATAGAGGAGATACTTGGCTATCCCAGTAGGACAGGGACAGAAGGGAAGGTGAGACAGAAAGAGTCAGAGAGAGAGAGAGAATCAGAGAGAACTAGAATGTGTGGGAGATGCATTGGAGCATACCCAAAAGGTACAATGAGGGGGAATGTAAGTGGTTGAGAGTGGATAGGGGGATGTTTGAAACATGGAAGATGTGACTATAGCAAGTGATGGTGATAGAAAATGGGTATATGGTAGAGCATGGAAAGTGTGTGGGTGAGAAAAAGGATGGTGGAAAGGACAGTTTTGAAAGGAGGCAGATTGTGCAAGGGTGTGTTGGGGGGGGGGGGGACATGCCTATATGTATGACCATGATTTTACTTAGCTTCACATGTATTCTCAAGCACAGCACATCACCAGATGTCACAGTCCTTGTCATCTCTGTGAAGTTCAACATCTGAAGATCATTTCTCACCACTTCAAATGCTTAAAGGGTTAATCTCCAAAGATTAAAACAGATAATCAATCATAGTGATCTGAACAATCTAGAAAGGAAAGGATTACAAGAGTCCTGCTCCTCATGTTCCTTTCTCCTTGGACTAATAGAAAAACAAAGATAATCATCATAAAAGAGATGCAAAGAGAACAATGAAAACATCAAAACAGTTTGAAAATTTGTATTTTGGGTTTATTAAATTTATTATACAATTGCCTCAAGTTTGGATTGTTGGGCAACAATAAGCAAATTACGGTCCACCTTTTTCTTAGAACACACCACCCATTAGGCACAGTATCAACCATAAAACAGACTCACAAGAATTTCCTTAGTAGTGGGTTGTCATCTGCAGAATGGACACTGAAGATATGGAACCGGTACCAAAACATAAACTAATATATTTGGTAACTCAAATCAAACGAAGAACATTTAAACATTTCACTTTAATGTAACCAGTTTCTTTATTTTGGGAACGTAGATAAAATGTTAATATTTTATAGGGAAAAAAAAAAGGAAAAAAGTGTAATTTCTATCAAGTAGTAGTAGTAATAACAGCAACTATATCCTTCTTAACATAAAAGAATAACAGTATAATAAAGAAATTTTTTTAACTTCAAATTATAATTATTCTTCACAAAAAAGAATTGAATATATATTGGATATATATTGAATATATTGATATATATTGAATATATATTGGATCCATTGGATCCATTGTCAGTCATTAAAATAAGTATCAGTTATACAGACAGGATGCTTTATGTGAGAAATGATATGTTCTTTCTTTTCATATACAGTCAGAACTTTATATACAAACATAATGCATTCTGGAACCCTATTCGTTAACCAAATGATTCATTACATGTGTAATTAAAATTACATATAAATAGGGGAAATCCATTTCAAGCCACATCCTTTTTTGTTTATTCATCAATAACAAATATACATACATACATACATATATAAATGTATACATGTATATATATATATATATATATATATATATATATATATATATATAAGTTCAAAAAAACAATAACAAAAAAACAACAAAGTGAGGACATGATATGGATAGTGTTATATATATATATACACATGTATACATATATACATGTGTGTATATATACATATCTATCTAACTGTATATGTGTGTGTGAATGTGTATGCGTGTATGCACTGTATATTTCCCTTTGTCTTGCTTTTGTTCATCAATGGCTACATTTTCAGCAAAAAAATATGTGAAAAAAACATTTTTTCTTTATATAAAATGAAAATCTGCAAGCTACATGAAATGCATAAATGAACTTGAATGAATCATTTGTACACACTTTCCCAGCACTTAAACACGTGCATAGTTTATTCAAGTTCTGTTCAGATTTCATCTCACTAAGGAAGTAGTCTCCATGTGAATTATACATGTGCATAGTCTGCATGTTGCTGTTGCTTGTTGATCAAATTTCATGTCATTATGCAAACTTAATTTTCTTCAGGAAAACCATTTGTTATTCAGTTTGCATAGGGTACCATTCATCAATCTAATATATGCCCATCTGTCAACATTGGTCCAGGCTTTCGCTATTTGAATCAACAAGCAAACATATTGAAGGGTATTTTATTAATCAGAGTCTACCCCTTCAAAAATTGAACTTAATGAAAAGAAATAATTTTTTTCTAGAATAGGTAAATGGATTGAAATTTGGGGGAGAGCAGTAGTTGACAGCATTAACCCCAATAATTGACTGATACGTTATTTTATTGACCCCAAAAGGACGGAAAACAAAATCGATCTTGGCCCAATTTGAACTCAATATGTAAAAATCACTGCCTTAACAACTACAAAAACAACAACAACAATAATAATAATAATACCCCGACTATGGAAAATGAAGAAGGTGAAGATAGTGCCAATTACTGTTGGGTCCTTGGGGACAGTATTAGAAGGCATCAAGAGGAATATTAAAGAAATTGGAATAGAGTGCCCAGTAGAACTGTTACAAAAGGTTTGCCTCGTTGGCCTGGCCAGAATAATCAGGAAAGTATTAGATAGTTGAAAGGAACAGATAGCATGGTACCATAAGTTGCAAGCAGCAAGTTCGCTAAGCATGCAAGACTCCAGGAGCTCCATCAAAACCAGAGTTAAAAAATAATAATAAGTATAACAATACCAACAACAACAATAATGGTTTCAAATTTTGGCACAAGGCCAGCAATTTCGTGGGAGGGGCTAAGTCGATTACATGGACCCCAGTGCTCAAATGGTACTTATTTTATTGACCCAGGAAGGATGAAAGTCGACCTTGGCAGAATTTGAACTCAGAATGTAAAGATGGACGAAATGCCACTAAGCATTTTGCCCAATGTGCTAACAATTCTGCCTGCTTATAGCCCTAATAATAATAATAATAATAATAATAATAGGCATGACTGTGTGATAAGAAACTTGCTTCCCAACCACATGCTCCTAGGTTCAATCCCACTGCATAATATCTTGGACAAGTATTTTCTATTATAGCGTCAGGCTGACCAAAGCCTTGTGAATGAATTTGGCAGATGGAAATTGAAGGAAGCCTGTTGTATATGTGTGTGTGTGTGTCTTGTGTCTGTGTTTGCTCCCCACCCACTGCTTGACAATCAGTGTTGGTGTGTTTATGACAGTGTAACTTAGCAGTCTGGCAAAAGAGACTGATAGACCGGGCTTAAAAAATTTAAGTCCTGAGGTTGATTTGTTTGATTAAAACTCAAGGTGATGCCCCAGCATGGCCACAGTCAAATGACTGAAACAAGTAAAAGATAAAAGATAATAACAGCAACAACAACAACAACAACAACAGTAACAGTTTCTTTTATTTACCACAAGGGCAATGTATGAAGGGACATTAAATTACAAATAGTAAATTCTGTGCTGAAGGAAGAAAAAACCCCAACAGGCTTGGAAAACAAGAATATATAAAAGGTACAGAATGAGATGCCCACCTCAGGTCAATGAAGGTTCTCCACTGAACCAGGGTTACTGGAATATCATGGGCACTTACTTACCTACCCAAGGTAGTCATTTAATCCTTGTTCTCTTAGCTATTTTCTTTGGCTTATGGGCACCGGTTAAGAGAGCTGCTCTATTTATGCAGACCATTCTCACCAATTCAACCCACCTTTTAGCCAATTTACTGAAAGGAAACACTTCGCTCTCCAACCTCATTTTCTTCTCCAAGCGATACTCAATGAAGTTGATGAGGGTTTGGTTGAAAGAGAAAGTATCTGACTTCTCTCCTTTCAATTTGGACCACCATGCAATCACTTTCACCGTGGCCATAAGACAAGAAAATTTCCCGCACTTGCCAACAAAAAGAAAAAAAAAAAAAAACATACACACACACACACACACACA
>NC_069004.1:12831986-12835012 GCF_001194135.2 Octopus bimaculoides | reverse complement strand
AAAAAAAACAAGAAACAAAAAGGTGATCCTCACAATAGATTTGACTGATAGCTGGGTCTGTTTTACATGTGACAAGAGATATTTGGACGTCTAGCCTGAATTGGTTCTTAAACACCTTAATAGAACCTTTGAACTAGTAGCCTCACTCAGTAACTGGCTGGTATGGATTTACCTCTCCAGGTGCTGAGATTTAAACCCACCAACATGACCTAGCTAATTCATGCTCCTGTTATCACATAGCTTTCAATATTGTCCAACAATATGATGATGCTGTCCTCTGGATGCACCAATATGGCCTTAAAGAACTCTGGCTTCCTCAGGAACGGTACAAGAGCCACAGAATATATAACAACAAAGGGACAGGATGATGCACTGATCACATGATTTGAAACAGTTCTGTCCAATCCATGCAGGCATGAAAAAGTAGACATTAAAAGGGTGATATATATATCACATGGAGGCGCAATGGCCCAGTGGTTAGGGCAGCGGACTCGCGGTCATAGGATCGCGGTTTTGATTCCCAGACCGGGTGTTTTGATTGTTTATTGAGCGAAAACACATAAAGCTCCACGAGGCTCTGGCAGGGGATGGTGGCGAACTCTGCTGTACTCTTTCACCACAACTTTCTCTCACTCTTACTTCCTGTTTCTGTTGTGCCTGTAATTCAAAGGGTCAGCCATGTCACACTGAATATCCCCGAGAACTACATTAAAGGTACACGTGTCTGTGGAGTGCTCAGCCACTTGCACGTTAATTTCACAAGCAGGCTGTTCCGTTGATCGGATCAACTGGAACCCTCAACGTCGTAAGCAATGGAGTGCCAACAGCATATATATCACATAAAATAATTGTCATGGCTAGATCTGCTGGGAATTATGCATTTCTAGATAGCCCTAACCACACAACCAACAACAGGCACTAATTTCTTTACAAACACCTTAGCCAAAACCTTAAACTCTTGCATTTAGCTGAATTATGATTCAAGCCACAAAGCCACACATTTTGAGGAATGGTGAAGTAATCCAAGGAACTGATTCCAGAAATTCACCAGTTCTATTTTCATTAATTCTGGAAGAATGAAAATGCAAAAACAAATTTGGTGTGGTTTGTCTCACTAATGAGACAAACTTTTTTCTGTTTATTTGTTTAATGAGACAAACAAATATTGCAAACTTTTTTACCTGGCACCATACACATGATTTCTAACAGATGCAATACCAACAATTTTGGGATGATAAGTAGAGTTAAATTGATCCTAACACATGATTGCTACTTCATTGATCACAGAAAGAACAAAGCAAAATGATAAAATGGATAAATGGATTGTAATAATGACATAACCTAGGCAGAAAACCAGACATTCTATGGGGGTAACAACTGATTAGATCAACCTGCAGAAATATGACAAAACAACTTGAGTTCCATTCCAAATGAAAACCTGCTTAAGTCAATATATATATAATTCATTGATGGTTGATATAATTAAGTAGCAGACAAGTACTGGCAGTTGGTAAGAATCAATAGTCCCCCCCCCCCATCCCCACACCATCACTACAATATCTGACCTTGTGTCATTGTCAGAAACCATTAGCTCTTTTGTCTTTTATTCCTTCAGAGTCAGATGCAGGCATGGCTGTGAGGTAAGAAACTTCCTCTCCAACTACATGGTCCTGGGTTCAGTACCACAGCATGGAATGTTGAGCAAGTGTCTTCTACTATAGCCTTGGGCTGACCAAAGCCATTGAGTGGATTTGGTAAATGGAAACTGAAAGAAGCCCATCATATATATGTGTATGTCTTTGTGTCTGTTTGTTCCCTACCACCACTTGACAACTGGTGTTGGTGTGTTTACATCCCCATAACTTAACAGTTTGGCAAAAGAGACCGAAAAAAGTATTGGGGTTCAATTCATTTAACTAAAATTTCTTCAAGGTGGTGCCCCAGTCTGGGTATAGTCTAATGATACAATCGAGTAAAAGATAAAAAATATACCAACAAAAAAAAAAAGGAACCAGTCAAGTAATAGGGATTTGTGGGTGGGCGAGGGATGGGACCAACTAATCTTCCCCTCTCCTTAGAATTCCTGGCCTACACCAAAAGCCATCTTCATCGTCATCATTATTATTACAGGGCAGCAAGTTGGCAGAATCATGAGCACACTGGGTGATATATTTAGTGGCATTTCATCTGTCTTTATGTTCTGAGTTCAAATTCTGCTGGGGTTGACTTAGACTTTCATCTTTTCGGGGTCGATCAAATAAGTACCAGTTGAGCATTGGGGTTGATGTAATTGACTTAATCTCTTTCCCTGAAACTGATAGCCTTACACCAAAATTTGAAACCATTATTATTATTATTATTATTATTATCATCATCATCATCATCATCATTATTATTATCATTATTATTATTATTATTATTATTATTAATATTCACTTTACAATGTCTTTCTTCACCATTTTCTCCAGTATGGTCTGAAGAGAAGGGATGTTTGGCATGGTACCGATACTACAAATATTGAACAAATAGATAAAAAAATTCATCTCATGATAATGTGTAGTTTAATAAAAGTGATTGAATATTATTGATCTGTTCAAACGTTGTTGAAAACATTGATTATGTGGATTCAATCAAGCCCTAAAACAGTGTCCATTCTGAGATTCTGAGAGACTCTACAACCCATAATATACTTACCTTGTCGTATCGTCATCATCATCATCATCATCATCAAAATATTCAGCAACAACAGCAGTATAAAACTGATATAATTATATCACAAACTTCCCACCTCATGTGATCATAATTATCCATTTTGCAGGCATGTTTCACATAACGGTGTTGAAAGCATAACAAATAATATAATATGTTCATGTTGTCATTTGTATATATATATGTGTGTGTGTGTGTGTGTGTGCGCGCGCGCATGTGTGTATACATACATACACACGCATGTGTTTGTGTGTGTGTGTGTATATATACATATATATATATATATACATATACATACATATATATACATATATATA
>NC_069004.1:12829688-12831910 GCF_001194135.2 Octopus bimaculoides | reverse complement strand
ATATATACATATATACACACATATATATATCATAATGAATTGTTGGTAAACACAGGAAGTGCTTAAGCAACACATGTTGGTCATGGTAGAAGATAAGTGGTATTCAGTGAAAAAAAGGGGCAAATATATTTGTAGGGATCAATACTCGGGCACACAAACATTCACTCTCACTCTTATATATACAAATTCATATATACTCACTCACACACATACAAACACATATATACTTGAATACATAGATATATACACACACACGTGTGTGTATATATATATATATATATATATATATATATACACACACACACACTTACATACATATATGTATATCTGTATGCATGTCCTGGTTAAAGTTAGAGGAAACAACATGAGAGATCCACATAGTAAAAAAAAAGTTCCCTCTCATTAATGCTTGTGTTATGTTGTGTGTGTATGTGTGTACACAAAACCAACTTCTCTTTTGTCCATAACCACCTTTGCCTCATCCTATTTTTGCTAAAAACTTGTTATTCAAAATATACGATCTCCCCCCACTTTCCCCTTGTGTATCCCCTAACATTCTTGAGCCCTTATATATTTGCAGTACCCCCCTTAAATCCATCAGATGAAGAAACAGCTTTCATAAATCAAGTTGCTTTTCTTTCTGTGGAATACAAATTTAACAAACCCTTAAATATTATGCAATACTAAATCAAGTATGTATGCACGTATCTATACACACACGCACATTAACAATTTAACATTATTATCATACACATAGGCAATATGTGTGTGTGTAAGTAAGAACGTGTGCATATGTATGAGACTAAATGTGTGTGAATGCGCATATAATTCATATATTTCTAACCTATTAATGTTGTATAGACATTACTAATATATAAAGGGGATTGATTAATTATAAGTGTACTGTGAAGTAAGAAGCTTGCTTCCCAACTGCATGGTTCATGGGTCAGTCCCACTGTATGGCACCTTGAGCAAGTGTCTTCTACAATAGCTTCAGGCCGACCAAAGCCTTTTGTGAGTAGATTTGGTAGACGGAAACTGTAAGAAGCCTGTCATGTGTGTGTGTGTGTTTTCCCCCACCGCTTGACAACCGATGTTGGTCTGTTTATTTTTTCATACCTACTGAGTGGTTCAGCAAAAGAGACCAATGAAACTACTGGGAATCACTTCATTTGGCTAGACGTTCTTCAAGGTAGTGCCTCAGAATGGCTGCAGTCTAAAGACTGAAACAAGTAAAAGAAAAAACAAAAAAGAAAAATACTAATGGGGTTAATCCTGTCCTCTTCCTCATATATTATAATAGTAGTAATAGTAGTAGGACCCACTTTACAACAAAAACTTTGACATTGGGAGCAATGTTTAAAATGATTTGAGGTTAGTTAAATGCATAAAAATGTAATTTCTTAACTTGATAAATCTATAAATTTATGTGCATTGATTCCAATTTGATTTAATTAAAATTGTAAGCTATGATTTGTTCAATTCGATTTAATTAAAATCGTAAGCCATGGTTTGTTCAATTCTCGCTCTATTTTTTGCCAATAAACATAATTTATTTCCTCCCCACCCCAGAATTTTAAAAAATCTGATCATGGATATATCCACCATGGAAACTAAATCTGATCAGCACTAATGTGGTATTGTAGCGTTAACAACACATTTATATCACAAGTGGACACCTCTTGCACAATTATCAAAATCATTATTATTGGTTTTGTTTAATGTCAATGTAGAATTAAAAAATTCATACAGGAATATACATATATATGTACAATACATACACGCACACACACACATGCATACAATACAAGCAGTATGTTTTTTATGTCACAAACTGGTGATTATAATATCTTACCTCTCTCACACACACACACATATATATATGTATGTATGTATGAATGAATGTATGTACTCATGTGTATATTATCTATATATGTATCTATTATATATATATATATATATAAAATTATAATACAGGGTATCAAGAGATACCACCACGCTGAAAAAATAGCAGTCAAATCCTGACTCTAAAACCACAATAAATGTCCGCATGGCACGAGTAGCGAAGACGAAGACCAAATAAACCAGTAAAAATAATAAGATAATTCCAAATCCTGGATTTCTGGCTTTGCATAAATAATAATGCTCTGCCTTCATCAGTGGAATATACTCAAGTACATAAATACAAATACATGTATATAAACAGTATACTTACATATACG
>NC_069004.1:12826643-12829399 GCF_001194135.2 Octopus bimaculoides | reverse complement strand
TATATATATACACACACATACATATATACACACAAACATGTATGTATGTGTGTGTGAGTGTGTGCATAAACACACACACACATTTTTATACATACACACACTTATGCTGAAATAACAACCAGATATCCAGTTTGCCAATGTGACATTGATTTTCTTTCTGTAAAAATTTTATACATTTCTTCAAACATTAAATTTGATGGAAACCTTAACTACTGAAAACCATTTTCAATTTTCAAGGGTTAAGTTAGGAATTTTTCCCTTTAAAAACCAAGCTAAGTAATGATAAAACATCAATAAAACACTGTACATTTTTGTTGAGACATTTGGCATTGTTTAACCCCAGGTCATCTCAGATCCATGCTCGCAAAGATGCACCAGCCATGACCAGTCTGTCTTTGTCTCTTCTCCCCTTTTTGTTAAGGCAATAAGATCTAATTTGAGGGAGACTTAGCTACTATTTCTAACAGGTTGAGTCTCTCGTGTTGAAACTCCCTATTGGCTCTGTGAGTCGTCTGTTAAAAGACATTATGTCAAGAAAGGTGTACATACAGAATACATTTAGGTGTATGTATCTAACAGAAGTATGACAGTGAGTTTCTTTTCCAGTAGTGGACTTTGTTGATAGTAGCAAATTGTCAGTTTATGGAAGATGATATCAGCTGTTTATTTTTGGCAGACATGGTTTTTATTCTGATAAATGATAATGTAACCAATAAATAACTTTTGGTTTACTTTTGTGTTATGAATGGAAATAATGTGATCAAAGATTGTTGCAGTCTGTAAGTGAACAGACCGAGGATGAGACATTATTTAAAGCATAAAAGATGGTCTCCTCACCTTGTTTCATAAGCTATCTATCTTTACATAAAATAGAAATGGAGAGAAATTTTGGAAAAAAATTCACCTCAAACTAGTCAACTGGATCAGTGATCGTTATTTCAAGCACATACAAGCAGCAATGAAAAGTTGCTACTAAAATACACCAGTGTATTTATGTATATACATGCATGTGTATACAGACAGACATGTAGATGCACACACACACACACACAGAAGACATCTATTTATAAATGGTGACATTTGATAGTTTGATAGATGCATTAGAAAGAGAAGTAAAGGTATAGGAAAATAAAACCTGGTTAATTCTGTGGCATAAATTTTCACAGCATCGTCACCTATCACAGTTTTTACAGAGAGCACTCTGCCCTTTGATATAATCTCGACATGGACATAAACGCATTAAAGGAAACTTGTCGCCTGCACAACTGAACAAGCGTTCATCTGTCTGTAAAATGCACTCAAATGTTTTAGGATTAAACGCCGGGTAATAAATGTCTGTTATGGATTTTTTTGTGGTGCAGTTAGCTTTGTATTTCTTCAGTGATTCTAAATTGTTGATGTCTTCGAAATATGAGGGTTCACAGATACGATCTAAAGAAGGAAATAAAAGAAGAAAATAAATCTTTCCGTAACATCACAAAAGCATATCATCTACTCTGTAATGAATCAAGCTTAACATTACCTTAATTAATGGAATATTCATAAAATCAAATATTTAAAAAACAATAATATGATTTTAGATTACAAAACAAAACAAAAAAATTTTTTTGAGTAATTTAACAAAAACAAAACAAAACAAAACAGGAAATGAGAAGAATTTCTACTTACTTCTTTGCCAACAAACATCGTTACAAGGCTTGCCAGCTTCACCAAGATATACAACGATGGCATCGGATGGAGGCCATTTTGGAGCAGTCTTTTGAAATGAGCAGAAATTTTGTCCTTCAAGATAAGCATTCAATCTTTGTAGCATTCCTTCCTCAGTGAATTCGTGTGGCATGTAGGGTTCAAACTGAAATATATCAATAACTCTTTGATATACATCAACATTATCATAATCAACACCAACGTTAACGAGGTATACTTTGAATTGGAATTATTGTTATTGTACAATAAGAGTTGAGAGTCTGAAATAAAAGCAGAACAAATATTTTACCTTATTTAATGTCATGATTTCAGTAAGAATACTCTCCACAGCTGCTAAATCATTGATGTCCACTGAATAAACGTAAGGTCTACCAATATGATGCTCAGCATAAGGATGTTGGCTGGTAAGCTATATCAGAAAATAGGTTGTTAATGTAATTACATAGAGTCTAATTTAGAGATTTATATAAAAAAAAAAAACATTAAAAAAGAAAACAAAAAAAATTAATGCAATGTTGATCAAATAATGAAAAGGGTAGGGGACTTGTATTTGATGTAAATTTCTGTTTATTCCAATATCTTTATGAGATTTAATCAATGCTCAAGGAATGAATTGTTAATCTAACATTGAATTTGGTTTCAGAATTCCATGCTCTCATTGGACATGTAATGTTTGTAAAGATAAATGATGGAGAAGAGCTGAGAGAATAACTGGGCATAAGAGTCCAATCAGATGTAGTGTACAAGAGAGAAGTCTGAGCTGGTATCGACATGTAGGCCATATGGGGGATGATGCATGAATAAAGAAGTGACTTGTGATTCTCAGTGGAAGCAAGGAGCAGGTGGTAAAGTGAAAGTGAGGAAGACACGGGGAGAATTTGTGAAAGTTGACCCACAAGAAAGGCTTGGAGGTCACTTCTAGGTAAAGAGTTTGACAAAGAAAGTGGTATTTAATGTTACAAAATCTGTGTGTGTGTGTTGTTGTGTGTGTGTGTGTGTGTGTATATATATATATATATATATATATATATATATATATATATATATAT
>NC_069004.1:12820378-12825987 GCF_001194135.2 Octopus bimaculoides | reverse complement strand
GGTGGTGAACCCTGCTGTACTCTTCCACCACAACTTTCTCTCACTTTTACTTCCTGTTTCTGTTGTGCCTGTAATTCAAAGGGTTAGCCTTGTCATACTGTGTCAAGCTGAATATCCCCGAGAACTACGTTAAGGGTACACATGTCTGTGGAGTGCTCAGCCACTTGCACGTTAATTTCACGAGCAGGCTGTTCCGTTGATCCGATCAACTGGAACCCTCGACGTCGTAAGCGACGGAGTGCCAACAACAACAAAAGATAATGACCATAATTGACCCTTCAATAAAATCGTCACAAAGCAATTATAAATTGTTGGTGTTGTTGTTTAACCCTAGGTCAAGCTAAACCTATGATCAAAAGTATATGAAACCATGCTTATCTTCCTGTCTTTTATAGTAGTGTAATCTGAAGGAATTTAGCTGCTATTTCTAACAGGTCATACCATCATGTAGAGATACCCTCGTTATATTCTATGTAATTATCTAAGACAACACAGGCTAACCTAGTAACTGGCCCTGACAGCCAACACTGTTCTAATGTGCTAAACATTTTAAAGAAGTTTCTTACATTTCGAGAAGTTGGCTTCCCCTTGAAAAATGGTATATTTTTACTGCTGTGAGGTGGGTTGAATTTTGGATTGAGGAACACACAACCATTAGCTATCGCTTCAAGAGGAGCAGGTCCTTCATAGGGGAAACCAAGACCAATAAATAACTGAAATGATACAAAACAGAAAAGCAATTAAAATTTTTTTGTAACTGATAAAAAAGACAAGAATAAAGAGATATTACAAAAATACTAATAACAACCATCGGTATTGGTAGTTATACTAAGAGTAGTGTAGTAATGATGTAAATAGTAAGAACAGATACTGTAGTAGGACTCTTATTAATATAAATCTGTCATTGTGTATGTAAAAAAGACTCCCTTTTGGGTGTCATGAATGATCATGGGATTACAACTAGAAAGTTATCCTTGCGGTACAAGTCCAGGCAAAGTTGTTTGTAGAAGACCAGTGGTTGTCCATGCATACCAGCCTCCTCTCTCCATGCTACCCATGTTATCCAAGGGAAAAGCAAAGGCTGATACAGCTTGGCACCGGTGACATCGCAATTCATTTCTACAGTTTAATGAGCTGGAGCAATGTGAAATAAAGTGTCTTGCTCAAGAACACAACACACAGCCCAGTCTGGGAATCGAACTCACTACATCATGATTGTGAGTCTGACACTCTAATTGCTGTGCTTTCACATTGCGTATGCATGTGGATATATTATGAAGACCTATGCCACCACCATTAACTGCTGTTATTGTCATCTTTATAACCCACATATGTTTCTTGTTGTTGGGAATAATTCAATTATCTTGGAATAGTGTTTATTCTATGTATAACAATATAACCATCTTTAAATTAGGAGACCTCATGATGACAGAAACAGCAATGACCTAGACAACTATATCTCAAGTTGAACAACAGGACTAACATCTGAACAATTAATGCAATTGTTCTGTTAGTTCATTTGCATAGAGCTTTTTGCTTAGTCACTAAAACACAAAGGTGAAAACAGCTTGGAGAAATAAATGTCACAATCAAATTACCTTAGACTCTCGGAGTAACGTATGAAGTTCTTCTCCTTTGAGCAAGCCATGGTTTTTAACATACAAAGGAATATAACGGCTTTTGTTTGTTTTGCCATTAACATAAACTGTGCCATGAATGTCCACAAATTTATTCACAACAGCCAAGTAGTTGGTTTTATCCTGCAAAGATAGAGAACAATGATAAATCTCCAACGAAATCATAAATATATTTTCATAGAATTATATCAGGGGGCAACATAGTCAAGCATTATCTCCCCTGACTTGATTTAGAGATGCACTGAGTTAATGATCGTCTTATGAACTACCTGGGATGTGTTAAATGACTGAGGAAATGAGTGTCTAATTCTAACCATACTGCCTCAGAAATATAATAAAAGCAAAGAATTTGGATTAGTATTATCCAAAACACAAATCTGAAGGCAGAACAACAAATAAATAATTAGAGCCTTGATATTTGCTACTTTATTTTATTACTTGCTCACCTAGATTTATTCCCCAACTATCTTTCAATACTTTTTTTTTTTTTTTGGTAATTATCCAGCCTCACGTGTCATAATTAACTATAGGCTGTCATAATTACTGCTATCATTAATTATACACTGTCATTTTACTTTCTTTATTACACCATATTTCAAAATGAAACAAAACGTCTTTAAAAAATCTATTCACAAGAGAAATTATTATTTTCAAAACAAAAGGCAGTTTAGAAAGAATTCATTCGGAAAGTGTGATGCAATACATTTAATCTTGATCTATGACCAAACTCTATTTTTATAAATACAATTATTGTATCTTGTGAGTAAAAATACTTTAAATTTCAATTTTTTTCCCTTTATTATGATTCAGGACCATCTCCAGACTTTGGTGCCAAGGGGTGCTTCAGAATATTCTGGATGAGCATGAATCGTAATCATGCTAAAGAGGGGTTTCGAAATAAGTATATAACTGTAAATCTGAGGGAACACCATTGAATAATAAGGAGTAAGTACCGTCCAGTACACACTCTTAGCAAGGAGCATGTTACAAATTGAATGATTATGAAATAAAGAATTGAAATGACGGTCTATGTCAAAATATGATATAAGATGAAGGCACCCATGCCAACGTCGTCTCCTTCATTGGACACGAAACTCAGCTTGCAAAGACATTGGGGCAAGCGAAAGCAAAATCAGGATAGCACCTGTGCCCAGCGTCACCTTTCTGGCACTTGTGCCCGTGACATGTATAAGGATTTTTGAGCGAGATCGTTGCCAGTGCCCCTGGACTGGCTCTTGTGTGGGTGGCACATAAAATACATCATTTCGAGCATGGCCGTTTCCAGTACCGCCTGACTGGCCTTCGTGCTGGTGGCACGTAAAAGCACCCACTACACTCTCTGAGTGGTTGGCGTTAGGAAGGGCATCCAGCTGTAGAAACTCTGCCAAATCAGATTGGAGCCTGGTGTAGCCATCTGGTTTCACCAGTCCTCAGTCAAATCATCCAACCCATGCTAGCATGGAAAGCGGACGTTAAACGATGATGATGATGATGATGATGATGATGATGATGATAATGAAGGGTAACAAGAAAAAGCAGCCAACATTTTTCTAGTCAGACTTTTATTCACAGTTCAACCCTTTAAGGTTACTCACCAACTCTTGACTCTTAGCTCCCCTCAAATATCTCCTTTTATCACTTCCATAGTTTAGCTTGTGTTTAGCCCAAGGTTAAGAGGCCTAGTCCTGACTATCCCTATGAAACAGGAATTTAGTCCTACATTGTCCAATATGTCCTTTTCTAAGACAGTGCAGTGCGATTTTAGGGTAATTTGGCTGCTATTTCTAGCAGGCCTATCAACCACAACTGTGAGTCAGTGCAGTTTTACTTCCAGCAAAATTATAGATGAACACTATTGTAGTTTATTAAACCTACCTGAAACTAATTTCTGGTTAGCCTATGGGTCACCCACGATCTCTACAACAAAATAGGACTGCTATCTTGGTCAACCACGCTGACTTAGTTTACAACACAGCTACAATTTGCACGGCATGTGTAAGGACTTTCGAGTGAGATCGTTGCCAGTGCCCCTGGACTGGCTCTTGTGCGGGTGGCACATAAAATACACCATTTTGAGTGTGGCCGTTGCCAGTACCGCCTGACTGGCCTTCGTGCCGGTGGCACGTAAAAAGCACCCACTACACTCTCTGAGTGGTTGGCGTTAGGAAGGGCATCCAGCTGTAGAAACTCTGCCAAATCAGATTGGAGCCTGGTGTAGCCATCTGGTCTCACCAGTCCTCAGTCAAATCGTCCAACCCATGCTAGCATGGAAAGCGGACGTTAAACGGTGATGATGATGATGACTAGGAAACTCATTAATCAAGATGAAAATTTATTAAAAGAAAAAAAACAAAAAGAAAAAACTGACCTTCCACATCAATTCATTTTTACCATAGACTACAGCTTGGTTCTTTTTCTTAATGCTTGGCAGTACAGGATCCTTCAAATGCTGTTCAACTACAAACCCCATAAATGAGTTGTCAGGGGTGTGAGCTACAAATATACATAATATCAATATGTGACAAAGAAGAACACAAACAACTTGGCATGTTTTAACTCGTGCAAACAAATCTCATCTTCCTCTTTCTTCGCTCTTCTTTCATCAATGCAATCCTTTCTTCTCTCAATCACACTTCTTATCTTACCATATATTCTTGCTTAACATGTTTTCCATGCTAGTATGGGTTTGACTGTTTGACAGGAGCTGGCAAGCTAGAGGACTTCACCAGGCTTTACTGTCTGTTTTGGCATCGGTTTTACGGCTGGATGCTCTTCCTAATGCTAACCACCTAACAAAGTAGAATGTGTATGCTTTTTTTACATGGCACCAGTACTGACAAGGTCTGTTTTGGCATCGGTTTTACGGTTGGATGCTCTTCCTAATGCCAACCACCTTACAGAGTAGATACTTTTTACATGGCACCAGCACCTGTGAGGTATGTTTTGGCATGGTTTTTATGGCTGGATGACCTTCCTAATGCCAACCACCTTACAACTGGGTGCTTTATATATGGTACCAGCACCAGCTAGGTCTGTTTGGCATGGTTTTTACATGAGATAAATTTACAAAATGATAAGTGGTGGTACAGGTGGCTGGGGTATCTAACAAACTGATAATTTTAAGATACGAGGACCACTTTGAGCTTTGATGATTCAGATCACTTCAGTTTTAACTCTTCAGTTTAACCCATATCTGGCCAAAATATTCTACCTGTTTTAGGTCCAAACTGGCCAGATCCAGTCTCTCACACCTACTCTACAATGTCATTGTAAAATAAACAGTCACCCCATTGAAATCTCAAAGTTACAAGATAATGCATGATTAATTCTAAACAGTGTGAAAAAAAATAGGGATTACATTTGACAGAATAATCTGAATACAAAAGGGTTAAAGGATTACTTCAAGTTGAAAAAATTAGTTTTAGGGACCAGCAAAATGTGATAAATATAAAGGATCATGATTGCAGACAACAAAGAAATGAAAAATTAACAAGATGACAACAGAGAAATGAGAAGCTAACAAAATGAGGAGGACCCAAATAAACAGAAGTACTGTTTAAGTGTTTGTTCTTATTTGTTTTAACAGTACGTGAAAGGATTTTAGAAATTTAGAGACCATTTCAGAAAGCAGTGTATATTTGATAACATTATATATTTGGTAACTTCATATATTTGACAACATCATATCTTTTATAACATTATATATTTAATAACATTATATATTTAATATTATCATCGCATATTTGATAATATCATATTGTTGACAATATTTTCTATTTTCTATTATATATTTGATAACAATATATATTTAATAACAACATATATTTGATAATATGATATATCTGATATCATATTTTTGATAATATATATTTGATAATACAGTTCTGGCAATACGATATATTCAATAACAACATATATTTAATAACAATATATATTTGATATTATCATATATTTGATAATATCAAACTTTTT
>NC_069004.1:12819465-12819867 GCF_001194135.2 Octopus bimaculoides | reverse complement strand
AGAAGGAAGAAGAAAGTGTAGTGGGAAAGAAGGAAGAAGAAAGAGTAGTGGGAAAGGAAGAAGAAAGAGTAGTGGGAAAGAAGGAAGAAGAAAGAGTAGTGGGAAAGATGGAAGAAGAAAGAGTAGTGGAAAAGAAGGAAGAAGAAAGTGTAGTGGGAAAGGAAGAAGAAAGTGTAGTGGGAAAGAAGGAAGAAGAAAGAGTAATGGGAAAGAAGGAAAAAAGTGTAGTGGGAAAGATGGAAGAAGAAAGAGTAGTGGGAAAGAAGAAAGAGTAGTGGGAAAGAAGGAAGAAGAAGTGTAGTGGGAAAGGAAGAAGAAAGAGTAGTGGGAAAGAAGGAAGAAGAAAGAGTAGTGGGAAAGAAGGAAGAAGAAAGTGTAGTGGGAAAGGAAGAAG
This sequence comes from Octopus bimaculoides, assembly GCF_001194135.2. Lineage (NCBI taxonomy): Eukaryota > Metazoa > Mollusca > Cephalopoda > Octopoda > Octopodidae > Octopus > Octopus bimaculoides. The sequence continues at coordinate 12,819,473 of NC_069004.1, read as the reverse complement.
AAGAAAGA
>NC_069004.1:12817143-12819387 GCF_001194135.2 Octopus bimaculoides | reverse complement strand
AGAAGAAGTGTAGTGGGAAAGGAAGAAGAAAGAGTAGTGGGAAAGAAGGAAGAAGAAAGAGTAGTGGGAAAGAAGGAAGAAGAAAGTGTAGTGGGAAAGGAAGAAGAAGAAAGAGTAGTGGGAAAGAAGGAAGAAAGAGAAATAGGAAAGAAGGAAGAAGAAAGAGTAGTGGAAAAGAAGGAAGAAGAAGAAGAAGAAAGAGTTGTGGGAAAGAAGGAAGAAGAAAGAGAAAGAAGCAGGTATGATACGAAGAAAAAAATAAAATACAAATTAGTAAAGTACTGACCCAATGGTAGTTTACAGGCAACATACCTCATTTAGCTACTTATGATAGTAGGGATTAGTAACCCCTTCTGGGGGGTTATCAGCTCTTTAGTCCTGCTGTAGACAGCATCTTTAGTGCTAGTGACATTTCTTTTATTTGTTTGTTATTTAAGTGTGGCCTTGCTGGAGCACTGCCTTTAGTCAAACAAATTGACCCCAGGACTTATTCTTTGTAAGCCTAGTACTTATTCTATCGGTCTCTTTTGCTGAACCATTAAATTATGGGTACCTAAACACACCAACATCGGTTGTCAAGCGATGGGGTGGGGACAAACACACACAAACATATACACACACACACACACACACACACATATATATATATATGATGGGCTTCTTTCAGTTTCTGTCTACCAAATCCGCTCACAAGGCTTTGGCCAGCCTGAGGCTATAGTAGAAGACACTTGCCTAAAGTGCTATGCAGTGGGACTGAACCTGGGACCATATGGTTACAAAAAAAATACACACAGTCCATACTGCAATGTGGGTAAGACAGGTGAACAAAAGAAAAAATAGATGAAAAATGAGGATGATGATGATAGAGGAGGGAGGAAGAAGAAGAGGAGGGAGAGGAGGAGGAAAAGAGGAGAGGGAAAAGAGGAGAAAGAGGATGAGAAAGGGAAGAGGAGGAAGAAGGAAAGGAGGACGAGAAAGAGAAGGAAGAAGAGGTAGAAGAGGAGGAAGGAGAAAGAACAGAAAGAGGTGGAAGAGGAGAAAGAAGGAAAGAAAAAAGAGGAGGAGGAAAGAGAGTTGTAATGCAGAACTCACCTGAATTTACCATAACCCCCTTTTACATGTTTTTTGAACTGACGTAAACCAACAAGGTCAGTGTAGATCATATCAACAGGTAAGTCCTTCCGGGCTTGACATGGAGACAACACAGATGGAAGTTTGGATAAGATCCTGATAAAAAACAAACAAACAGAAAAAAAAAATCAAATGGAGAAATGAAAAACATAAAATGATAAAAAAAGTCATCTGTGTATCATACTCAATATATATGTCCAGATCACAAGAGCAAAGTTTGAAGGGAATAGTAGTGATTTCCTTTGATTCCTAGTTAGAAGCAAATAGGAAATAACACTTACTGACCAAAGACCAAAAAGAAAAATATTTTGTTACACAGTATAAGCAATACAGTTGACAAAGAAATTTGAATGCTAAAGGATTAACAACAACAACAGCCACCTCACAGGGCCCTTCCCTTTCTCTTCTTCCTTCTTTGTTTTTCTATCTAGGCATGGCTTTAACAGGTCTAGGCTAACAACCCCCTTCGATCATGAATGACCACGGGATTGCACCTAGAAACTTCCCCTCTAAGACACAAGTCCAGGCAAGTTTGTCTATGGAAGATCAGTAATCACCCATGCATACCAGCCTCCCCCTCTCCATGCTACCGATGCTATCCAAGGGAAAGGCAATGGCCGATACAGCTTAGCACCAGTGACGTCGCAACTCATTTCTACAACTGAGCAAACTGGAATGATGTAAAATAAAGTGTCTTGCTCAAGAACACAACACACAGCCCAGTCTGGGAACTGAACTCACTACCCTATGATTGTGAGCCCGACACCCTAACCACTGAACTGTGTGCTTTTGACAGGTCTCTTGTGCTGTATATTTCCAATCATCATGGAATTATCTCACCAACACCACAAGGTACCTGTTCCCAAAGCCTTTATTACCTTCAAACATCAAAATATCCATACCAGTGTTGCTGTCTCTCACGCATGTCTCAGCTGATGCCTTTAAATGCTATTCTCAATTCACCTCTAACCTACCTTTTGTATGCAAATTATTATGGTAGAGATGATGATGATGATGACAACGACGACATCTTCACCATTGCTGCCAATGACAACAATGATTGTAACACATGTGAGAAAAAGATTTGGATTTCTTTTTTTTTTTTTTTTTTTT
>NC_069004.1:12815717-12817133 GCF_001194135.2 Octopus bimaculoides | reverse complement strand
AATAAGTGTAATTTCAATAAAGAACAAAATAAGAATTTTTAACACTAACGTAAAAGCGGTGTTATTGTATGGGGCTGAGACATGGAGAACAACAGTTAAGTCAAACAAGCAAATACAATCATTCATCAACGGGTGCTTGCGTAGTATACTTAAAATCAGATGGCCCGAACACATAAGCAATATGGAGCTAGTGCAAAGAACGAATCACGTTTCGATTAGAGAGCAAATATTTAAGAAAAAATGGAAGTGGATTGGTAGCACAATTAGAAAGGACACACCAAATGTAGCGAAAAGTGCTTTACAGTGGAATCCAGATGGATATAGAAAGAGGGGTAGGCCTAAGAACTCGTGGTGCAGATCAACACAAAAGGAACTAGACAAAGAGGGACATTCATGGCAGAGTATAAGTACAGAAGCGAAGAATTATGCGACATGGAATTCAATTATAAGTGGTCTATACTCCGCGTTGTAGGGTTAAAGGCAAGAAGATATATATTTACTTATAAAAATATAGCAGGATTTTTTAAACACTGAATGGCTGTGGGGGTTCACCTGAGTAAAATAGCAATCAAAGGGGTCCCTGGGCAAAAAATGGTTGAGAACCATTGTTCCAAACAATCAAAACAAATCAAGTTAATTGACTTCAACTAGTAATTATGACTTTTTACTGTAGAGTGTGGGCCATTCTGCTTAAGAGGTAATTAAATAACAGAAAATGAATTCAACAAACCCAGTTAATTGTTCCATTTCACTTGTAATTGTAATGTTGTGTCCAAGTAAATATAAACTCGATATCAGGTCACTCCATTGAACAAGTTCTCCAAGTGGACCACCTGAAATGGGAGGTTATAAAAAAAATATGTCAAACACAAACCAAAATATCTTTAATATATTCAAAATGCATATAAGTGTATTTAAATGAAGGACTAAAGACTGAACTCTACAAAAAATTTATAAAAGAAAAAAAGAAAAGTAAAAAGTAACAGGAGGTCTATATAAGGATGATGCCCTATTCTTCCTGAACAGAAGTAGTAAAGTACAAAGAGAAAGGCATAGGAAACATTTCTTTAGACTTTTTAAGAATTTAGGACTCAACATTACTATAGGAAAGGGTTATCACAGAATAAATTTTCTTGATGCTACCTTCTGTCTCCATGCTGGATTATTTGAACCAATTCATAAGCCGAATGATAATCTGTATATGTATGTATATATATATATAGGTGAGAAAGTTGGTATGTGAAAGCACGTGGTTGGATGTATAAAAGATAATAAGAGTGAAAAAACTACAGAAGGCTTGTGTTACATGGTTAAAGTATATATTTAAATTATGTCAGAAAAATGTTATAAAAATGTTATAAAATCTTTTTGGTATATAAACATTGTATTTTGAGAAATAAGCGGTTTCGTGTTGTC
>NC_069004.1:12810245-12814438 GCF_001194135.2 Octopus bimaculoides | reverse complement strand
GGGTGAAATGCTTAGCGGTATTTCGTCTGCTGTTACATTCTGAGTTCAAATTCCGCCGAGGTCGACTTTGCCTTTCATCCTTTTGGGGTCGATAAATTAAGTACCAGTTACGCACTGGGGTCGATATAATCAACTTAATCCCTTTGTCTGTCCTTGTTTCTCCCCTCTATGTTTAGCTCCTTGCGGGCAATACAGAAATAAGATTGACCCAGTACACAACTGGTACTTAATTTATTAACCCCGAAAGGATGAAAGGTAAAGTCGACCTCGGCAAAATTTGACAGACGAAATACCGCTAAGCATTTCGCCCAGTATGCTAACGTTTCTGCCAGCTCGCCACCTTAGAGTGCTAGAGAGAAGTTAGGTGTAAGAGGAATTAGATGCAGTGTGCAAGAGGAGAGACTATGCTGGTTTGGTCATGTGATGCAGATGGATGCTGACAGTTCCATGAAGAAGTGCTGATCTCTCAGAGAAGATGGAACACATGATAGAGGGAGACTCACAAAGATATGGGACAAAGTACTGAAGGACAATCTCAGGATGCTGAACCTTGCAGACTAGATGAGAAAGAACTGAGATACCTGATGCCATGCTGTACTCAAGAAGATCCATAGTCCATGGCAGAAGTGTTAAGGCCACTACCCATGGTGAAGAGGATTGCTCTGAAGAGCCTTGTCCTGATGCCACATAAAAAGCAACATGAGGGTACTTGTGAGGTGCCATGTTAAAAGCACCCAGTACACACTGTAAAGTACTTGGCATTAGGTAGGGCATCCAGCTGTAGAAACCAAGCCAAATCAAACTAGAATCTGATGCAGCTCTCTTGCTTGCCAGCTCTCATCAAACTGTCCAACCCATGCCAGCATGGAAGACAGATGTTAAATGATGATGATATATTTATTATTCTTAAACAAGGATATTATTAACAGTAACTTTGAAGTTTTGGCTCGCTAAGCTATCATTCAACAGTGATCTAGCTGCTGAAACTTTGAAGTCACTGTCAGCAACATTCTTGATCAAGAATTATAAATTTGCACTTTACAAACGTATAGAGTAATTCATCAGGTTAATGTAGAATTGTTCTTGGTATAACTGAACATAAAAACAAACACTATATATATATATATATATATATATATATATATAATATAGATTTAATCAAAAGATTAAATGTGATACTTAAAATGTTTGTGGCACCAGAATTTGGTAGGGTAAAATCCAAAAGCAAAATCAAAAGATTTGGTGAATTAAATTTGAAGAAAAGCAACAAAAATGTATTAGGTTATAGCAGTACGTACGTTTCGTACAAGCTTCATTTATTTATGTAGTGAGAACACTACATAAGATATGCAATGAAATTATGCAGCTGAGGAGTACAATTTCATTGCACATCTTATGTGGTGTTCTCACTACATAAATAAATGAAGCTTGTACGAAATGTACGTACTGCTACAACCTAATGCATTTTTGTTGCTTTTCTTCAAATATATATATATCATCATCATCATCATCATCATCGTCGTCGTTTAACGTCTGCTAAACGACGACGATGATGATGATGATGATGATGATATATATATTTGAAGAAAACCAACAAGAATGTATTAGGTTATAGCAGTACACCAAACACATATGCATGTAGATATACATACACTCATGTATGTGTATGTACATTATTTGCCCTTGTCTAAATGCAGTGTGTGTGTGTGTGTGTGTGTGTGTGTGTGTGTGAGTGTGTGTGTGTGAAATAACGTTTGCCAGTGTATATCAAAGAGAAAACTTTAAAAATTTTTCTCATTAGCCTTGTTTGAAAGTAACACAAGTTCATTGATCTTGTATGAAAGAACAGGTTGTGATATTTTTCTATTTTGTGTTATAAACATTCCCACATCAATCTCAACATTATAGCAAAGCAATAAATCAATGATTGTCTTTTTCAAACCTGATATTAATCGTTCATCAGTTCCAATGTAAAATAAATCTATCTACAAACTAGTTCTTTATTCAGTAGCAACATAAAACTAGATCATGTCTACAGAGTGTGTGTGTATATACAGGTCATCATCATCATCATCATTTAATGTCTGTTTTCCATGCTGGTATGGGTTGGATGGTTTGACCAGAGCTGGTAAAACCAGGGTCTGCACCAGACTCCATTGTCTGTTCTGACATGGTTTCTACAGCTGAATGCCCTTCCTAATGCAAACCCCTCCACAGAATTACTTGATACTTTTAACATGGTACCAACACCAATGACAATTCTAATGTGGCGGATGAGCCTTCTTCAGTACAGCAATGTACCAAATATCTTGGTACTTACTCATCTCCTTTGTGAGGCTCAGTGTCTTGAGATTAGACTTGAATACTTTGTCCCATGTCTTTCTGGATCTCCAAAAGCAGAATATATGTATATGCATCTGTGTATGTGAGAGAAAATGTATGTGTGTGTGTGTGTCTGTGCATGTGTGTTTATTTAGCTAATATCTACAAATGGTGTGTATGTGTCTTTATCTCATCAACACTGACACAATGTCCTTTTCCAGTTCATCTTAACAAGTGGTGTCCATTTAAAGCAGTTAATAAACCCAGTTAATTTGTGCAAATAACCAAATATTCATAGCTTTCTTCATATCCATATAAAAGAACATCACTTGGATTTTTAGAGCAAAGTAAAACATTATAAACATGATCCAAAACAGAATTCCTTTAAATCTTTCATCTCTTACCTTTAAACTGCATTTCTGCAAACTTCCAGCCTGTTTGTTTAGTAAGAAGACCTAAATGGATTAAAACCTGAAAATAAACAATTGAAATATGAAATTCAGATTATAAAGTTAGATTTCTTTAATTTAATCTTTTACTTGTTTCAGTCATTAGACTGTGGACATTGTGGGGCACTGCCTTCAAAAATTTTTAGATGAATGAATCGATCCCAGTACTTATTTTTTCTTTTAAGCCTAGTACTTAATCTATTGTGGAGGTGCAATGGCCCAGTGGTTAAGGCAGCGGACTCACGGTCATAGGATCGCGGTTTCGATTCCCAGACCGAGCGTTGTGAGTGTTTAATGAGCAAAAACACCTAAAGCTCCACGAGGCTCCGGCAGGGGATGGTGGTGAACCCTGCTGTACTCTTTCACAACTGTCTCTCACTCTTACTTCCTGTTTCTGTTGTGCCTGTAATTCAAAGGGTCAGCCTTGTCACACTGTTGCACGCTGAATATCCCCCGAGAACTGCGTTAAGGGTGCACGTGTCTGTGGAGTGCTCAGCCACTTGCACGTTAATTTCATGAGCAGGCTGTTCCGTCGATCAGATCAACTGGAACCCTCGACGTCGTAAGCGACGGAATGCCAATGCCAACTTAGCAGTTCAGTAAAAGAGACCAATAGATTAACTATTGGTCTCTTTTACTGAACTGCTAAGTCACTGGGGCATAAACACACCAACACCATTTAGCACAAACACACACTACAGGCTTCTTTCAGTTTCTGTCTACCAAATTCTCTTCTTTCAATTTCTGTCTACAAAATCCACTTACAAGGCTTTGATCATGAAGCTCACTCATGAAGTTCATGTGCAAGTGGCTGAGTACTCCACAGACATGTGTACCCTTAATGTAGTTCTCAGGGAGATTCAGCATTACACATAATGTGACAAGGATAGCCCTCTGAAATACAGGCACTACTCATTTTTGTCAACTGAGTGGACTCAAGCAGCGTGAAATAAAGTGTCTTGCTTAAGGACGTAATGCACCACCTGTAATCAAACTCATGACAATTACGACAATGAGCTGAATATCCTAACCACTGAGCCATGCACAGCTATGCATATGCACATACATATGTTCACATGCACATATATCTATATGTATACACACATACACATGTATGTATACACAAATATCGATGCATGTATATACAATTATAAGTGTCTATATACAAATATGGAAATATGACTGTGTGTATGCATGTATGTATGTATGGCAGTGCGGTAAGAAGCTTGCTTCCCAGTCACATGGTTCTAGGTTCAGTCCCACTACGTGGCACCTTGAGCAAGTGTCTTCTGCTATAGACTCAGGCTGACCAAAGCCTTGTGAGTGGATTTAGTATACAGAAACTGAAAGAAGCCAGCTGTATATATATATATATATATATATTATATATATATACATACATATATATATATATATATATAT
>NC_069004.1:12805661-12809401 GCF_001194135.2 Octopus bimaculoides | reverse complement strand
GAAATCAAAGAAAGGACACAACTCACAGCTCAAGAACTGGGGTCATAGACAGTTGCTGAGTCTGAGTGAAGGCTTATTTTTACATCCACTTTTTACAGACCAGACAAGTCTATAGTAAGACAATCTAGTCACATTTCATCTGCCAATCCTCATCATCATCATCGTTTAACATCCGTTTTCCATGCTAGCATGGGTTGGATGGTTTGACTGGGGTCTGGGAAGCCAGAAGGCTGCACCAGGCTCCAGTCTGATCTAGCAGTGTTTCTACAGCTGGATGCACCTTCCTAATGCCAATCCTAATGCTTTTTACGTGCCACCGGCACAGGGGCCAGAGGAGGCTGACAATTGCCATGATCGTGTGCATGTGTATACAGTTGCTTTATTTTATAGTGGATAATAATGTGAAAGACCAGCTGAAAGTGTAAACATTTCTTAACCAATACTTACCCGCTTTTTAGGTCTTTTATTCAAGTTTTGTTTCTTGAGAAGGGATTTGATGGCTACTATCCATTTCTGCCACATTCGCTGGATCCTCATACGTATAAAAGCATATCCCTGCCTTTCATTTGGATCAACCAACAGACTCATTAACTGTTCAATATTAGTTGTAACATTGGCCTGGGTGGAGGAAACAAAAATACCACAAATTTGGTGAGTTGAAGATATTACAATACATAAGGGAATGACATCAATGTGGAACTTCAAGTATTTCATTAACTGCTTTTAAATTTTGGCACAAGGCCAGCAAATTCGGAGGAGGGGGTAAGTTGATTATATCGATCTCTGTACTCAACTGGTACTTATTTTATTAACTTCGAAAGGATGTAAGGTAAAGTCAACCTTGGCAGAATTTGAACTGTAAATATAAAGATGGATGAAATGCCACTAAGCATTTTGCCCAGCATGCTAACGATTCTTAGGCACCCCACCTTAAGAATTTCATTAATTAGGAATGAATAAAAATAAAGTACCAGTCAAGTAATGGTGGTGATTGTACTGACTAAACCCTGATCCTCAAAACTGCAACCATTGTGCCATAATTAGAGACCATTAATTAGCAATTAAACTTAGAAATTAGGTATGAACAGTTAGTAACATGAAATAACATTACAAGGCAGCATTTAAGAAAGAATGTTAACACAGACTGAAAACAATTGACTACATCCGAACACTCAGCACTTGAGTCTAAAGCAATCATGGACAAACTGCAGACTTTCTGAATGGCATGCCAACAAAGAATTCCCTCAAATTTTTTTAGTAGTGTAACCCACCTAATGATGAGACATGGGCATTGAAACCAGCCATATCCGGCCGAATTATTCTACCTGTTTTATGTTTAAACCAACCAGATCTGGCCTCTCCCATCTACCCTGTAACGTCATTCTAAAAAGAAACAATCACATTATCAAACTCTCAAAGTGACAAGATAAATGTTTGATTAATTTGAAACAATATGAATTAATAAGTAATATATTTGGCAGAATAATCTGAACACTAAAGGGATAAGGTGATGTGAAGCATAGCCAGGAAATAGGCAGGAGTTGGGGCTACTGGGTTATTGCAATAGAAATCAAAGAAAGGACACAACTCACAGCTCAAGAACTGGGGTCATAGACAGTTGCTGAGTCTGAGTGAAGGCTTATTTTTACATCCACTTTTTACAGACCAGACAAGTCTATAGTAAGACAATCTAGTCACATTTCATCTGCCAATCCTCATCATCATCATCGTTTAACATCCGTTTTCCATGCTAGCATGGGTTGGATGGTTTGACTGGGGTCTGGGAAGCCAGAAGGCTGCACCAGGCTCCAGTCTGATCTGGCAGTGTTTCTACAGCTGGATGCACCTTCCTAATGCCAATCCTAATGCTTTTTACGTGCCACCGGCACAGGGGCGAGAGGAGGCTGACAATTGCCATGATCGGTTGGTGCTTTTTACGTGCCACTGGTATGGAAGCCAGTTGAGGCAGTGCTGGCATTGGCCACGTTCGGATGGTGCTTTTTACGTGCCACTGGCATGGGTATCAAAACTACAATTTCCATTTGATTTTCATTTTGAAGTTGATGTACTTGACTCGATAGGTCTCTTCAAGCACAGCAATTCGCCCTACAATCCAAGGTACTTTTGAATGGGCTGGGGCTGGTTATGCAAAACTGGTGTAGGATACAGCCGTGAACTCACTTTCTTTGCCGGGTCTTCGCAGACATAGCACGTCTCCAGAGGTCTTGGCCTTTCGTCATTGCCTCTGTAAGGCCCAACGTTCGATGGTCATGCTTCCTACCTCATCCCATGTCTTCCTGGGTCTACCTCTACCCCATATTCCTTCAACTGTTTGGGAGTGGCACTTCTTCACACAGCTCTCCTCATCCATCCATAGTACATGACCATACCAGCACAAACGTCTCTCTTGCATACCACATCCGATGCTTCTTATGTCCAACATTCTTACCCTGCTACTGTTTGTAACACTCTGCTTCCAAACCAGAAACTAAATCAAATGCTTACATCAAGATTTTCACCTTAAAGAAATTCAGGTTCTTATGAAGTAAGGCAATGGGAGAAATACAAGTTATAAATGCTTAAAATAGTAAAAAAAAGATATATTAATGTTATTTACATAAACTGTAGATATTTTGTGACGATGATTCTCAGTTAAGTTTCCTCTCCAGCTCTTACTGGGACACCACATTTCAACCTATTGAAAAGAAAATATTCATCATTTAAACAGAATTTATGAAAATGATTATCTTCAAAATACCATGTTTGATCATGGATTTACAACACATTACATCATACAACGTAACGGAAAACTAATTAGGAAGGGATTAACTGATAACTATTTGATGTAGAACTCAACAAAAATTAGAAGGCAGCACATAGAAGTTATTTTAAACAATAAAATTGAATATGAAACCTCTCAGTAACTAACTAATGCCATGGTCCAGTGACAGTTTCAATGAGGGTGCCTCTACAGGATTTCTCAATCTGCTGGAAATGGCAGCCAAATTTCCTCTAAAGATACCTTACCATCCCAAAAGAAAGCAAGAACACATTGGATAATGTATTCCTAATTTACCTGTTTTACTGGCTAGATCCAACTTCTCATACCTAGCCTACAATGCCATTCTAGAAATAAATATTCACATCATTGAAATCCTGAAGCTATGAGATAATGCAGGATTCATCTAAAAGAAAGTGAATAAATACGCATTACATTTGACAGAGTAATCTGAACACTAAATGGTTAAATTAACAATCCGAGAATAGTCCTTTCAACAAGTTTCCATAGTTTTTTGATAATCAAATTTCAGTCACAAAACTTTGGCAAAGCCAAGGCTATGGAACTTGTCCAAGGTGCCATACAAGAGCAACAAATCTAAACCCATATAGATGCGAAGGGAACCCCTTTTGCACACAGTCATGTTCTGGATGGAAAATGAATTAACAAGAAAAAGATACAACAAATTCCTCATAAAAAAAGTAAAGGCTGGAGCAATATTTTATCTTTTATTTCAGTTATTGGACTGTGTCCATGCTGGGGCAATGCCTTGAAGAAATTTAATCAAATGAATCAATCCCAGTAATATTTCTTTTAAATCTGGTACTTGTTCTATCAGTTTCTCTTGTCAAACTGCTAGGTTACAGGGGTGTAAACAAACCAACACCAGTATTCAAAAGGTAGGGTGGATGGGTGACAAACAATGATACAAAGACATACATGCACATACATACTCATATAT
>NC_069004.1:12803804-12804833 GCF_001194135.2 Octopus bimaculoides | reverse complement strand
TATTACAAATTAAAAGGGTAAAGGAATTATCAATTTATTAATTAATAAATCAATTAATAATTAATAATTTTTACCAAGCCCAACGGTATGAAAGCACCATTATTGGTGGAGAACTTATTCAAAAAAAGTTCATATATTTATAAATATAATTAAGGGATCAGCAAAATATTTATAGATAGATATATATATATATATACAATATACAATACAATAGGCTTCCATACAGTTGTTTTCCAACTAAATTAATTCAGAAGGCATTTGTCGGCCTGGGGCTATAGTTGAAAACACTTGCCCAAGGTGTTGCCCAGTGAGCAAGCTTCTTAAATACACAGCTACATCTGTGTATATTGTTAGGTTTTGAAATAATACAAAGTTTAAAAGAACTGTTTACTGTATGAGGTGCATTCAGAAAGTATCCGGTTTTATTTTTTCCCACCAAAGCTAATGCCACTTGGGCAAAATTCTATGCGTGGGAGGTAGTGCCACCCTTTCCTTTTGCAGCTGTAGTCTATGTCAGTTCCTGACTGTTATGCTTAGAGTACAGATGTGTAGTGTGTGACTGTTGGGTTTTTGTTTCCAACAAATGTATCAAATTTTCCCAAATGCTTGGTGATACTCAAGCTCAAACCATCCAGAAAATTCAGTAGGCTTTTGGTTATGATGCCATGGGCAAACCCAGATCAAAAAGTGGTACAACCACTTCAGACCAAATCAAGGAGCCAAATGAGAAAGTTTGGTGAATAGTCATGGAAAATCACTGTATGCACAACGCTTAATACCTTGTCAACTTAAATTTAACTATTTGATAAGCTTATCTCAGAGATAGCTGTTATTTAACCTTCATATCTGACATTTTTTTTTCCCAAAATTTTATTTTGTGAGGATCATTATACCAGTAATAAACATATGTATTGCTTCTATTTCATTGGTCCAAGACATTCTCTATCTGATATACTTTTGATTTTAAGCAGTTTAAGAACTGTTTAGAAGACTATAATGCTACCAAATCCTCAGCATTAACCTTATATA
>NC_069004.1:12790969-12803704 GCF_001194135.2 Octopus bimaculoides | reverse complement strand
TTTTTTTGTTTCCAAACTTATTTATGTATTTGAAGTGGTTGAACTTTTTAGACAGCAATTGAGAATCACAGAGGACATAATTAGCACTGATAATCTAATTGAAGTAGTTGACCCTTCTAAATGGCAATTAAGAATCACAGGGAACATAATTAGCATTGATAACATAATTGAAGTAGTTGACCCTTTTAAATGGCAATTGAGAATCACCGAGGGCATAATTAACTCTGGTAATCTAAATAAAAGGAATTTCTTCCTATTGGATATTTATGTAATAGTGAAGTCACTTGATCTCATGGTTATGGTATTCTGCTTACAATCATAAGGTTATGGTTTCAATTCCTGAACAAGGTGGTGCATTGTCTTGTTCAGTAAAACACTTAATTTCACGTCGCTTCAGTCCACTCAGCTGTAAAGGGTAACCTTGTGACTGACTGGCATCCTGTTCCGAGGAAATGTTGTGATCTCGGTCACTTATGCACCATGAAAACCAGGTAACTGGCTGTATGAGTCCTACGACTCAAGACAATAATGCACAGTAGCTTGATGATGATGATGATGATCAAGATATTTATATAATGTCAATTGGTATTCAGAAGATCCTAAAAACCAAGGTACCACGTAAAAAGCATTGGTGTGGGTGAGTGCTACGTAAAAAGCACTGGTGTTGGCACCATGTAAAAAGCACTGGTGATGGTGCTACATGAAAAGCACCCAGTACACTCTGTAATGTGGTTGGCATTAGGAAGAGCATCCAGCTGTAGAAACCAAGCTAAAACAGACTATGGAACCTGCTGCAGGACCCTGGCCTTGCCAGTTCCTGTGAAATCATCCAACTCATGCCAGTATGGAAAACAGACATTAAATGTTGATGATGATGATGGTGGTGGTGGCGGTGATGGTGAGAAGATTGTTAAGTTTCTGGCAGCATTGGGATTAATTATTAATTCAATGGTGTGCTGTAATGTGCCAGTGTTTTTGATGAATTGCCAAACTTGTTCAGATGGGAAAGCTTGGGTGTATTGTATATGCAGACATCATCAACATTATCAACGATGAGACAAATTTCTTTCTTCTCTGAATCATGTTCCTCTCTGCCTCACCTTCATGGATAGCATTTACTGCTGTTGTCATATAGAAAGTCAGTGTCTGTATAGAGGCAATAGTTCATTAGTAAAACTTAGTCTCTCTTTATTGTGATTTTTGTTGAGTTCATTCTTTTATTTGGTGGATTCTTAAAACAAATGGTTATCTAACTAAGAATATTTGTCTGTAACTTATCAATTAAAAATGTTTATTTGTCACAGACCAGTGAAAAATATTTGTGATATTTCAACAAATAATATTTGCATGCTTAAAAATGTTTGTATGTAATGCTTAGTAGCATTTTGTCCATCTCCACATTCCAGTCATGCCCAAGGTGCCACACAGTAGGACTGAACCCAGAACCATGTGGTTGGTAAGCAAGCTACTTACCATACAGCCACTCATATATATATATATATATATATATATATCATACTCAAACTATTATATTTAATGTATCTAATTTGTTTATCCGCATAATTGACTCTATACCCACTCAACTTGATCTCTGTTATAGCCTTTCTTTGCCTTGTGGAATCAATCCCCTGTAAACATATTGGAGTCTAAGTTTGAATCCTTTGAGCACTACGAAGTGTCGTCTATATGGAGAATCTCTGGATCTCATCTGTGGATTATATATCATCATCATCATCATCGTTTAACGTCCGTTTTCCATGCTGGCATGGGTTGGACGGTTTGACTGAGGTCTGGAGAGCCAGCGGCTGCACCAGGCTCCAATCTGATGTGACAGTGTTTCTACAGCTGGATGCCCTTCCTAATGCCAACCACTCCGAGAGTGTAGAGGGTGCTTTTTACGTGCCACTGGCACAGGAGCCAGTCGAGCGGGTCTGGCATCGATCACATTCAGACAGTGCTTTTTATGTGCCACCGGTACGGGGATGCCAGTCAGGAGTACTGGCATTAGTCATGTTCAGTTGGTACATTTTACGTACCACCAGCATGGGTGCTAGTCAGGCGGTCCTGGCATTGATCACATTCAGATCGTGCTTTTTACGTGCCACCAGCACGAGATCCAGTCAGGGGCACTGGCCACAGCTATGATTTTGGTTTTACATGACTCAGTAGGTTTTCTCAAGTATATCATATCACCCGACGCGTCAAGGGTATTCTTAAGTGGGCTGCACTTGCAACTATATATACATATATATATATAATGGGCTTCTTTCAGTTTCCGTCTACCAAACCCACTCATAAGGTTTTGGTTGGTCCTAGGCTATAATAGAAGACACTTGCCCAAGGTGCCATGCAGTGGGACTGAACTGGGAACCATGTGGCTAAGAAGCAAGCTTATTACCACACATCTATATAAAGCTATTGGTAAAATGCAATACCAAGCACTCAGAAGCATCTTTTCTCTTGATCAAAAACTGTCAAGTGCTTTCCTTGACAACTTGATAAATTTAGACACCAGGAAGATAGGCTCAATCTTTGAATACATAGGCTATTTACTCTATGCATAAATAAACATATTTTTTAGCTATGTGTATATTTTGCAGGAGTATATATTCTAGGTATGCAAAATGAGCCCCTTTTATTCACTAAAAGTAGTAAATATTCTTTATAAGAATTCTTTTTCTTTATGTTTTCGTGTTATGGAAGTGTCATGACTGTAATCTACATTCAAATCTATTAACATACACACTCAACACTTAGCAGAGGTCATGTTGAAGTCGCTTGAAATATAGAAACAGCCTAACGTTTGTATGTTTATATGTATAGCAGGGTAAAGAGTTTAGTTTATCACAATAGCACACCCTGCAACAACCACCACTGTATAACACACACACACACACACACACACACATGCACACGCGCGCGGAGAGAAGTATATTTCCACAAAGGAAAAAATATAGGAGAATTTTTTATAAAAGGGGTGAAAATGCACTTTAATCTCAAAACGTGTTGTTGTTTTTGGATTTTGGGTGCGATATTTCTTTTCTTTATAAATGCTAAAAATAGAAGATTGTCGTCGTCGTCGTTTAACGTCCGCTTTCCATGCTAGCATGGGTTGGACGATTTGACTGAGGACTGGTGAAACCAGATGGCTACACCAGGCTCCAATCTGATTTGGCAGAGTTTCTACAGCTGGATGCCCTTCCTAACGCCAACCACTCAGAGAGTGTAGTAGGTGTTTTTACGTGTCACCCGCACGAAGGCCAGTCAGGCGGTACTGGTAACAGCCATGCTCATCTCGCTCGAGAAACCTCATGTGTCACCCGCACAAGAGCCAGCCCAGGGGCACTGGCAACGATCCTGCTCGAAAGATTTCATGTGTCGCCCGCACATGAGCCAGTCCATGGGCACTGGCACGATCCCGCTCGAAAGATTTCGTGTGTCGCCCGCACATGAGCCAGTCCAGGGGCACTGGCAACGATCCCGCTCGAAAGATTTCATGTGTCGCCCGTGCATGAGCCAGTCCAGGGGCACTGGCAAGAAAAATGGTTTAGGAGTCTTTTGACTGAGTTACAAAGGAAAATTCAGAAAAGTTTGTTTAAACAGTCAAATACACCTAAAAACTCCAATGAGTTGCACAGAGATAAACAACAATATAAGTTTAAATGTTTGCTGAAGTTCATAAAAGACATACATAACAGGAATAGATACAATGAGATTTTTTAAAAAAGAGAAAGAGAAAAATATTGAGAGAAAGAGAAAGAGTTTTTTATATTTGCTGTCATAGTGCATGAAGGAGAATTTTTCGTTGCTGGTGAGAGTTTGAAATGTTTTAAGTTCAAATTGTTTGGTATATATACAATACAGTCTTGGCCAAAATTATGGAGCTGGTATGAAAAAATAGAGAATATGATTGAAACTTAATAATCAATTATTAAGTAAATGAGTTTCAATCATATTCTCTAAACAATTTATATTCTCCTAAACAATTTAATAAACATTCTAGACTCCATCCCATCAATAATTAGTATTTGATGTGTCCTCCTTTTGCTTTTAAAACCACTTTTATGCATTTTTGCATACTTGCAACTAAGCTGGCACAAGTGGCTTGCTCAATTTTCTGCCACTCTTCATGAATTTTGGCTTCTAATTTGCTTTTTGAAGAACATGTGTGCATCCTCACTCTTGTACCTAAGTGTCACCTCAAATGTTCAATGGGAATGAGGTCTGGAGACTGAAGGGGCCATTTCATCACCCTCAACACTTTCTCCTCAAACCAAACCATTGGAACTCTGGATGCGTGGTATGGAGCATTGTCTTGTTGAAAGATTACGCCATCTGGGAGGGATGTTATCATAGAAAATTTTAGCTGAGGAAAGTTGATAAACTTGATCTAACATGCTGGTGTAAGTGTTGGAATTCATTCTTCCCTCACAAGTGAACAGTATTCCTGGGCCTGAAGACAACATGCAGCCCCAAACCATTATGCTACCCCCTCCAAATTTGATTGTTGGGACTACACATACAGGATGATAAACTTTCCCAAGTCTACGGTGAACATAAACAGCTCCAAGGACTCCAATGATCTGAGGAGAAAAACAAAATTACTGATCATTTTTGGTAACAAATAAAAAATTTGTACAAGTATAAGAATTTCAATTATGCCTAGTAAAGTGACGGAAATGAATGTGGAGAACCTACATCAAAGTCACTTTCATCAGACCAAACAACTTTGGCCCAAGCATCATCAGTCCAATCTTCATGCTCTTTTGCCCAAGACAATTGCTTCATGTTCACCTCAGACAGCAACAGTTTCTTTCTTGCCTTACATCTTTTGAGCCCAGCTTCCAATAACCTTCTTCTCGCTATACAAGTTGATACTCAGCAGCTATGTCAAAAGAAGTCTTTTTCCTATTCACCAGAGATGTCCTCTTCAGCAACCTGTCTTCCCTTGTGGTTGTACACTTTTTGCAACCTCGTCCTTTACAGTTTTTGAAAGAATTGGTCTCATCGTACTTTTTGATAAACACCTTTTCTTGAACATTTCAATTTTCTTGCAATTTCAGTTTGGGAGAATCCTTCACTGAATAATGCAATGATTTGAGCCCTTTGAGCTTCAGAAATCTATTTCTTCAGAGACATTTTCAACAAATATTAACCGCTAATAAATTATCAATAAAATATTCACTGAAAAAATAGGAAAAAACATTAGTGTCACACAATGAGTGGCAGAAAATTGACCCAGCCACTTGTGCCAACTTACTGTCAAGTATGCAAAAATACATAAAAGTTGTTATAAAAGCAAAAGGAAGACACATAAAATACTAATTATTGATGGGATGAACTCTAGAATGTTTACTATACTGTTTCCAATTATGAAGTTAATGAGTTTCAATCACACACTCTTTGTATGTGGCAGATGTGCTGGAACAATAAGCACTAAGAGCACACAGGAATTAGATTCTCTCAACTGCCCAGGAGGCTCTCTTGAGGTTGTAGATAGTTTCTGTTACCTAGGTAATCAAATTAGCAATGGTGGAGGATGCTTTGAAAGTATTGTTTCTAGAATAAGAATTGGGTGGAGAAAGTTCAGAAAGCTATTACTTCTGTTGGCAACAAAAAGCTTCTCTCTCAGAATGAATGGTAGACTATATGATGCTTGTGTGCAAAAGGCTATACTCCACAGTAGTGAGACATGGGCTATGAATGCAGAAGACATGCATAGACTGGAGAGAAATGAAGGTAGTATGCTCCATTGGATGCGTAACATCAGTGTGCATGGACGACAAAGTGCAAATGTATTGAGAGAAAAGTTGGGCATAAGAGGAATCAAATGTGGCATGCAAGAGAGAAGACTACGTTGGTTTGGAGATGTGATGTGTACGAATGAGCACAGCCGCATAAAGAAGTGCCGATCACTGAAAGTGCTCTCTCTTAGTTCCAGAACACTTTGTGCCATCTCATCTGACTCGAAACTCACAGCAACTTCATCCAAGTGCTATTGTGCTTCCATGAATAAGAAAGTCTTTCTACAGTCATAGCTTATTTCCTCAAACTGCCAGACTTTGGAACTCTCTTCCATCCCATTGTTTTCCCTCTTCTTATGACCTGAACTCTTCCCAGTCTAAAGTAAATTCATTACTTTTGTTTTAATTTCTCCTTCTTCATAGTCCCATACGCTAAGCGGCTGTTTGCCTTGTTTGGGACTTGATAAGAATAAATTAAAAAAAACTTTGTATTTATATAACAACCAACTATTTCTATTGCTGTAGTCAATATTATTTTGCTTTTATTTAACAGAATGACATTATTAAGCTGAGTGAGAAATATGTCCGTGCATTAGCTCAGGAGAGTAATGGAGTTGTTGATGGTCCTTATGCTGGTAGATTTACTGCTTATGGTAAGATATTTTTGCAGCCTCCTTGACATTTTTGGTTCTTGTTGCAGTAATTCAGTTGGATTCATATAAGACATCCTATCTTTTCCAGGAAAACTTAGACACTAAATTTGCAGCAGTTAGAATACAGTTACTGTTTTGGCCAGGTGGATGATGCTAATGGAATCAATCTTTGATCAAAAACATTTAAACTGTGATTGTCCCGTCTCCCTTTTTTCCTAGATGTACTGAGTTTACATTATTGAATGAATCTTTTCCTATTTTTAAGACAATAGAGTTGACATGAGAAAATGAAGGAGACTTGGCTGCTATTTCTAGAAGATTGGGTGACCTCAGAGAGGCTTCTTTTAGTGTGAGAAGCCTTTTCTCATTGGAAAACCATTTTATTTAACCCAGATGTTGTTAACATCTTGTATTTTCAGCACAGTACTTCATGTATTTGTATCCCTAAAATAAATAATTATGTATAGGGATAAAATATATATTTCTGTTATTGAAATTGGTGCATATGAATTTTGGATATTCAATAGAATGTTCTAGGCTTGAGATTTCTGTAATCTAACAAAAAAAAACTTTATTTGGTGAGGAAAATTAATTCCTCAAAGAAATTTTTACAGGTGACATTTAAAGGGCCAAAATAATGCAACTAGTACCCTAAAAAGTCTCATTGCAACCTTAAAGCTGCAGATTCCTCACCATTTGTCACAGAGATATGCACCAAAGTTTAGTTCCTCTGTAGTTTTTACCCTTTTGTTACCATATTTCTTTCCAAAAAAACTGCCTTTGTCTCAATTCATTTTGAAAATAATAAAGGATTTAGTAAAATAACTTTGCCATTTATTAAGTTGATCTTTGGAATATAAATTTACATGAAATTAAATGAAAGGTTTTAAATCACTTAATAACAAGAAATTTGTTTCAAAACCAGGGGTGGTTTCAAGAAGTTGGTATCAAAAAGCAGCTGTGATCCATGGTGTCAGTTGTTCCTGGTACTATTTCTGTTATCCAAACTAAGAATGGAGGAAGTAGACTTTGATATACTCTTTACTTGTTTCAGTCATTTGACTGGCCACGTTGGAGCACCGCCTTTAGTCAAGCAAATCAATCCCAGGATTTATTCTTTGTAAGCCTAGAACTTATTCTATCAGTCTCTTTTGCCGAACTGTTTAGTTATGGGGACGTAAACACACCAGCATCGGTTGTCAAGCGATGCTGGGGGCACAAACACATACACACACACACACACATATATATATATACATATATACGACAGGCTTCTTTCAGTTTCCGTCTACTAAATACACTCACAAGGCTTTGGTCGGCCCGAGGCTATAGTAGAAGACACTTGCCCAAGGTGCCACGCAGTGGAACTGAACTCGGAACCATGTGGTTGGTAAGCAAGCTACTTACCACACAGCTACTCCTACTTTTATATACTCTATGTTTGTGTGTATGTATGGGAGGGGGGGTTATATATATCACTTTGTCAGAAAGAAAAGGGGTTGTGGGTGCTGCTCATGACCCCTTTTTTCTAGTTTCTAAGACCAGCATGTGGGAAAAAGGAAGTTTTCCTAAGAATGGATGCCTAGCCTGCATACTGGCACCATACTGGGCTCTGCTACAGACATTCAAGGACCAGGTGTTAGTATTAACCCAAGTCATGAATAAAGACCACTACTCAAGAATTGGAAAGATGAACTTCCATACACTTCCCTTCCATTATATTTCACTCAAAAGACTTAGGTCTACTTGAAGCTATTGTAGAAGACTCTTGCTCAAGGTGCTGCACATTGGAATTGAACCCTAAAGCATGTGGTAGTGACGTAGACTTCTTAATTACATACTCTTACCCTCACAAAATCTCAAGAGTTGCAGACTTTTTTTTCATTCCATGCACTATGGCATAATATTTCCTGATAGCATTTAGAATTTTCTGCTCCGGCTAAAATTAATATCCTTGATTAAAATATCTCAATCATTTAATGTAGATTGTATGGATTATGTCGCCAGTACCGCCTGACTGACCCTCGTGCCAGTGGCATGTAAAAGCACCCACTACACTCTCGGAGTGGTTGGCATTTAGGAAGGGCATCCAGCTGTAGAAACTCTGCCAAATCAGATTGGAGCCTGGTGTCGCCTCCTGGTCCACCAGTCCTCAGTCAAATCGTCCAACCCATGCCAGCATGGAAAGCGGACGTTAAACGACGACGATGATGATGATGATGATGATATTAGTCTTTCTTCCTTCTGGTGATTTGTTACTTCCAGTTGTGCAGACATCTGCTTAATTGCAGTTTTATTATTCACCAAATATACCAAGTATCAACACATCTACTGAGAATATAGTGACATCTCCAATTCCAGAAATATTATATTAACAAAGTCTTTATCTATGTTTCTTTCCTTGCAGCTGTATTCACCCCACTTAACCCTACATATATTTAACATAGTCTTGCCTCCCATCCTCACTACTCCCTGTATCAAAATTAATTCTTACTCTCCTGGGAACAATTAACTAAGAACGAAGAGCAAGGTAGTTACTGCATGTGACCTGTATTTTGCACATTAGTAACATGAACATTGTTAGCTCTATCTAACACAGCTGGTAATATATCATTCGCTTTATTATTCTGAGTTGAGATTTTTGTTACCTGTAGGTTCATCCTTACATCAAGCAACCCATTTCTTCCCAGTTATATCTACATTATGTTTCATATGAAATATAGTGCACAATATATCTTGAGCCTAGAGGTCACTGCATCTCGTCTGTGATGCTGTTTTCCAAAATAGATTAACTCTGGCTATAATTGGATAGTGTATTGGCTAAAAGCACAGAACATCAATGAAAGGCTTTGAATCTATAGCTTATAAATCTATCAGCTCTACTTACATCTCTGTATATTTTATCCTCTCTCTTTCTCTCTTAGATATATTTTCCTCTCTCTATGTTTTGTTAGATCTGAAGAAGACAATTGCTGTACTGCTGGAAAACATGCTGAATCGCCTTGATAAAATGGAAACTTTACTTAACTACCTCATGCCAAACCAGTCCCTTGCCTACAGAAACAACTTATCATTTAATCTCATATCCCAGAATTCGTATTTGAATGCTAAAGGTAGGTCAATCAGTGCATCATTTACTTTAGCTCTGATTTTATCCTTCTTTTGTTTTTCCTTTCACATATAACAATACTATGATGATACTGATGATGATGATGATGATGATAATTATATAAATTAATATTCTTATATAGATTAATAGCTGTATTGAGTAAATTGATGTCTTGTGTAAACTAATACTTTATGCAAATTAATAATTATATTGCATCAATGACTTATGAGTAATTAATTTTTAGTCTCATCTTTTCACATTGTGAGTTCAAACCATGCTAGAATCGACTTTGTTTTTCATCATTTGTGGGTCAATAAAATAAGTACATGTCAATCAAATACTATGGTTGATATTGTCCACCGTTCTCCCCACAACAGAATTATGGTTTTGTGCCTATATTAGAAGTCTTTAATTACTTGTAAGCTAAGTAAATTGACAATTATTTCAGGCGAATATATAAATCAGAAGTTGTACATTATGTTTAAGTTGATGTAATGAAGGTTCAAGATACAATGGCATGATGTTCTTCAGACATCTAAAATAGTGTGGAGAGGAAAGGCAAAATGGTCATTGATCTCCATGTCCTCTGCAGGAACTCTTAGTGATTGCAATGCTGAATCATCATCATCGTTTAATGTCCAGTCTCCATGCTGGCATGGGTTAGATAGTTTGACATGGAGCTGGCTAACAGAAAGCTGTCCAGACTCCAACTGTCTGTTGTGGCATGGTTTCTATGGCTGGATACCCTTCTTAACACCAACCACTTAACAGTGTGTGCAGGATGCTTTTTACATGTCACTGTCATGAGCGCGTTTACACAGCACCAGCACAGGTGTGTTAATACAGCACCGGCACAGGTGCTTTTTAAGTAGCACCAGCACCTGAAAGGACAAGCCTGTATGTGTGAAAGACAGCGATTTTACTTAGCTTGATGTGTCTTATCAAGTACAGCAAATTGCCACATCTCCTGGTCTCTTGCCATTTCCTCAGTGAGGCCCAGTGTCCAAAGATCCCGTCTCACTACTTTGTCCCATGTATTCCAGGTCTACCCCTTCCACAGGTACCTTCCACAGTTAGAGCTCAGCACTTCTTTATGCAGCTGTCTTCATCCATACACACCACATGACCAAACCAGTGCAGTCTTCTCTCTTGCACACCACATCTGATGCCTCTTACACCCAGTTTTCCTCTTAGATCATTTACACTGTTGTGCATGCATACTCACATGTGAGATTA
Organism: Octopus bimaculoides; assembly: GCF_001194135.2. NCBI lineage: Eukaryota > Metazoa > Mollusca > Cephalopoda > Octopoda > Octopodidae > Octopus > Octopus bimaculoides. Next base: position 12,792,962 of record NC_069004.1, on the reverse strand, counting down.
ATATGAATTAGATTTGAACGTGGTGAGCTGGCATGATTGTTAGCACACTGAGCAAGATGCTAAGTAGCATTTCATCTGTCTTTATGTTCTGAGTTCAAATTCCACCAAGGTCAACTTTGCCTTTCATCCTTTCAGGGTCAATAAAATAAGTACCAGTTGATGTAATTGACTTACCTCCTCCCGCCAAAACTGTTGGCATTGTGCCAAAATTTGAAAGCAATATGTATTAGATTTGATTTGGTAGAAGTTCATGACTTGAAGAGACACACATAAAATAACAGCTAACTAGAATTCATTCCTATAGAAATATTCAAATTTTAAATTTATTTCCAGATATTCTTGCAGGAAAAGTTGAAAGCTGTACTTTGTCACCAAGTGATAAAATTTCCCATCCATTTTGCACTGGAAAACTTGAGGTAAATTGTCAATCATTCTTACCTGTACACACTTCTTCATTATCTGGATAGAACTGTTTTATAGGACAGCTTCCTCAAATATTCTTTTCATTTCCATGGTCTGCGATGTGAAGTATTTATATAACTTCACATGTAAATTGTGAACAAGTACTATATATATGTATACACATACACATACACAATCATATATATACAGTAATGCCTCAATATATGAGTTAATATGTTTCTGGAATTAATTTGCTCATAAAGAGAGAACTCGTAAAGCAAAGCAATAATTTCCCATAGTAGCAATGTTATAAGTCATAATTCGTTCCCAGATAAATATTTTACCTATAAAATTTATAATACTCATGAATGAATGGCAATAAAACAAAATAGAATGTAAAGAATATTTTATGTAGAGTAAAAAGAATGTGAAGACCATTTATAACCATTTTCTGAATCACTTTCACTCATGCTAGACTTTCACAAACTGTTATTTGTAGACCTGATTGCTGATTCACAAGCACTCATAGACAGACTTATAAATTTCTTAGTCTAGGGTTGTTTGCTTTTTTTTCATTCTCTATAAATTTCTCACTAATATGCAGAAACATTTATTATGGTAGTAGAAACTTTTGCCCTTCATTCAAAATTTGGATCTTCTGCTTGAAAAAATTCAGTTCACCATACAAAGTGAGCTGAAAAATAAAACTTTCAAACCCATAGTCTCATAAAGTGAGTTATTACTGTGTGTGTTGTGTGTGTGTGTGTGTGTGTTGTGTGTGTGTGTGTGTGTATTACTGAAAGGAATTCCAACTTTGTCTGATTTTTACGTTCTTATAATAATAAGAATCTTATAACAATCTTATAATAATATAATATAATATAATGATGGAATATTAAATGTCCATTCTGATTGCACTAGTACTTTCATGCATTAAACTATGTAATCTTCAGGTTCATGTAGTAGTGGTGATAGTTATGTTTTACAATTTACAACAGTAATATATATATTTTAGCAAAACACATACCAAAAGCAAGAAAAAAAACTGGAAATTCAGTAAAAAATATAGGAGTTTCTTATACATGGATAGTATAATAATCCCTTACAAAACCTTTTTTTCCAAATTTTAAGCCCCCAAAATTAGGGGGTTCCTTATACACGTTAAAATATAGTATATATGTTTTTTTTGTTTAGTCTAATGAAGATAGAATGAGAAGTAATTGATAAATGTTGCCGATCCAGTAATTAAAACTATGAATTTTTTTTTCTCTTTTCAAGTGGATGCGACGTATGTGGAGAACACATCCGTGTTACAAACTTTATGGTGTTGACGGTACAGAATGTTCTTTCTTGATGTATCTCAGTGAGGTGAGCTATCACAGTTGTTTCATACCTTTTTCTGAATTGCATATGGAATTCTAAAACTGCTATTAAGACTATATGTGTGTGCTTTTTATAGATGGTCTGTCTGTTTATACCAATGTTTTAGATAATGAGATATATCTCATGGTCATTCATGACTAAAGGGAGTCCTTCATATATATATATACATATATATATATATATATATATATATATATATATATATATA
>NC_069004.1:12790076-12790835 GCF_001194135.2 Octopus bimaculoides | reverse complement strand
TATACTGGAGTAAGCACATAAATGTGCAACAAGGTGGAAAAAAGAGTACTCAAATACCAGAGGTAGAGTAATATGCTTTATTTAAAAGCAGCAGAAATATAACAAAAGACTGTTACTCGGAGTTTCACGTTCCCGTTCATCGGACAGTTTTGTGATTTTTCTAACAAAACTGTCCGATGAACGGGAACGTGAAACTCCGAGTAACAGTCTTTTGTTATATTTCTGCTGCTTTTAAATAAAGTGCAGCATCGTCAGGGTCATTTTTACTACCGTTCAAATGTCATGTATGTATGTATGTATGTATGTCAGTCAGTCAATTTTCAGAATTCAAAAGAATCAGGTATTTAGATTGTAAAAGCACCAAGGTAGAGTTGGGGATATGCACCTGTGTACTGACATGTGTACACTTAGTAAAGTAAATACAGGATTGTTAAGCCAGTTATGTATACATTCACAAGTAACTGACTGAATACACCAAAATCAGGTCAGTGAGCCATCTGGCACTATGTCCTGTTTCGTGAGAAGTTCATCATTATCATCATCATTGTCGTTTAACATCCATTTTCTATGCTGGCATTGCTATTTCTTACCTGATGAAAATGGTTCTTTTGCATGATGTAGCACTTTTGTTCATCAATAAAGAATATGTTTGAAACAGCTGTAGTGAACTGCAACCCATCTGTGTTATCATTTATATATCTATATATCTGAATGTTAGTGACATTCCTTATTCCTCTAAACCCAATGTCTTTAGAAAGG
>NC_069004.1:12789097-12789976 GCF_001194135.2 Octopus bimaculoides | reverse complement strand
TATATATATATATATATATATATATACTTACATATACATACATACATATATATACATACATACAGTTATATCTATGTATATTTTTTTGCAGCAGTTGCTAATTCAACATCCTTTGTATTAAGGACCTGATAATCTTTCATTCTAGGCTCATCAGCTGGTAAAAATGAGTTGTACCTGTAATTCACAAGAGTCAGCCTCGTTACATCCTGTTGTGATGCTAAGTCTCCCGAAGACCTTCATTAAGGGTTACATGTGTTTGTTGAGTGCTCAATCACTTGCATATTAATTTCACAAACAGGATATTCTATTCATTGGATCAACAGGAACAGATATCGTAACCAAAGGAGTGCTAGAATATTGCTTCAACTGGTAATTCATACATTCTTTATATTAATGAACAATAGACAACTAGGTTATGTATGCAACCTTATCTTTTGTTTTAGACCAAGAGTTCTCAACCAGGGTCCATACAGGATTTTCTTGTTAAAATTTAAGTGCAAGAAATTGCTTATACTTCTACAATACTGTGGAGGCGCATGGCTTAGTGGTTAGGGTGTCAGCATCATGATCGTAAGATTGTGGTTTCGAATCCTAGACCAGGTGACGCATTGTGTTCTTAAACAAAACACTTCATTTCACGTTGCTCCAGTCCACTCAGCTGGCAAAAATGAGTAACGCTGCGATGGACTGGCGTCCCGTCCAGCTGGGGAACACATACGCCATTGAAACCAGGAAACCGGGCCCATGAACCTGGCTAGGCTTTAAAAGGGCGCATTTTTTTTTTCTACAATACTATTAAATATTTTCATTTTTTAATACAATTCCTAACAATATTTGATTATAAAAATAGAGTAGGGTGGTTTTTTATACACATCAAAT
>NC_069004.1:12784131-12788337 GCF_001194135.2 Octopus bimaculoides | reverse complement strand
ATATATATATGTATGTGTCTGTATATGTTTGTGTGTCTGTGTTTATCCCCTCCCCCAACATCGCTTGACAACCGATGGTGGTGTGTTTACGTCCCCGTAACTTAGCGGTTCGGCAAAAGAGAGACCGATAGAATAAGTATGAGGCTTACAAAGAATAAGTCCTGGGGTCGATTTGCTCGACTAAAGGCGGTGCTCCAGCATGGCCGCAGTCAAATAACTGAAACAAGTAAATGAGTAAAAGAGTAAACCTAGATTGATAATTATCCAGTGAGGGAGCTTCTATATGAACACACATTCTACTAAAAATACCAGCTAAATCTTCCTTGAATCAGATCCACCACCACCACCATCTTAAACTTAGAGACTCCAAAAGGTTCAGAATGATCATGGCTGGAACAGCTTGATGTTAGGGTTGCTTGATCAGGACTGACTCAGGGCTAAACAGCTTCTCCTAAAAATCTTTGATAAAGAAGTTGGTAAAATGTCAGACAAGTCAACATGTAAACACCTTATGTAAATTCCAGCTTAAAATCTTTTTTCTTTTTATCAAAATGTGGTTCTCAGGGACACACCTAGAGAATCGTGTCTTCTGCCCACACCAACTTTGATTCTGCATAACACTCATAGAAATGCATATATTTCAATGAAATTTCCTACAAACACCTTTCAGGAAGTGTAAGTTATGATTATATAAAAAGTTTAGTGTGAAAAAAATTTAAAATGGAAAGGCAGGGTTAACATTTTATGCACCTCAATTTTGTTTTCTTTAAACATTTTGATGATCTAATTACAATTATCTTCTATCTTTTTTTGTATATGAATGTGTATGTGTCTGTGAGTGTGTGAGTCTTTGCAAGTTCATTATGTACATTATTAAACACACACACACACATCTACACATACATATACATATGTGACAAGAATGGCTGGAGGTGAAACTCGACAAAAAACAATTAGGTGGCCTGTCCAAGGTATATAAAAATACACACCTACTGTTCAATTACCAGTTCATAATTAGCACAGCAGTTGCAAGGTATTTACAATTTGCTTATATTTGGTAAACTTACACTGCATACAAAAATGCAGACATACTACATACATATAGCTATGTACAAAAATAGAGATTAATGTATATGTTTTTTTCTATGTTCATAATTTTTGGATTACAATATTGAACAAAAATTATGCCACCAAAGAAAAAAACGTAATCTCTCCAGAAACACCTATCAAGCAAGGAGGATTGCAGAAAACTAAAGGCGAGAGTCTTAAGAGATAAGGGACATGAGACTTTCTCAAGATCAACAAAGGCATGCTGCAGCATGTCAAATAAAGTTTCAAGAGGAAAGGGAGATGAGACTTTCTCAAGATCAACAATAGAATAGTTCTTAGAAACAGACCAGGGACAAATTCGTTCTTCACAACTCCTGGAGCTGCTTTCAGATATGATCCATCCCGTTCTTATAAAAATTATAATTCTGTCCAAATTGGTGTGCTAAACTCAAATTGTCCTTTCTGCAAAGTTTTAAAATTTACTCCACAAATGTTTTGTCATCAATACCACACTTTCCCATATCACCTGTTTCAACATTACTGTAATATATATAAACGTCTAGTTAGAATAGAGGCAGCTGACGAAGGATTAATTCCAAGTGGCTTTCTGTTTTCCTATGTGTTTGTTCCGTGGTCTGTAGTTCATTGTTCTAACGTCCTGTACCCTGATATGCATCTATATACACATGTAGATGTATGTACATATATATGTGTATACATGCATATATATTCTTTGTATTATATATATATATATATATATATATATATATATTGATACAAATAATGCGATTCTAATCCCGAGCAACGCCGGGTATCTCTGCTAGTGTGTGTGTGTGTGTGTGTGTGTGTGTGTGTGTATGTGTGTGTTTCCTTGTTTCTTTCTGTCATATATATAAGTTGTGAACTAAAAAAAGAAAACAACCCTATGAAGATCAAAAGGATTCTTAGTACAGAGAAGCTAAGGGAGCATTTACGTCTTGGAAATAGCAGCAAACATTTTCTCAAACTTCCTTCTACTGTCAGGAAAAGGAAGGCTATGTGAGCCAATGGTAGTTATAAATAAGCCTCTACAGACATAAGTACCTGATTGTTCAGGGACTTCGATTTTGAGTATGTACATATATTTACTCAACAGATCATATATATATATATAGGGAGAATTCACAAAAAAGACAAAAGACGAAGATAGGTGTATTAGCTTAACGCTCTGGAAGTGAAGAAGTCTTTAACGTTTCGAGCCTACGCTCTTCCACAGAAAGGAACACAGAAAGAAACAAGGAAAAACACACACACACACTTTTGAGTATGTACATATATTTACTCAACAGATCAATTTTGAGTATGTACATATATTTACTCAACAGATCAATTTTGAGTATGTACATATATTTACTCAACAGATCAATTTTGAGTATGTACATATATTTACTCAACAAATCAATTTTGAGTATGTACATAAAAAGGGTGGTAACGATAGGGATACCTTTGATCAACAACAACCATAAAGCTGAAATCTAATTGATGCTTCAAGCAATGTTTTGGTATTAGTACATGATGCCAGTCATGAGTTTGTATGCAATTGTGTGTAACTATTCGGCTCTATCGAGCAAACGAAAAGCCATGTCACACACTCACTCATGATGTCATAAACTTCTACCGAAAACTGCCGATGTTTCATTCAGTGTTGTCTTCAAATTAAAATAAATTACGCGGAAAGTTAATTAATCATTAGCAAGGTGTTATGTGTATGAGAGATTATAAATCTGGATAATCTAGTCATATTTCCAGATGATCTGGTCGACGGATTATCGACACCTATAAGAACTCAGGTAGTGTAGAATATAGTGTTCTACCCAGAAACCCCATTAAACACTCGACCTGACAGTAGGTACTGGAAGCAATAGACCCACTCAACCAAATCTCATTTCTAGAAATAAAGTTTTAGGAAAGACATCAGCACTTCGATGAAGGTCCCTTAACATCCATTGTGCACTCATTAACCCAACACCTCGTTCGGTACATTAAATGTATCCGGTTAATTATATACACATTCCAGCTAATTGTACAATACAAAAACTTCAACAAACTCATCTTGGAAGCTTGCACTCTCACATCTAGTACATTGTTTAGGCCGTATAATTAAAGGTATCTTAGCCGCGACCATCCTGTTCCATTTTTTTTCCTATCCAGGTAAAGTGCATAGTAAGATAAAAGGATAACTCTGTTGGTAGGAGAGGTCAGGAAAGGTAAAAGATTAAACTTTTTATATCCATGAACTTTTAAAACTATTATCCATAAACCTATTACAGATAATTAAAATTCCTTGTACTCTATTACCTTTCATTGTTTTACTTTGGTTTGTTTACTTAGTGCTTCACTTTCTCCTTAACCATTCCTAACTTCGACGTTCTCTTATCCTACTGTACTCTTATCATGTCTGAGATACACCAACATATTTTCCTAGATAAAGTATACGTGGGTCTTCATCATACGATGTGTCTTTACTGTTTTATTAATTTAACACGGTATGGTGTTTAAGGGAGACCGAGCTGAAATTGTTAGCAAGTCGATCAACAATGTAGAATTTAGCGAATTTATATCTAATGTCTAGGAGCAGCAATTAACCGTTATTTTCCATTGTTATTTTGTGTGTGCGTGTGTCTGTGTGTCCCAAATATAAACATATAATACATGTGTGTGTAATGAATTATACATAGCCATGTGAACTCGTGTCTCTCTAGACGTTTAGCCCTTGGTCAACTATAATCGAGTGGACCTAACATCAAAGCACTCTAACCTCGACTATCTCGTATGTATATAAACCAATGACTACAATGTCTGCTAGGGACTTCAATTTCTTTAAGACCGTGGGGTGTGAGCTGAGAAATGCGGCTGTTGTTTCAAACAGATCGAGTCACCACGTACAAGCAAGCTCCTTGGTTGCCTCTCATGTGTATACATACATTTGATTATAAATACGATTGCGCATCATGTTGTATGTATGCGCGATTGCCTTCCAAGAATGTATATATATATCTGATTATAGCAATCTGATTATATACACACGATTACCTATCTTGTGTGTATATGATTACAGATACACGATTGTCTATGATGCGTATATATATATATATATATATATATATATATATATAT
>NC_069004.1:12782066-12783595 GCF_001194135.2 Octopus bimaculoides | reverse complement strand
GATGGGTATTTACACTTGCAGGGTCCTTCCGTTTCGCTAGTTCGATCCATCTTGCACTCAAACGGGTAATATATATATATATATATATATATATATATATATATATATAACCCGTTTTAGCTGGAGGTATTAAATATAGAGAGATTACTAAGTTACGAAATATGTATATTTATTATATACATAGCTATTCAAATGGTCTAAACCATCGATTGATATATCAAGTTAAGTGACTTTTTTTTTCGTTTTTTGTTTTGTTTTGTTTTTTGGCAGGGAAGAGCCGAGCCGAGATTTCTGCCGCAATTTTTTTTTTCTAAACAAATCCATTTACGCCTCTCTTTATAAATAAGAACAAAACCAAACCAAGACTTTACTTACGGCATAATAATGGTAATAGTGTGATGGGGTGATGACCCAGCATCCCTTCAGCTATGAGATCCAGTGCTGAGCCCCGCTCACTGTCGTTTCAACGTCACAGAAATGTCGTCCACCAAAATTACTCGCAGATTTACTCGATTCTTCACTTCCGTTCACACAACTGCTGCATCTCCCTTTTACTTTACCCTATCTCTCTCCCGCTCTCTCATTCTTATACGATATCTCTCTCTCCCTTTCTCTGTCTCTCTCTCTCTTTCATTCTCATACCGCAATTCTCTACCTCTCTAATCCATATTGTATCTCTTTTTCTCTCTCACACAGCCTCATATTGTAGTTCTCTCTTTCTGTTTATGTATCTTATCTCTCTCTCTCTCACTTATTTACACTCTTCACATATCCGTTCTTTTTCGCTTCGTTTTTATCTCTCATATTTACACACACACACACAAACTCATTGCACTCTGTCTTTCTCCGCCTTTTCCCTTTCTCGTTCACTGAGACACTCTTTCTCCCAATATTATCATTCTTGCTTTCGCTTCTCTCTTTCTAACGCTTTCTATCTTTCTTTTCCTACATTACTCGCCATTGCCTAATTAATCTATCGCACTGCGCTTTTATATTTCTTCTTCTCCTCCTCCTTCTTCAATCTGCTCATCTCTCTTATCTTTATTCTCTCAAACTTACTCTTTCTTTTCGTTTCTCTCTATTGTATATCTCTCCTCATTCTCTACCGTCCACTCTGCCTCCTCCTGTTTCACCTGTTCACCATTTCTTCCTCTCTCTTTCTCCTCCCTCCGCCATATGTATATATATACATGTACATATATATATATATATATATATATATAAGCAATGTTAAATCTCTGAACGAGGTATTAACAGTAACGGCACGATAAAGTGAAGTATATTTGCCACTTAAATGTGGCTGACCCCGAGGGGTGGATGTTACTGTTGCTTTTAGCCCCAGGAGGACTGGCTATCGACACATTTCTGTGTCCTGTCTGTATTTGCCAAGGGAAGTTATTCTTCCCATCTTGATCTACGATACGTACGTACTCGAGTTTCAGGGTTATTTTCCTTCTTCGGCGTACGACAATCGCCGACCTTCGATGCAAAAAGCATCCCTTGGCAAATATATATAAGTTTTTCCAGTG
>NC_069004.1:12776906-12779393 GCF_001194135.2 Octopus bimaculoides | reverse complement strand
TTTGAAAATTTTTTTCCAGAATCGGATTCTCCATGGTCTGAAACATAGGATTCCGTAAAAAAAAAACAAAATTTAAAAGTTGGGGTATACCCAGATTACATATACTCCATCTCCACCGTTTGTATCCCTATGTCCCTTGTTAAGTGACTCGAACAGGTTGCAATTACAAGCTCTTGCTCTCATTTTATCCATTCTATCATTATCTCACTTTTCTTCTATGCTCTTTCTTTCTTTTTCTTCTTTCTTATTCTCTCTCTCTCTCTCTCTCTCTCTCCCCTACATAGTTCTCATTTTTCTCTTTTATCCTTATATCTATATATTTCCATTTCTCTCTTTCTCTCCCCCCCCTCTCTCACACACACACACACACTTTCATTCTTTCATCTACAATGTTTAAGATTAATTTCCTAGTCCATCTAAAATTCTGTGATGTCTTACTTTTCTTTCCTTGATTCACACCAAACTTCTATCTTTTCTCACGTTAGTCATTTTCTTCTTTCCACTTCAATTCATCTTCTCATTGGGCAAATAGATTCTACGTGTTGCATAGATGATTAACTGAAACATCGAGGTTCACTGGAGAGATGTAGTCTTGTAACTCGCCATGCATGGTTTGTTCATGTTGACTGCCTACTTAGACACGGCCAGATGATGAGTAGCTAGATAAACATCGATACAACTCGACATGCTCTAAGACCCTATTTGAACAGACCTATAATGAAAAGTGTTTTCGTTGTGAACATTCGTCATATTCGCCGACGAAGGATATCCAGGACTACAGTATCAAATTTGTCATATTTTTATTCAGACAGTTGGGTCTCGTCTTAGTCTTCTCTTAGAATGCCATCCACATCTAGAACACATTACAACGGTGGTTCTCAACTGGGGTCCATACAAGATTTTGCTATTAAAATTTATCTGCTGTAACTTAGTTATACTTCTACAGTATACAAAATATTTTTTAACAATTTTTTTTTTTTTACACAATTCCTAATAATCTTTAATTATAAAAATATAATAAGATTTTTTAAACACCTAATGACTAAGAGGGCCCACCCGAGTAAAGTAGGTAAAAAGAAAAAAAAATCTCTGCATTACAAGAATATTAATCGATCCAGTACTTGACTGATATTTTATTTTATAGTTTGGTACTTGGCATGTATTTTATCGATTTTGAAAAGAGAAAAAAGTAAAAGTGATCTTAGCGGGATTTGAAATCAGCGCGTAAATGCTTGTAACTTGTTACTGAGCTTCAGCTGCATATAATTTGAGGGAGATATAGGTTATATCTTCTTGCATATCTAGTGACACATCGATTAAACAGGTATGTAGTTAAGGGAGTATACTTGCTAAGAGGGTATATAGTTGTGGTCTGGTAACAGAGATTGTGTGCAGAAGCTTTATAATCCTTTCTACTATATGCACAAGGCTTGAAATTTTGGAGAAGAGTGGTCTAGTCCAGGGGTTTTCAAACTGTGATCCGCGGACCACAGGGGGTCCGCAAGGACAAGACAGGGGCTCCGTGGACAGCAAATACTTTTTATGGGCAATTTGATTTTATATATGTTTTTTAATCGAAATCTTTTAATTGACAATAAACCTATTTTGTTAAATACTGTTAAATAAATAAATGTAAAAATATATGTTATTTTAAGCAAATATTTATGTATAAATTTCATAAGCGTTTATAAGGTAAAGCCTGAAATATAAAGGGGTCCGCAAGTCAAAAAGTTTGAAAACCCCTGGTGAGTAACTGGTACTTATTTCATCGAGTTCGAAGGATGAAAGGCAAAGTCGACCTCGGCGGAATATGAACTCGGAAAGTAATGGCGGACGAAATGCCGCTAAGCATTTTGCCCGGCGTGCTAATGATTCGCTGCCTTCTAACAAAAACTTCAAAATACACCGGGTAGTGTAAACTGTATAAATCCTGGGTATAAGTTGTTGCTATTGTCATTGTCTTTGTTGTTGTTATAGTTGCTATCGTTCTTGTCATTACTATTCTCGTTGTTATTGTTGTCGTCGGCGTCGTTATTTAACCCCTGGTCAGCCCTGTTCAAGCAGACCGATAATACTTCCATCACCTTGCCTTTTTAGGCTAATGTTAGGCTACATTATCTAATGTATCCTTTTTGATAAGATTTAATGAAGATTTAGCCGCTATTTCTAGCAGCTTAGCAACATAGTGGCTCTTTCATTAGTTGCATACTTGTTGATGAGATAGGCACACATTGTGTTCTTAGTCTTTAGTCTTGCTAGTTATAAAGCAACATCATTTGTGCTGGTACCACCAAAAAGAAACATCCAGCAGGCATGGTTCTGTGGTAAGAAGCTTGCTTCCCAACCACATTGGTTCTGGGTTCAGTCCCACTATATGGCACCTTGGGCAAGTGTCTTCTACTATAACAGTGGTTCCCAACCTGAGGTCTACAGCGCCTGCAAAGGTCTGTGAACTAAATTCAAAATTTCATATATACATATATATAT
>NC_069004.1:12774596-12776896 GCF_001194135.2 Octopus bimaculoides | reverse complement strand
ATAAAATGTGCAACAAGGTGGAAAAAAGAGTACTCAAATACCAGAGGTAGAGTAATATGCTTTATTTAAAAGCAGCAGAAATATAACAAAAGACTGTTACTCGGAGTTTCACGTTCCCGTTCATCGGACAGTTCTGTTAGAAATGGAAAGGAATATATATATATATATGTATATATATACACATAAGGATAGGTATATCAAAAGGGGTCTGTGGGAAAACTCATTTAAATAAAAGGGGTCCTTGGTAGTGAAAAAGTTGGAAACTACTGTGCTATAGCTTCAGACCAACCAAAGCCTTGTGAATGGATTTGGTAGATGGAAAATGAAAGAAATCCATTGTATATATTGGATTATCTCCTATGGATTTGAAATCCAGACTGGCAGACCACTTTTCTACCTTCAAATACAATCATAAGTGTAATTCCACAGGACTTAGTAAACTAATCTAGCACCTTAAAGACTCTAACAAACTTTTTTCTTTATATCAGAACCTTTTATCTAGATCATTCCCCTATGACAAAGGGAAATCTTTTTGTCCTCTCTGTGCAGAAGAGCGATTTTCTATCTCCTTTTCCAAACATAAACTAGTGAACATGTTTATGGAGCGAGTTTATGGGTGTTGACATTGGAAAAGACACTCTTTTGCTTTTTTTTTTTAATAGTATCTACCCCATACCTAATAATAATTTCTGCAATTCATCTTTTCTTTATTTTTTATTCTTCCCATAACCTTTATGGGAAGAATATATATATATATATAACCCATGCCAGAATGGAAAATGTGTGTTAAATGGTGACGATGATGATGATGATGATGATGATCATCATCATCATCATCATCATGACACTCATATATGATGCACCACTATTTGACTCACACATTTTAGTCTTTCATATCGTTTAAACAGAAATATGATATTCTATTCTATAAACAAATTTTCTTTATTTTATTTTTGAAAAAATAAAAAGAGAAAAATAGGAAATGTTAAAGAAACACAAAAAAAAATCAATGTTTAGAAGAGTTATTCATTAGGTACAGTATGACATTTAGTTTGAAGTACTTGTGATATTTCTTACAGGGGGGCCTCAGCCACAGTAAAATGAGACTAATAAATTATTTTGCTATTCCTATCAGAAATCCATGCAACATTGAACAATATCTAAAATATGCAAGTCATTTGTGGAAAAGGCTGGCAGTCTGAATTGCAAGAGATTGCAAAAGGATCCCAGGAGACTGTAAAATGTTTGGAATGGTGGAATGATTTGGTTGGATTTGAGAGAAATTGGAAATCAAAGACAATAAAACCAAAAGTTATAGAGAAATACATGATTGGTCTTTATTCAGTTGCAAAAGAGAATTACAATTAATTTGATTAATGACTTAATTAATGCAAAAGCAATGGCTAATTTGATTGATTGATTGAAAAAAGAGCTAGAGCAAGCTGTCCCCTTCAAATATCCTACAAAAATATCCCTGAATCTCTGGAAATATCTGAGTGAAAAGAGACACTGCTTCTCAAAGACCTGATACTCATATACACCATATGATCTAGTCTGTTACACCTTTTAATCAAATTTCATTGAATTTCACTGATTAAAAGCGATAGTTCATGGCTCAGGCGTTAGAGCATTGGGCTCACAATTATGAAGAAGTGAGTTCAATTCCAAGACCAGGCTGTATATTGTGTTCTTGAGCAAGACACTTTATTTCACTTTGCTCCTGTTCACTCATCTGTAGAAATGAGTTGCGACATCATTGGTGCAAGGCTGTATCAGCCTCTGCCTTTCCCTTGGATAAAACACCGGGGGCATGAAGAGGAGAGAGTGGTATGCATAGGCGACTGCTGGTCTTCCGTGAACAGCCTTGCCCAAATTTGTGTCTAGGAGGGGAACTTTCTAGGTGCAATCACATGGTCATGAATGATCAAAGGGAATCTGTAAAAGAGATTAGGGAACTGGAGAGGAAAAAACTTTCTTTCCTTTTCTTTTGTTTTCTTATTCTTTGTTTTTTTCCCTATTTTTTTAAGAACCCTCAGAAAAAAAAAGACCCAGGGAGACATGGGAAGAAAATATGGTAGATGCTGATCTCTGTGGGGCAAACCTCACAAAGGAGATTACAAAATATTGTCAACAATTATGGCAATGGACACCATGCCAGCAAAACCCATCCAATGCATGCAAGCATGGGAAAGCAAGCATCTAAAAGAACGATGATGGTGTGGGAGGAGGAAGTGAAGGTGGTGGCGGCGGTGGTGGTGCTGGTGCTGGTGCCGGCGGTGGTGCTGGTGGTGGTGCTGGTG
>NC_069004.1:12773405-12773744 GCF_001194135.2 Octopus bimaculoides | reverse complement strand
GCATATTTTTGAGTATATGTCTATGTGTGTATGTGTTGCGTGTGTGTGTATGCATATACACACACACACACACACACACACACATACATACACAAATACATACATACATACATATGTGTGTGTGTGTGTGTGTGTGTGCATGTCATTAGTTATTCATTTTCATTTCAAGATTTCTTGCCAATAGAGAAAGAGCTGGTTTCTAACCTAGATCCAAATCTCCTACGTTGGAATTCCAACAACATCAATAGGGGTTTTTTGTATATAGGCGCAGGAGTGGCTGTGTGGTAAGTAGCTTGCTTACCAACCACATGGTTCCGGGTTCAGTCCCACTGCGTGGCA
>NC_069004.1:12770920-12773395 GCF_001194135.2 Octopus bimaculoides | reverse complement strand
GTCAAATGACTGAAACAACTAAAAGAGTATATGTATGTATGTATGTATGTATGTATGTATGTATGTATGTATATATGTGATAAGCAGGTAAGGAGTCAGGTAGGTTGACATGATAGTAAAATATACTGTGTGTTTATAAGTAAGTTTGTATGTATGCGCATATGAGTGTATGTCTATTGGGTGTATATATGTATGAATGTATGTATGTATGTATGCATATATGTATGTATGCATGCGTATGAACATTTGCGTGTAAGTAAATACACACATACTCATACACACACATGCACACACACATGCACGCACACACACACACTCATACATGTAAGTATCTAAGCGAATTCCAAACCCTCAGCTATCAGTCAGCTTGTGCTAACATACCTTATCCAAGGATACTTTGGACCAAAAGGAGCATCAGTTCTAGAGTCAAACAGTGTACATGACCTGGGAATTGATATAAGAAACAATACTTTGTTTCATGAACATATCACCAAGATGGTGACCAAATGCAGGCAAATGGCTAGATGGATTCTGAGGAGTTTCCAAGCAAAGGACCAGGAAATTATATTGGTTCAATAGAGCAATGCTTCTCAAACTATCTGATGTGGGGTACCGGCAGTTTTTTTTTCAATGTTCCAGGTACTGGTAATATTTCTTAGTAATATTAATTTATACCAAAAACAATATATATAATCATTATCATTATCATCATTTAACGTCCGCCTTCCATGCTAGCATGGGTTGGACGATTTGACTGAGGACTTGCAAACCAGATGTCTACACCAGGCTCCAATCTGATTTGGCAGAGTTTCTACAAATCTAGTCTAGTGACCTTTGGTAGATTTTCTCATAAGAATTTCCAATTGTGCTCTATATCAAAAAGATGTAAAGAAACCAATACTAGTTGTCAAGAGGTGATGGGGGACAGACACAAACACACATGAACACACACACGCATACACACACACACACACACACACACATACATACACACTCACTCACAAGCTTTTGACAGTTTTATAGATATTTCCGAATTATGATGCTAGGTGTTTCCATTATTTTCTCCAACTCTCTGTATATGTGCACTTATGCAAATACATATAAACATCATCTGCATTTGGATATAGATTAACTTTCCACATCTCATCATTATCAGAAAAGATATATTTATTCAATAACAGCTGCAAACTATGGAATATAAAATAAACATAAAATGCAATTAAAAGAAACCTGTGGATAAAAGTTTGAGAAACAAACTTAATAAAATCAATCCAAACTATAATATACAATAATGTATAATTTCTGTTGATCAATACTGTTACAAGTTTCAAAGTGATTCCATTAGTGTTGGTGTCATCTATAATAACTATTGATTAATAGGATTACCTATCTGACTAGTTGCGATATTTAATATCTGTGACATTGAAGGTGACATGGTAAATGCAAATGTTTGGAAAGAACATGAGAACATATTTGTGCATATATATCTATCAATAAAATACAAAACAAATAAGAAAATATTCAATGAATGATTTGGGGCTCAATTATTGTTCAATCCCTGTCCAATGTTTGTTCAACCTTTTTACAATTCCTGTATATTACTGGTATGATGTGGAAGCTTGGGCAAGTTGGACACCCCCAAAGTAAAAACAGCTGTAAGAGTCTAGTATTTTTTCACCCATTCATTCATATTCATTTATTTATTTATTTCCTTGTTTATTTGTTTATTTATTTTGATTACTTATATATATACACACACACACACACACAATTGTCGTCTTTTTATATTCTTAATTTCGTGAATGCCTATTGTTTCTTTTTGTACAAAGGAACAATTGCACTAGCAAGTATGGCCCTATCATTAACCAAGTTGATTTAATCAAAGCCAATCCCCAATGCACTCACACTCATTACCCCCAGACGGTCGCGAAACCACACTATCCATGAAAAACTTGGAATCACTGGGGAAAATGAACAAAGTATCTACGGAGCAATTGACATCACCAGAAAAAATGAACTCTACTATTGAATTAATCCAAATATTTGTAGTCCCTCAAGAGCTAGACAGAGATCTAACTGAAACGCTTTTACCTCCTAGAGATAACCCTCTAAAACAACAAGAATCCCCTCATCTGTGTTGATCTCAAAGAATTTGGAAAACTCTGGGAAAGCTTGATCTCTTTTACTCGTTTCAGTCATCCGACTGTGGCCATGCTGGAGCACCGCCTTTAGTCGAGCAAATCGACCCCAGGACTTATTCTTTGTAAGCCTTATACTTATTTTAATCGGTCTCTTTTTGCCGAATCACTAAGTTATGGGGACGTAAACACACCAGCATCGGTTGTCAAGCAATGTTGGGGGGACAAACACAGACACACAAACATACACACACACATACATACATATATATATATATATATAGATATATACAACGGGCTTCTTTCAGTTTCCGTCTACCAAATCCACTCACAAGGC
>NC_069004.1:12750394-12770141 GCF_001194135.2 Octopus bimaculoides | reverse complement strand
GTATATATGTATATATATATATATATATATGTATGTGTGTTTGTGTGTCTGTATTTGTCCCCCCACCATCGCTTGACAACTGATGCTGGTGTGTTTACGTCCCCGTAACTTAGCAGTTCGGCAAAAAGAGACCGATAGAATAAGTACTAGGCTTACAAAGAATAAGTCCTGGGGTCGATTTGCTCGACTAAAGGCGGTGCTCCAGCATGGCCACAGTCAAATGACTGAAACAAGTAAAAGAGTAAAAGAGTAAAGAGTTTGAAAACTGCTTTTAGCAAAACACTTACCATAAGCAAGAATTTCTTCTCCACAGTAACTGCAGCGACTTTGCCTTTAGAAGTTAAAATATGTCACAAACATTTTTTAACTAATCTAAAGTTTAAATATGCCAGTGCCACATAAGAGCACCCAGTACTCTCTGTAAAG
The DNA here is from genome assembly GCF_001194135.2 of Octopus bimaculoides. Lineage (NCBI taxonomy): Eukaryota > Metazoa > Mollusca > Cephalopoda > Octopoda > Octopodidae > Octopus > Octopus bimaculoides. The sequence goes on along the minus strand of NC_069004.1, from coordinate 12,769,715 downwards.
TGATAACATTAGGGACATCCAGCCAAGCCATGCCAAAACAGACAAATGGAACCTAAGCAGACATCTAGCTGGCCAGCTTCTGTCAAACCATCCAACCTATGCCAGCGTAGAGAATGGACATTAGATAATATGATGATGATGATAATAAGGATGATGATATAACACACACACACATACGTACGTATGTATGTATGTATGTATGCACACACACATAAATATGAATACACATACATGTTTATGGAACTTCTACCTTTGTTGGCAACAAAGGACCTCTCTCTCAGAGTGAAAGGCAGAGTGTCTGATGCCTGTGTGCGAACAGCCATGTTTACATGGCAGTGAAATATGGGCTGTGATGGTAGAGGACGTGCAAAGGCTTGAAAGAAATGAATCTACTATGCTCTGCTGGATGTGCAATGTCAGTGTGCATGTACAACAGAATAAAGAGTCTTGAAAGAAAAATTGTGCGTAAGAGGCATCAGATGTGGTGTGTCAGAGAGGGAAGCAGGGTTTAATGAAAGCTTAGCCAAGATTAAAGCTATGCTAAGTAGAAAAGAAGATAGGACACTTGTACCAGCAGGGAAATGACTATGCTCAGTATGTGAAAAAGGAGTAAGTAGAAACTTCATATAGTGGGCTCAATGTAAACAATAGACACTTAACAGATGTGGTGGGATCACAGGCAAACAATAAAGACAGGAATTAGATCCTATCAACTGCTTAGAACGCTCATTAGAAGCAATATTTTGGTGCCTATGTCATACCTCATATGTTGATGAGAATGTCATACAACTACTTATGTTGGTTACAGCTTATGTGTTAAGTTCATAATCTCTGTATTAATTATCACATTTTGAGGTCTTATTGTACATCTGTTGTCACATCTAATTGTTTTATCTACAAGCTCATCGTTTGCATCATCAAATATTTCATTGTTACTCCCTGTTTCTGAATAGCAAACTTTTAACCCTTCAAAGAAAGAGCTAATATTACAGTTTTTGGTAGAGTGACCAGCTGGCAGAACTGTAGCATGCAGGGCAAAATGCTTAGTGGCAATTCATTCATCTGTACATTCTGACTTTAAATTCTGCTGAGGTCAACTTCACCTTTCATTCTTTGGGGGTTGATAAAATAAGCTCCAGTTGAACACTGGGATCGATATAAACTTAATCCTTTCCCCCAAAATTGCTGGCCTTGTGCCAAAATTTGAAACCAGTATTATAGTTGTTGGTCTAAACTTACTCTGATCATCTCTGTTACTGTCACTTAGAATTTTTCTGACGAACACCAAACATTATCTTCTGTTGATAAACAGAAGACTTTGTATGTTGTTCTGTTGTGGTGGAGCAGTACAACTATCCTAAGTGTGCATCCCTGGTCATGAGTTAGGGAGTACTTTCTGAGGAGCTTCCCTCTAAATCTCATGATGTTAGTAAACGTCATGTATGCAGACGTGATCCATCGATGCACTTCGACATTTGCTGGTTTGTAAATATTATTGAACAGATGTCATGTGACATTCAAAGACTGTTTGAATTCATGTTAAATATCTACTTCATTTGTGTGTGTTTATGTGTGTGTGTGTGTGTCTGTGTGTGTGAGTGTTTTAAGTAGAGCCAGTAAATCATTTTGGCTTAGAAATTACAGAAATTCATAGATTTGAGGTATTGACATTAATACCCTGGATCTCATCTTGTATCCAACTAAGTAACCAAAATATTGGTGTGACTCGAACTACAGTAAGCACTTGGTACCATTTTATGCAGAGAGTTATGCGGATTTTGTTATTTATTCAGTATAATATTTCCTCTTTGCATATTATTGCTACAAATGCCTTCACAGGATAGGTTTCCATCTAACCCTAGGTACCGATAGTGGATACTGGACAAATAGTGTATGTGGTGTATGCGTGTGTGTGTGTGTGTGTGTGTGTGTGTGTGTGTGTGTGTATGTGTGTGTGTGTGTGTGTGAGTGCATGTATGTATGTATGTATGTATATATGTATATATGTATCACCATCATCATCATTGTCTAACGTCTGCTTTCCATGCTGGTATGGGTTGGACAGTCTGACGGAGAACTGGTAAGCCGGGAGGCTGCACCAGGCTCCAATCTGATTTGGCAAGGTTTCTACAGCTGGATGCCCTTCCTAATGCCAACCACTCTGAAAGTGTAGTGGGTGATATTTACATGCCACTGGCATGGGTACCAGTCAGGTGGCACTGGCATTTGCCATGCTCGAATGGTACTTTTTATGTACCACCTACACGAATGTCAGCCAGGCAACACTGGCATCAGCCATGCTCAAATGGTGCATTTTACATGCCACCAGCATGGGTGCCAGTCAAGTGGCACTAGGCAGTGGCTACGCTCGACTGGTGCTTTTTATGTGCCACTGGCACCCGTGCCCATCAGGCTGCATTGGTATTGGCCATGACTACGATTACCATTACTGTTGTTGGCCATGACTATGACTTCACTTGGTTTAACAGGTTTTCACAAGCACAACATATCGACTGACGATTGAAGGGCACTTTTAAGTCGACCAATGCAACACTGGCATTGGCCTCTCTCACTTGGCTTGCTAGGTCTTCTCAAGCACAACATGGCTCGAAAGGTTTTGGTTGCTTGTCATTACCTCTGTGAGGCCCAACATTCTAGGTCGTACTTCACCTCCTCATCCCATATTTTCCTGGATCTACCTCTTCCAAAGGTTCCCTCCACTGTTAGGGTGTGACACTTCTACACACAGCTTTCCTCATCCATATGCAATACATGACCATACCAGTGCAGTTGTCTCCCTTGTACACCGCATCTCATGCTTCTTATGTCAAACTTTTCTCTCAGGGCACTTACACTCTGTTGTGCACGCACACTGACATTACACAGCCAATGGAGCATACTAGCTTCATTTCTTTCAAGCCTACACATATCCTCAGCAGTCACAACCCATGTTTTACTGCCATGTAGCATGGCTGTTCACACCCAGGCATCATACATGTGTATGTGCATGTGTATTGCATATATATGATTAAAGCTTACTTAATTTTTAATTTTTTTTCAGTTCATTGATTTTTGTGCTTTTTTTCTTTATGGTTCTGTTATGAAGGACATGACCTAAATATGAATACTGTTATCACTTTAGAAAGACATGTGATAGCTAAACTTCCTCCTGGGGTCCTCAACACTCTGTTATTTCATGGCTTGCTGTGAAGCTAGTTTCAGAATTTGACCTAAATATTATCCTTATTTTTATAGTAAAATGAAATATGCTTGATGTTGTTTGGAGCCATTATATATGATTCTTTTGGACTGAAACCTATGTGTGTGTATGTGTGTGTATGTGTGTGTATATGAGTGTATGTATATGTATCTGCGTGTATAAGTGCATATGGATATACGTGTATGCATTTGTGTATGCATGTACATGTGTTTTTATGTGTGTATGTGTATGCATATGTGTGCATATGTGCATGCATTTATGTATGTATATATATATGTATGTGTGTCTATGTGTATGTACATATGTCTATATGTCTATGTGTATGTGTATGTGTCTATGTGTATGTGCATATGTATATGTGTATGCATTTATGAATTCATGTATGTGTCATGTATGTGTGTGTGTATGTATGTGTATGTATACATCTGTATATGTGCATATATGTAAGCACGTATTTGTGTATGTATGTTTATATGTATGTAAGTGTTTATGTGTATGTAGATGTACGTATGGGTATGTAGATGTACGAATGGGTATGTTCATGTATGTATAAGTGTATGCATGTGTGTGTATGTGTATGCATATGTGTGTACATGTGCATATGTACATTATTTATATTATTTACATTTGACAGATATTTGTCCTCATCTTGTATATATATATGTGCGTGCGTGTGTGTGTGTATTTGTATGTATGCATGTATATGTGTGTATGCTTATATGTATACGTGCAATGTTATTACCAATTCAAATATGTGTGCAGTATGTTCAGACTTGTAAATAAGCCATTAATTTGTCATGGAGAAAATTTCTCACTGTAGACAAATGGTATAAATTCACCTAAATTAGCTCGCAGCGCCACCTATCCACACAGTAAGATGCAACCATTTCAGAGAAGTTATCTCCTCTTCAGTCACAGCACCATCAAACGGTGGTGCTGTGAGCTAATAAAAGAGACAATCTCTCTTATATTATTCCAGTCAATATACGTCGGCTGGAAGAGCTAATCAACGGCTCATCTTAATTAAATTACAGGGTGGGAAGGCTAAGCAGTGATGCGTATAAATGCAATGTTATTACTAGTTCACGGCACATTTAGATTTGCAAACAAGCCATTTACTGTGTTTTATCATGGAGAAAATTTCTCACTGTAGACAAATGGTATAAATTCACCTAAATTAGCTCACAGTGCCACCTATCCAGACTGTGAGATGCAACCATTTCGGAGTGGTTATCCCTCTTCAGTCACAGACCACCAATCTCTCTTGTGTTATTCCAGTCAACATACATCTCTCTTATGTTATTCCAGTCAACATATGTCGGCTGGAAGAGCTAATCAAAGGCTCATCATAATTAAATTATGGGATTGGAACGCTAAGCAGTGATGCATATAAATGCAATGTTATTACGAGTCTGAATATGCCAGCAGCACATTTAGACTTGCAAACAAACCGTTCACTGTGTTTTGTCATGGAGAAAATTTCAGGATGGGTGGTGCTGTGAGCTGATTTAGGTGTATTTACACCATTTTATTCTTTGTTTTTTTATTCTTTGACTTGTTTTAGTCATTTAACCGCAGCCGTGCTAGAGCACCGCCTTTAGTTGAACAAATCGACCCCAGGACTTATTCTTTGTAAGCCTAGTACTTATTCTATTGGACTCTTTTGCCGAACTGCTAAGTTATGGAGACATAAACACACCAACATTGGCTGTCAAGCGATGGTGGAGGGACAAATACAGACACACAAATACATTCATGCACACACACACACACACGCGCGCACACACACACACACACACACACATATACACATATATATGACGAGCCTTTTTCTGAGGCCATGTGGAAAGATGAATGGAGGCATAATTTCGTCATCACTAGTGATCACTCCAAACACCATGATGTTGACTGGATGTTTGATTTTCATCACTCTTGGTACATGTCCTCAGATTGCATTATCCTCAAACTGACACCCAAACACTCCAAAATGTTCGTATTGGAGATTCCAGCATGAATGTCAAGCAGTACAGCATGTAGATTCCAAATTTCTGACAGAGTTAACTGCATCATGATGCTGTTTTACTCACAGACAGTACCCAACTGACCCTACTATACTGTGTAGTTGACAAAATCAAAAACAAACAATACGCAGGCACAAAATAAAAAATATAAAATGGCAACAATGTACCCATCATACCTGTATATATATATATATATATATATCATCATCATCATCATCATCATCATCATCATCATCATCATCATCATCATCGTTTAACGTCCGCTTTCCATGCTAGCATGGGTTGGACGATTTGACTGAGGACTGGTGAAACCGGATGGCAACACCAGGCTCCAGTCTAATTTAGCAGAGTTTCTACAGCTGGATGCCCTTCCTAACGCCAACCACTCAGAGAGTGTAGTGGGTGCTTTTACGTGTCACCCGCACGAAAACGGCCACGCTCGAAATGGTGTCTTTTATGTGCCACCCGCACAAGCCAGTCCAGGGGCACTGGCAACGATCTCGCTCGAAAATCCTACGAGAGCCAGTCAGGCGGTACTGATATATATATACATATATGTGTATGTATGTATGTATATATATATATATATAGGTATAAGATAGAGGTATTTAAAACCTCTAAGGGATGAAGGAAATCTATAATATCACATTAGATAAAGCAAGATTTAAACAAAAAATTAAATACCTACACCCCAATCGCTATACAAATAACCTAAATCCATATGATAATATCTAACGTCAATAGAAGCTACACCAACAATAAGAACAGCATAGATAAGCTCAACAAAAATAATAGCAATAGCAAAAGCGTTAAGTCCCATACACAAATCATCAATAATATTACAAACAACGACAACATGAATACCAGCAATGGGATAATAAATAAAATTAACAACACTAACATAACTAATAACACGAATCATAAAAATAAGTTGTAAAATAATAATAGCGTAAGAAATATCTTTCTTTCTTCAACCTTTAGGTTAAATAACTAATTCCTCACATCAAACTTTAAGGAAAAATTTAAGAACGGATAACGCAGTCTCTAAACCAGAAACATAACAATATTTATTTATGTAGTTATTCAAACAGCATGGATATTCGGCAGTTCTTGTCGGTATATTCATACAGCATTGGTTATTTGGCTGTTGGTCGTTTCTTCACTTGTCCGCTGACCTCATCACGAGAGTGTTGGGTCTCGAAGAGAGCGATACAAAACACGTCCTTCGCCCACGAAGTTGTCGACGCAAGAGGAAGATAAAACGCTGGAAAATGTTGAGAGAGTCGAACTACGCATGCGCATGGGACTCTTCCTGTGTTCCCTCGGAACTATTCCCTGCGTATGCGTGGATGAAAACGCAGTAATGGCAACTGTATTTTGGCGCCAAATGACGTCACTACAATAGCTATAACAAGAATAATATAAACCTACACATCGATAAGAATAAAAATAAAGAGCCCCAAAGAACAAAGATAAACCCTGTTAAAAACCATAACACCAGCTCATTGAGTTCACATAAACCATACAGAAATAACCCCAATAAAACAAACAAGAGCAATAGTAAAGATAAACCCAACTATAGAAATAAACTCAATAGCCATAACTATAATTTCACACGCTTTACAATGAGAGTAGTTTCTATACCAGGCATAGCAATACTAACAATAAACATAATAGTGATAAGCTCTGGCTCGTAATCCCTTTTGCCATGCGCCTCAAATCCAACTTTGTTTACTCATTAATGAAACTAATAGATAAACACTTAAATGTAAGTAATAAATATGCAGCAATATTTAGATAGAAAATTAGAGTAGGCCACAGCCTGACTAGTAACTTAGCTGCCATCATAGCCTCGATTGATGATAAAAAACTAGACACATTCTAGGAAAATTAAGAACAATAAATGTAACAACCAACAGACTAATAGAACAAATCCCACCACTAATGAAGTGCCTCCTAGTAATAAAGACAAAGACCAGAGTAGTAATAGCACCCCACAACACAACATGAACACAGATATACTTAATAATTTATGTGCCTGCAGGGATAGAAGTAAGTGCCAATTCTCTAATATATGTAAGACTAAAAACATAGTTTACCAATGTAACATACACACAAATAGCCATATAAAATCCTATAAAGGAGCCACGACAAACCAAATGATACTTAGTTACAATGCACACCAAACTAGCTTCAGAAATAGGAGTAAGGCAAATTCAACAGGGCTTAGTAACTATATCTGGGAGCTTAAGGACATAAAGATAGAATATTGACTAGAATGGCGCATACTCTACCACTGAAAAAGTTGACCATTCAGACTGGGCTGCTCTGACGGGTTGTGTAAAGAAAATAATAATAAACTAAGAGTGCATACAGACTTTTCAACTGGATTAAATGGCTGTTTAGTCAAACACAATTATCCATTACCAAGCCCAGAAGAAGTGTTCTCAAAACTAAATGGAAGAAAATGTTTCTTGAAGTTAGACCTCTTGGAGGCCCATCTATAGAGACAAGTAGAAGATTGCGCACACCTTTTAAGAATCAACACACACCATAAGTATTTGGAAAAATAAGTGAGTACAGGTTTAGACTAACAGGAAAAGTGTGAATTTTTGATGATAAAAATCAAATATTTAGGTCAAGTAATTAACAAAAGGGGATGAAACCCCGACCCATTAAGGGCGATGGCAATACGGAATATGCTTCCCCCGATGAACATCAAATTTTTAGGCTTGGTAAACTACTATCAAGTATATATCCTCAACATACACAACACAAGGGCTCCACTAAATGAGCTATTAAAAAGGATGCCAAATGGTTTTGGTCAGAAAAATGCCAGAAGGCATTTGAGGAACTAAAAAGTATGTTAACTTCAGACAAGTCACTTCCACAAATTGATCCGAAGTTGGAAACGATACTGGCAACAGATGCTAATGAGTACGAGGTAGGTGCTGTACTCTTACACAAATGTGAAGACAGCAGCCAAAAGGCCATAGCTCATGCGTCAAGGACACTATTGCCAGCAGAAAAAATTAGAGCCAAATTGAAAAAGAGGCATTGGTGATTATATTTGGCACAAAAAAGTTTCACAGGTTTATACATGGAGCTATCAGTGATAGCATGATAGACGAGTCAAAGATAATAAGACGTGGAATATGACCACAACATAATAGTGGCAACAAGAATATTACAGAGCTAACAATAACATACAAGTGGACAAGGATCCATATTATGATAATATCAATAAAAGTTATTGCTGATATTGCAAAACAATTCAACTGTTGATGATTTTTTCCAGTCTTCGAAAGTTTCATATTGACTAATCAGTGCCAAAGAATTTTTGAAATCTTTCCAAATCATGTATTATCGATGAACGATCAATGAAATCATTACAAATCAATGTATTATCATTGAAAGATCAATTAAATTCTTATAAATTGATGTATTATTGGTGAAAGTCACCAAAAATCTTCCTTCTGACATTTTGAAGCAATTGAGATTTTGATGATTTTCAAAACTTTCAAAGTTTCAAATATTGTTTAGAAACACTGAAATTGTTACAAACCAATATAATATCAAAAACTTCAAACATTTTATATTGATAATTCTTTTGTCAAACCATATTGCAATCTTAAAGATCAATATGTTATTGATAAAAAAGCATGAAAATCATCTCTTATAAAATTACCAAAGCAATTCAATATTCTGTGACTTTCAGAATCATTGGCAGCTTCCTGTCAATGAAATTCCAATAAAAAACATTGAAATCACAGCAAATCAATTAGTTCTGGATGAAAATCACAATAAACGTCAGTCCTGATGATTTTCAAAATATTATGTCTAAAATAAATGGAAAATTTACATTTATTCTTCTCACTGTCACTGCAGTACTTTTAATTCTTCACAGACTTATAGGTAAGTATAATATAGATATAAAGCTAACGATAATATATATATATATAAAGATAATGATAATATATATATAAAGATAAATAAATATACATACATATATATATATATATATATATATGTATATATATATATATAGATATACAGGGCAGGGAATCGTCAATTAGTAATAAAATTAATAATTAACAATTATGCCGGGTAGCTCAGTATGAAAAAACCTTTTCGGTAAAGCCATTTATAATCATAAATATATAGGGATTAGCAGAAAACCTGCTTCTCCAACATACTGAGAATTCAGAAACAGCAGCCAAAGAACTACTGATTCTAAAACTACAAATTTTCTCTAATTGATAGCGATATTCATGGTACACACAGAACTAAATCAGTAGTTCTTTGGCTGCTGTTTCTGAATTCTCAGTATGTTGGAGAAGCAGGTTTTCTGCTAATCCCTATATATTTATGATTATATATATATATATATATATATATATATATAGATAGATAGATAGATAGATAGATAGATAGATTAATAAATAGATAGATCGATAAATATAATATGTATATAAAGATAAATATGATACATATATATTATATATATACATATATATAAATCGTAAATAGCACCATTTGAGTGTGATTGTTACCAGCGTCGCCTTCCGGGCACTTGTGTCGGTGGCACGTAAAAGTACCCACTACACTCTCAGAGTGGTTGGCATTAGGAAGGGCATCCAGCTGTAGAAACTCTGCCAAATCAGATTGTAGCCTGGTGCAGCCATCTGGTTCGCCAGTCCTCAGTCAAATCGTCCAACCCATGCTAGCATGGAAAGCGGACGTTAAACGATGATGATGATGATGATGATATATATATTTATATAGGAGCACTCAGTTATGATGACGAAGGTCCCAGCTGATACGATCAACAGAACAGCTTGCTCGTGAAATTAACATGCAAGTGGCTGAGCACTCCACAGACACATGTACCCTTAATGTAGTTCTCAGGGAGATTCAGCGTGACAATGCTGGCCCTTTGAAATACAGGTACTACTCATTTTTGCCAGCTGAGTGAACTGGAGCAATGTGAAATAAAGTGTCTTGATCAAGGACACAACATGTCGCTAGGAATGACTTTACAATCATGAACCTAATGCTCTAACCGCTAAGCCACTTGCCTTCACACACACACACACATATGTATATATTTAATAAAGAGAAAACGAATAACTTCACTGGTGGTTCTAATCGGTTTAATTTATTATTTAAAAAATTTTTTTAATATAAATTTTCGTTCATAGATCTAGTTTGACACAAGGTCAACAATTTCTGGAGTGTTGATAATTCGATTATATCAAACTCAAAAGCGACGTGAGATAAAGTGTTTTACTCAAGAACATAACGCACCACCCAATTTAGGAATTGAAACTATGATCTCACAATCGTGAGTGCAACACCCTTATCACTAGGTCATGTTAACCTTTTTCCTTATATTCAGAGAACTTGTAACTTGAAACTTCACTTTTTGAAGTATTTAAACTTTCAAATGTGCAAGCCATATTACATTTCTTGATTCGTAATATATATAAAGATAAATAAATATACATACATATATATATATATATATATATATATATATATATATATATATATATATATATATATATATATATATATATATATATATATATAGATATACAGGGCAGGGAATCGTCAATTAGTAATAAAATTAATAATTAACAATTATGCCGGGTAGCTCAGTATGAAAAAACCTTTTCAATCAGTAGTAAGATATGTAACTAATATGTCTTTTCTACTCTAGGCAGAAATCCTGGAATTTGGGAGGGTACCAGTCGATTAGGCTGGTCCTCAGTAGGCAACTGGTACTTAATTTATCTACCGTCTGCCAAAATACTAAGTTTTTCTTTTCCTTTTGATATTAACCATTTTTTGTTGGAAATATCAGAGATCTCAGCCATAGAATTAAATGGTCGGCGATATCAAAAATTAGACATCTATGATAGAAATTAATAAAAATGAAAATAGCAACAACATCAATCATCGTCGTTGTCATCGCTGTCATCGTCATCATTGTTGTCATTGCCATTGTCGTCGTGATCGTTGTTGTCATTGTCGTGGATGTTGTCATCATCTTCATTATCATCATTGTAGTCATTGTCATCATCATCGTCGTTGTCATCGTCACCATCACCATCATCATCACCATCATCATAATCATCATCGTCATCATCATCATCATTGTCGTTGTCATCATCACCCTTATCGTTAATGTTTTAACATCTGCTTTTCCATGCTATCATGGGTTGGATGAATTTTGTTAGGGGCTGCCCTTCCTGTTGCCAAACCCTCACCTGTTTCCAAGTAAGGGATTATTTCATAACGAAGAGGAGCAAATCACTTCTGCTACAATTTCTACAGGGCCAGACATGTTTTCACAATAGATTAAAAATGACTGGCTTTACTTTCATGATGTCATCTCTTGCTTTACAACAATCATGCAGTGTCAAGATTAGGACACACACACACACACACACACTCTGTCCCATACCAACATGGAAAACGGACAATAAGTGATGATGATGATGATGATGGTTTTGATTTATGTTTTTATTGTACAAAATTAAATTACTTGATGTGGATGCTGTTGTCACATAGCAAACACTGGTGATGGTGCCACAAACAAAGCATTTGGTACACTCTGTAAAGTGGTTGGCAGGAAGAAGGACGGACATCCAGCTGTAGAAACCAAGCTAAAACAGACTCTGGGACCTGGTGTGGCCTCTAGCCTTACCAGTTCCGCTTAAGCTGTCCAACCCATACCAGCATAGAAAAACAGACGTTAAATGATGATGATGAGGAGGAGGAGGTGGAGGAGGAGGAAGAAGAAACTCAAATATTAAAAGCTAGATTGTTAAATAATAATGACAACAACAATAATAATCTTGTATTTGAGATAATTAATTAATTAATCAATTTAACAACCATATAACCCTCAATAATATTGTTCAATTACAATAGTGACTATTATTTCAAATGAATCTATCTTAATGAGAAGAATGTAATATTTATTTAATATAGACTAATTACATTTAAGGATGTAATGCTTGAATATGAGCACACATGTGCGGGCTCATATTTACAAAAGTACATCTTTTTATCTTTCACTTGTTTCAGACATTAGACTGTGGCCATGCTGGGGCACAGCCCTGAAGAATTTTAGTTGAATAAATCAACCTCAGTATTTTTTTTAAGCCTGGTACTTATTCTTTCTAAGGAAGATCAGGTGAAAATGTATGTAGAAAGCTTCTTCATGTCAAAGCCTGCCGAATTTTATTTGAGAGGAATCAAAAAGCTACCAGATAAATGGCAAGAGGTCATTCAAAATAATGGCAACTATAAAGATACTTGAAAATAATTCTTTGTAAAATTTTTTCATAAGGAAATATGTTTAACAAAATCAGAAATTATTTATGATTCAACCCAATATATATATATATAGAGAGAGAGAGAGAGAGACACACACACACACATAAGAAGGAAGGAAACAAAGGACCACTGATGAGGTCACAGAAGTGTGACGAAAGAACTCTGGCCGAAATAAGATTAAGATTAATGTAATATAAAGCTGAAGCAAATTAACACCAAATATACAGTGCGTGTGTTTTTATTGGCTAAACTGGCAATATGACCATCCCCAAGTACAACAACATATATATATATATATATATATATATATATATATATATATGCACAGACATTACAGAAGTAAATAGATACCCTTATAATCATTAGAATTTGTTTAAATCTGAAATTATACATTCAAATTATTTATAAACTATTATAATGTGAATATCTATCATTTAATAGACACACCCTTTGTATTTTTCAATGCAAGGACCCTATTAGGCATGCTATTGATCAGATGACAAACATTCTCTTGAGGAATTTTTTGCCAACTTTTGTGCAATAATCTCAAAAGATCTGGGTTTGAGGATGCTTTCTTGTTCAATAGGGTTCATATCTGGTGATTGGCTTGGCCATGGAAGCTTTTTAATGCCATTCTCATCCAACCAATCTTGGGTCTTTTTAGCCATGTGACAAGGAGCCCCATCTTCCATAAAAAAAGAGTCTTCTTTAATCATTTCACCACTGGAGAAGACTAGAAGGAGCCCTTTCTGCAATATAGACACATATTTATCTGAGTTTATATTTTCCTCACAGTCCTCCAGCTCCAAATTGTTCTCCAGACCATCACAGAATAGCCACCATGTTTCATTGTTGGCTGCAATGTTTTCACATCAAATTCTTGATCACAGAGTCTCCAGACCTACACTTGTCCACTGTCAGAAAATACAGCAAATCTAGACTCATCAGAGAATATGACAGTGTCCCAGAATGCTAGAGGCCTCTCCACCATCTCACTGACCCAATCTTTTCTCCACTTGATATTGGCTGGTCAAAGAAATGGCTTCCTTCTTGCTGCTCTGCCATAGTAGCCAAGTTTGTGGAAATACCTGACAGCTGTTCTGGGACTGACATCAACTTGTTCTGCTATGTCAGAGGCCTTGCAACGAGGATAATCCTCCACACTTCTCTTAGCAAAGAGAAGGGTCCTGTCAGAAGGCCCTGGTCGACATGGGAGAGATGATGTGGACTCCTTCCCCTCTCTGGTGAATTGCACAATCATTCTATTAACTGTAGAAAGTGGGATCCCAAGTTTTTCGGCAATTTTATGCTAAGTCTACCTTCAGACTGACTTACAATACAACCTCTTTGAAATTCAGACAGTTCCAAGGCTTCTTTTGTACATGGCATGATTAAACATTAAACAGTCACATATAGAACCTGAAACATAAAAATGTCAATTAATATAAAACATAAACATTCTCAAGTTATAATTAAACATCAAAAAGATGTTTTGGGGGATGTCTATTTACTTCCGTCATATCTGTATGACTTATTCTTTTCTAAGCCTAGTACTTATTCTATCGGCCTCATTTGCCGAACTGCTAAGATATGGGGGTGTAAACACACTAACTTCGGTTGTCAAGCGATGGTGGGTGGGGGGATAAACACAGACACACATATATATACATACATACATACATACATACACACATATATACAACGGGCTTCTTTCAATTTCAATCTACCAAATCCACTCATAAGGCTTTGGTCGGCCCGAAGCTACAGAAGAAAACACTTGCCCAAGGTGCCACGTAGTGGGACTGAACCTGGAACCGTGTGTTTGGTGAACAAGCTACTTACCATACAGTCACTCCTGTGCCTCTCCCTCTCTCTCTTTCATTATTTTCCTTTCTCTCTATCCTTTTTATCTGTCTATCTCTCAATATATTCTTGATAAATAAATTCTACAAACTATAGATTACAATTTCGTCCAAGTAACATTCTATCATTTTTTTATGTTTGTTTGAAGAATTACGGGTAGAGAATGCCAAACATATTTTCTAGGGTATATAGCTATTATTTATTTATTACATTCATAATTATTTTATTTTTGAAATTCATACCGAGTTGAAGAAAAAGAACAGTAAAAGAATTCTATCCTGCCTAATCCAGGGCAAAATCAGAATCAATAGTGCCCCCATTGTAACTCCATAGCAAAATCCATGCCTGGACTCAAATTACGTTCATGCATCCACCGCAAATAGACGTTCTTTCCTTTTTAAAAGTTGTTTTCTCGTTTTCTCATTTTTTTTATTTTTAATCTTTAAATCCTCTCCTTCACACACTCATATGTTGAAATCGAACGTTAGCAACCATCATTCATAAGGTATATCCTATACTGTAATGAAACACATATCGCATAGAATAAAAATTTTACAAACTTTCCTGTCTTTTCAATACATGAACGTGCGTGTACGTGTGTGTTTGTGTGTGTAAGAATGAATATTTTTCCGAATTTTTGCTATTATTTTGTTGTGAATGATGCAATAATTTGTAGTAGTTCCTGTAACTATTTCCCTTACGATGTTAATTTTTATTTCTGTATACAGGTTTGCACGAGTTACTTCCCTTGCACCATATTTCGTTCGACTGTTGGACGAAATTTCTGATGGATCACGTGCTTTCCTTATTTCTTTTACCTTCATTACTTTATCTATCATTCTGCTGTTCAACAAGAATGGACGGACGTTCTGTCTCGTTCTCAGAGAGGAAAGGCTCTCTTTCTCCCATGCATTCTCCATGTTTAGTAAACTTTAGTAACAGAACTTCCATGTCTCTTTATTGGAAGAACCAATAAGAGAAAATGTATCATTACCACATTTACTTATCCTACAACGTCTTAATTTTCTCTGATACGCCATCCTGAAGTTTAGAACACCTCAAGCCGCTGATCTTCAAGCAGTACAACATTGACAGACTTTTTCCTTTCTGTTTCTTTCTTGACTAACTCTTTAGCATTCAGAATATTTGGGCTGGATATGGTCGGTTTAAATTCTAGAAGGTTAAATCTCCCTGTCACCTAACTTCTCTTGTAGCTACTTGGCAAAATTCCCTGCAGCCCCCATTCTTTCAACACTTCCAAACTTATCCCTTTGCTTATATGGTTCTATCTACTTCACTGTTCCACTACCATTTCACCCATAGACGTTGTCTGTATTCCTCAGCAGCTTGACCTGTTAGAACTTCCAGTCATCCTCTATGCCATACGTCTCTATATCCTCTTCCTTTTCATCCATTTCTTCAACTAATATTTCTCTAAATTTCTGACTGCTTAATGGATCTTCAAGCATTTATATCTACTTTTTCCAGACTGGCTTGTGTCTCTGAGTCCTTCAAGCTCTGTGTCAGAAGTCACTAACCTCTAACCTTTGTTGAGTTGTACATTTTTCACCAGAGAAAGACTTTGCATTTACAAGCATCTGCCTATCCCTATTCTAGTGAGAATGTTGTAAATCCGGCTTGTGTGCCTAACAGATTTATAAGTTAGTAAATGGTGGTAGGTTTCCTGAAGTTGTAATGTTGTAGATAATTAGCTAATTTATATCACAGAATTCTTTGTTCTCATTTCATTTTGAGAACCAAATCTATAGCTTCCATGCACTTCATGGAGTCCTGCCTAATATGTCTACTGAAGTCACCAGTCATGAGCATAAAGTAACTGTCATTTGTCTTTGAGATAGTTAGCAAAAGAGCCTGGTAAAAATGGTCCTTTTATTTATTCAGCAGGAGTGGGTGTGTGGTAAGTAGCTTGCTTACCAACCACATGGTTCTGGGTTCAGTCCCACTGCATGGCACCTTGGGCAAGTGTCTTCTACTATAGCCTCGGGCCTTCGCCCATCGTATATATGTATATGTATATGTATATATATATATGTGTGTGTGTGTGTTTGTCTCCCCAACATTGCTTGACAACCGATGCTGGTGTGTTTACGTCCCTGTAACTTAGCGGTTTGGCAAAAAGCAACCGAGAGAACAAGTACAAGGCTTACAAAGAATAAGTCCTGGGGTCGATTTGCTCGACTAAAGGCGATGCTCCAGTATGGCCACAGTCAAATGACTGAAACGAGTAAAAGAGTAAAGAGTAAAGATCCAATTGAGGTGTATAGGCACACACACACACACACACATTCGCATGCGCACACACACACACTCGCATGCGCATGTGCACACACACTCGCATGCGCATGTGCACACACACACACACACACATTCTAATGTTTGTTGTTATATTCAGTTGTAATAAAAACAATTTTGCATTAATCTGATGAGTTACTTTATACTTTTGTATAATACAAATTTATTATTCTTAAACAAGAATGTTGTTGACATTTCAAGTTTTGGTCAGCTAAGCCTTCATTGGAAAAAGAGAGAGAGGGGGGAGAGATAGGGAGTAGAGAGAGAAAGAAGTACTAATGCAGATAAACACAATTAGGCATGATACATATACATCATCATCATCACCATCATCATCATTGTTTAACGTCCTCCTTCCATGCTGGCATGGGTTGGATAGTTTGACATACATATACACATACATACATACATAATACATGGGCAGTCATGAAGTTCCTCTTTTTGTAAAGCAAAGGAGTAGTGGAAATCCATGGTGAGATGATGGAAGTCCTCAAGGAGGCTGCCCATCTCACTCTACAATGAAAAACTGGGTGTCAAGGTTTCAAACTGGATATTTTGAGGTCACAGGTGAACCTTGGATAGGGTAGCCAACTTCTGTGACCACAGAGGATTGAGCTGATGCTGTGCATGTTGTGATTCTCAAGGGCCACTGAATTTCAGCTAAAGTCATAGCTGGGACTCTGGGGATTTCCCATGAAAGAGCTGGCCACATCATCCACATTCTGGACCTGAGAAAGCTTTCTTCGAAATGGGTGCTGAAATGCCTGAATGCAGATCAGAAGCACAGAGTGATAACATCGAAGATGATTTTGGACCAGTTTGCAGTGAGAGAGGCTGATTTTATGTCTTGTTTAGTTACCATGGACGAAACTTGTCTACATCATCATGATTCCCAGCCCAAGCGGCATCAATGGAGTGGTGCCACAAACAAACAGTTCACCATGTCCCAAGAAGTTTCAGACCCAGAATTCAGATGGAAAGTGTTCTGAGACGAAGACAGAGTACTCCACATATAATACTTATCAAAGGGTTGCACCATCAATGCAGAATGCTACTTGTCTCTGTTGGATGAACTGTGTGAAGCTTTGAAGCAGAAACGCTATGGAAAACTGAACCATGGTGTCCTGTTTTTGCAGGAGAATGTACTATCACACACAGCATATGAAACCCTACAGACTTGGCTTTGAATTGGTAGACCACCCACCTTACTTTCCTGATTTGGCCCCCTCCAATTATCATCTCTTTCCACAACTGAAGAGACATCTCAAGGGAACAAAATTTATCTCTGATTCAGAAGTGATTGCTGCTACAGAGATCTGGTTGGAGGCCCAACCTTCCTAGTTCCTTTTACAGGGCTTAGAAAAATCATAGGATCACTGCAATATGTGTGTGAATCTGAGAGAGGAATATGTTGAACAGAATAATAATTAACTGATCATCCTGTATTTTCTTTTACCTAAATCCAGGAACTTTTCAGCACCTCCTCATAGTTTCATGATTTTGTCTTTTGTAGTCTTGAATTGTCCAGTTGAATTTTCAGCAGATTTTAATCACTAGAACCATTTGTGTGTCATCAATCTTCAAGAGGTTATCCGATAGTCCAGTGGATATGATCTGTATATCCCTATACCCGAACCAGAGTGCTGGCCTCTTGTTGTGTCTTCCTGTTATGTCAGGTGCAGTATTTAACATATGTGCTTCAGGCTCCTTATATACCTCTAAGCCCCATGCACCCAATGAAACAGGGAGACTATGGTAGGAGAAAAAACTAATTAGCCAGGGTTTGCCTATCTTGAGGTAGGCAGTAGCTGTCCAGTGAAACATGATGGCTTCTTCCTCCATCAAAAGCTGCCCCTGATGTCTAGTTCCACACCAATTTGTGCAAAGCTTATAACTAGTAAATTGTTGCTTTCATTGTAGTACCATCTCTGTGACATGATACTGGAGTGTTCTCTTTAGGCTGCAGGTCTGGGCAGGCTTATTATAGTTGCTCATGTAGCAGGTATCCCTTCTCCATGCCAGTGGTGTTATTCAATGGAAGGACTGAAGCTAGTGCAGCTTAACAACAGAGACCGATGCAGCTTGGCACCTGTGTTGTTACGGAAGATGCCAAAACAATGCTAAAGACATTGGTGAGCCTTAGAGACTTTTGTTCTTGATTTTTTTTTTATCAAGGTTTACTCCTGAAACCTTTCTGTGGGTGAGTAAAGTCACAAGACAGCAGAGGTTTGAAGTCGGTTTGCTCTCACTTACATGGAAGGCCTTTCCAGGCCGACAAGTTCCACCTGCCCAGCACCTGTCTTCATCTCTCCTCATGTTTTGATGAACTAAGATGTTAAGCCACATGAGAAAACCAGGAGTTGGACATGGTTGTCAGAGACTCTTTGAGATGCATGCAATGAGAAGTATTTCTTAGTAGCGGGAGCTTGGTCAGCCCGAAGCTATAGTAGAAAACACTTGCCCAAGGTGTCACACAGTGGGAATGAACCCGGAACCATGTGGTTGGTAAGCAAGCTACTTACCACACAGCCACCCTTGCGCCTATATATATATATAT
>NC_069004.1:12748821-12750108 GCF_001194135.2 Octopus bimaculoides | reverse complement strand
ATATAAGAAAGCAAAAGACCACTGATGATGTCACAGAAGTGTGACGAAAGAACTCTGGCCGAAATAGGACTAATGTAATGTAATGTAATATAAAGCTGAAGCAAATTTATACCAAATATACAGTGCGTGTGTTTTTATTGGCTAAACTGGCAATATGACCCTCCCCAAATACAACAATATATATGTATATATATATATTTTAACAAAACTGTCCGACAAACGGTAACGTGAAACTCTGAGTAACACCTTTTGTTATATTTCTGCTGCTTTTAAATAAAGCATATTACTCTACCTCTGGTATTTGAGTACTCTTTTTTCCACCTTGTTGCACATTTCATGTGCTTACTCTCGTATATATATATATACTCTTTAAATTGTCTAATTGGTTTAAAACCGGTCCTGTAGTCATTGAACCGTGGCCATGCTGGGGCACCAGTTTCAGAGTCAGTCACATCAAACTGAATCTTCAATCAGTTGTTCATTTAATCAAAACTGTTATATGATTAAGTCCCCTACCGATTGAGTTATGTCCCCCCCCCCCTTCACGCGCGCGCGTGTGTTTATATCGGTGAATAAATAACATGGCCGAATGGGTGAGGAGTTCAGTTTCTAGTCACGAGATCAACTGTTCAATCCCATTCTGTGGTATCTTGGGTAAATATGAAAAGGGTCCAGCCCTGTCACACTGATTCTACCAGAGGATATCATTAAGGGTACAAGTGTGTCGAATATTCAGCCAGCTACACGCTAGGCCCAATTATCTCGACAGAATGAACAAAGCGGTCTTTCTGAGTTATCTCCCTTCGGTCGACTTTCATTTCTTGTCGGAGAAAATGAGATAAAATAAAAAATATCGATTTATTGGGTTCAGTAATCTATAATTGAGTGACGGGGGAAAACCTTCCAAGACATCATCTTCCCCGGTCACGAGTGGATAGCTATTACACACGCACACAGACAAATGTCTATAACTATATATATATATGCGTGTGTGTAATAATATACAGATATAAATAAATACACTTATATGTGTCTGTATGTGTATGTATATACAATATATATTTTATATTGATTTTTAAGCATATATTTAGAATATACATGAGTGACATATATATATTTCAAACGCCCAATGTAAAAAAATCGGCACAAGTTGAACTGGATTTTCCCCCTAATTTCCGTTAAATAATCCCAGATTAGATCCAGTCGTGTCGTTCACATACGTAATAAAACCGATTCTCGGGTTTACATACACATAAACACACACACACACACATATATATATATATA
>NC_069004.1:12745633-12747404 GCF_001194135.2 Octopus bimaculoides | reverse complement strand
TGATTATAGTCACAATTCTTCATCTTCGTCTTCATCTCGATCGACGGCTGACAACAGAGCGCCACCAGCAACAATCCAAGAACCATACCGGTCGTTATGTATCAGTAACCTCAATCCCAAGATTTCGGAATCCATTTTGGTTGAAAGATTATACTGCGAATTCGAACGTTTTGGTGTCTTCAACATCCGGCTCTCCTACGTCGGCGACCAAATGGTGGCTTACGTGAATTTTCGTTATCCTGAAGATGCACGGGCTGCCAGACACGACAAGTCCAATAATTTGGTCCTTTTTGACCGACCTATACGTGTGGAGCCTGTTTTAAACAATCGCCGTAGAAGCAACAGTCCGTCTACCACAGACTACATCTCAAGACCAGGAGCTGCAGCCATTCTCGCTGTTTCTGACAGATTCGCCAACCGAAGTATTTCACCCGGACTGCCTTTGGTTGCCGGGCGAAGAGCTGGTCGCAACGTGAATCCTATCCGAGATCTACCCAGAGAAAGGGAATACCTTTATACAGACTCGAGGCATGGAAACATCGAAAAGAACCCGGTCAACCAGCGGCATCCTTCTCCAGAGACTGAAGAGAAAGCTACTCGGACTTTATTTGTTGGCAATCTCGATCACAGTGTTTCGGAAACGGAATTACGGAGACACTTCGAACGCTTCGGAGTTGTTGAAGATATTGACATTAAAAGGCAGCAGAGAGGACAGGGAAATCCTTATGCATTCGTTAAATTCATAAATTTGGATTGTGCACATAGAGCCAAGATTGAAATGTCAGGTAAGCACATAGGTAAGTTTCAATGCAGGATTGGTTATGGTAAAGTGACCCCGACTACATGTTTGTGGGTCGGAGGCCTCGGCCCTTGGATCACTTATTCAACTTTATATCGCGAATTTGATCGTTTTGGAGCTATCAAAAGTATTGTATGGCCACACAGCAAACCACATGCTTATGTTTTATATGACAGTAAAGATGCTGCCCAGGCGGCATTTCAAGAAATGAGGCGGAACCCTTTCGGGGAGAAAGACTTCTCGTTAAGGGTTGACTTTTCTGATTCTAATCATATTCCTTTCCCGTCAACGTCTGTTGATGGTAAATCCGACAATACGGATCATATAAGAGACTTTACTAATGCTTCCTATGGATGCGGCGATCAAAGACGGACTGACGGCTTTGTTGATTCACATGTATCGGACAAAACTCGGCCTCGTGATCCGTGGCACCCGATCGAAGCCGATCCCATTAATGTGTTTAGAAATCCTGACAACCCGCGCGATTTCGAACACAGAGGTAGCAATCGAATCGAAGTGATGGAGCGAGCCGTCAGTCTTCATGGTGACCGACGTAAAAGAGGACGTTCTCCACCTGATGAATTTCTTCTTAATGAAAAACGATATAGGTCTCTCAGTCAAGAACGACCGGATATTTACCGTGCTGCCAGAGAAAATGAATTCCGCGAGCAAAACAAACCAGACATTAAATTACCCCAGGAACTAACATCGGACAGAAATTCAGAGGTGAACAAAAAAGCTCGCCCTCCCACGGAGAAAGAACTCAGCGTGGCGGAGCATGTGAACAATTTGGTAGATTTAGCAAAGTGCTTACCTGTTGCTTGGAACGGTGCTCTTATATTAAAAAACAGTGCATTTCTCGCCCGTATGCATGTTGTTAGTGGTGATGTAACTATAGTCGATACCTTAATGAGAGATACCACCACAACAGAAACATCAGTACTTCGTATCACTCAGAGACTGAGGCTTGAC
>NC_069004.1:12742635-12745388 GCF_001194135.2 Octopus bimaculoides | reverse complement strand
CTTGGCTGCGCCCCAAAATTACCTGCTGAGCCGATTAAAGATGATTATTTGGTTGTGATAGTTGTACGTGGTGCTACATGAATGGAAGAACGTATCACATCTGTGTTTAACATCATTGAAAAGGATGGAGAAAAACAAACACACACACACACACACAAAGGCCCTACTTTCCCCCTCCCCTTCAAACTTTAAAAACCATTAGAATTATCCATTTTTTTTTTATACATCTTCCAAACTTGGAAATATTCTTATCAAAATTCTAATGGTTACCCACTCCTTTAAAAGCTCTGTTTTTGGGGTATTTTTTCTGTAAAAAAAAAAAAAAAAAGTCAGTTTAAACAAAACTGAAATGTTTTACTGCCAATATAGATTTACCATTTTTTTCTTTAATGGAGATGAATGTTTTCATAGGAATTAGCCACAGAACACTTTGGTGCCAAACAAAAGTTTAGAAGGAAAAAAAAAATGTTTAACTCTTGGTAAAATAACGAAGATATTTAAAATTTTATATTGAATAACAGAATGAAAAAAACATAAAAACTATTTCTGAAATGATAAACCAGAAAGCCAACCATCAGGAAGAATGGAAAACTGAAATCTTCATATTCCACAACTCCAGCAGCTGTACCTCATTGCTAAACTGTGAAGTATTATGAAGAAGAAGAAGAAAAATTAAGACTAAATAACAAACAGCAAGTCTACATAGAAAGGACTCTCTGCATACACCACCACTACTACTAACATCATCATCATCATCATCATCATCATCGTGATGAAGCAAGTGTCCAGCTGCAAGGCTAGACTGGTTGTTCAATGGTCAGAATGTGGCACTACCAAATCTTCTCTTCAGGTATGTTCTCTTGAGTTTTCTTAGTTTATAATTTGTTAGATGAAGAAAGAACAACTTCTCATCGACCCTTCCCCCTGCTCAAACAGACCTCGAGGGCCACAATCATTCTTGCTGTGACCATCCTGTCTTTATGGACCACAGTAGAATGATATTTTTGTTTTTAACAGACCCTCATCTTGCAACCCAAGTTTGCTATACACACAAAGGTGATGAATGCTTGAAATGACCACTAAGCTAAGTTACTCAAACTACTCTTTTCTTCCCCATTACATAAGATTGTTTCTGAAATTTCAGAATTTTAGAAATTCCTCCTTCATCTACAACACTGGTTTTCAACTGAGGTCCATATGGCCCCTGAGGATCCATGTAAGATTTTTGGGGATTCACCCAACAAAATAGTAAATTGGGGATCCACAATAATATTTTAAGGACCCCTGAAAAAATTTTGCTTCAGATGCATAAATTGGTGTGTATTGTAAGAAACAGCTAGGTTTCTTTCTCAAATGTTTTACATAGTTCATTCTACACAAGTGAATGTGCGATAAACAAAATAGGAATTTTGAAAGTTGTTTCTATTAAATTAGTTTTTAAACATCAACTGACTATGGGGGTCCACCAGAATCAAATAGCAATCAGAGGGGTCCGTAGATGAAAAATGGTTTAGAACCCCTGGACTAACTAGTCAAAACTGGAATGTCTTTCGATATAGGTCTGTTCATGTAGAATTGATCTGAAGCTAACAACAACAGGTTACAAATCAGTAAAAGAGCCTTTATATGGTTCAGCCTGATATAGATAGCAGCTAGATCCCCATAAAATCGTACACTATCTTCTAGATCATCCACTGTTGCCCTTCCCCTCAACTCTACTAAACAATAATAGCATCATTTCAGTTTTTAATTCCTGTCTCCTTTAAAGCTCATATGCTCACCATCATAAAATAAACCCATGTTGAACTTGGTAAGTTCTAACTTTTATCCGTCTTTTAATTCAATTCAATGTCGAAGACTCAAATTAGAATTACTGCAAGTTTGAGCAGATGATCGGATAAGCACTTGGCCCCACTCCCTCTCACTTCTAATCTTTTGTTTCCTCATTAAACACTATTTTCGTCTTGTTAAGTTCTTTACTATCCTTTTTATTTGTTATCCCTGAAATTACACACAAAATTGTCAGATCTCTGTTGGTTAACTTCACAGGTTTCACTATGCACACACCTTCTATTATATTTAACCCTGGGTGATGTAAAGTTTTACCAAAGATAATGTTTATATTGTTTGATGCCACTGAAATAAACGAGGGTTTACAATGTTGGTAAGTTATGTAGCAATTATCAATTTGTATTTTATTCTCGCTAATGTATGTTTAACAATCGGGTCTATGAAGAAGTCGTACATGTGTTTTTAGTCAGTGAAATAAAGCATGAATGCCCATCATTTCCATAACATAATTGCTTCTATTAAGATAGTCGCTGAGTTACCTCCCTTACTTTGCTCCTCTGTGTCAACTCTTTGATAATTATTGTTACTAATTGCTATGAAGCATCATTACCTTTATTTGTTTGTTTTCTCTTGTAGGCACCAATGAAATACTAATCTGATGGCCTATATGCATTTTAGTATTCTCTTTCCTGCCGATCTTCGGGATTGTTCAGGACCTACAGCAAGTATTCCACCCATATATGCATACACATAAATACATACACACTCATATACATGCAAACAGATACACATGCATACATACCAAATATCAAGCTTTTTTTTTTTTTTTTTTTTTTTACTCATTCAAGAACTGGCTTTTTATCTTGGTTAAAAAATATCTCATCTAAAAAATTAAAAATTTCATAACCCAAAGAAATGCTAGAGTGTTTGGGGAGGTTTGTTTTTTTTTTTTAATATTTTTT
>NC_069004.1:12740023-12742396 GCF_001194135.2 Octopus bimaculoides | reverse complement strand
ACTTTAGTACTAAAAATATTTTATTTATTTTCTATTATTGAATCAAAATGAGCATCATTGCTGGCAAGAAAATGCTCTGGTGACCAGGATAAATTTTTTTCTTATTTAATATTTTGTTTCTTTTTCACTCTTATCAGAGTAGATATTGATTATATCTTTGGTCAGTTAGACCGCTTTAGATTAGAAATTCATGTTTTTTTTTTTAATTTTTAAAAAAATATTTTTAAGCTTCGATTACAAACCTAAACTTCACTTCTTTTATTGAACATTTTAAATGTAAAGGCATTAAGCAGAAGATATTGCTGTGCACGGAGTTGTCTTGAAATGAATAACAATTCTGTAGTTATGTGCCTCTCTATGTAATTCAAGTTTCCATCATATCAGATGGAAAAATACTAGCTTCATATGTCTATA
This sequence comes from Octopus bimaculoides, assembly GCF_001194135.2. Lineage (NCBI taxonomy): Eukaryota > Metazoa > Mollusca > Cephalopoda > Octopoda > Octopodidae > Octopus > Octopus bimaculoides. The sequence goes on along the minus strand of NC_069004.1, from coordinate 12,741,982 downwards.
TAGAATGTAGAATTTTGAAGATTTCATGGTGAACACAAACCAGCACAGCATATCCTTTAATTAATTGATGTCTTTTAATAAGGATTCGTAGTCCTTCACAGGTAAATAAAATTAATTAGTGATATTTTTGAATTAATTGTACCTTGAAAACAAGGTTAATTTAGTATGTAAGGCATTAGGGTAGAGAAATTAACAATGGTTCACACAGCATTTGTATATAGAGTAATAAGTATACTATGTAACGCTATAATGGACTAGGTATGAGGTATAAATTATCAGACCAGAACATCATCTTGTTGATGGTTCATTTTTATCAGGATTAATGTTACTAGTAGATGAAAAGGCCTATAGGATCTAAATGTTTAGATTACAAGGCAAAGTGTTGAGCCAATGATATATAAGAAGTCAGCTGTAGCAGCACCAAGGATGCAGTGTGAAACATTGATGCACTCCTGGCTGCTAATTCTATTTATTTTCTCATTTGATTTCAGGTTTTTTGTTTCTTTTTATTTTTTTTTGAGTAAACTCTCCAATTAGGAATCTATTAACTCTTGTACATGTACTTGGATATTGAGATTGTTTCCTCATAGAATAAGCATCGATATTTCCTAATCTTCTCTGATATTGGTTCTTTTAAGCAGTAAATTAAATGAGGAGAGATAAAACTGTGCAGATTTACCTACACTGAGTATAGGAATAGTTTCATCAGAACTTTTGGTGAAATCTTACTTCCAGTGTTTCAAAACATCACTCTGGTGTATAAATAATAATAATAATTATACCCACTGCTTTAAAAAGGATTTAATTTGCTCTTGAGAGATTTTCTTTTATTTAGATATTTACCCTCCTCCCTCCCTCTTGAATGAAACTAATTATTAAAGTATATTCAAGTATACTTTGACTGTTAATTAGTTCCAGTAGATATAAACATCTACACCTTGTTTCTTGTTGCTTAACCAACACTACATCACCCATCCTAGTTTGCAATGTTGCTATATGTGGTCCCTGTTACTAGTATCTTTCTGACTTATTGTTGTTGTTATTATTATCATTATTATTATTATTATTATTATTATTATTATTATATGAACTTTTTACATAAACTACATTACTCTGTAGTGTACCTGTGTGTGTATGTATGTATATGTGTGTGTGTATATATATATATATATATATATATATATATATATATAATGTGTGTGTGTGTATATATATACACACACACATATACATGTATGTAAATGTATGTGGTATATTAGAGGTTGCCAAGAGTCTGGATTCATAGAAAGTGAATATTTAGAATTTATTTAAATACCCCAAAATTACAACTGTTCTACCTTGATGGCCTTTAACTTCTAAACATATGTGACTTCTTTAAACTGCTCCTGTACTGATGTCCTCATGGCTGGGCACCATTGCCTCATGTAGCTTGTTAATCTGTGTTTATTCATAAAGATTACTGGCTTCAGGTGACCTCAGGTGTCAGCACCATGGCCATTCAACTGGACCTCGTCCCTCTAATACAATTTCCTGGATAATTTCTTACACTAAATGCAATTTGAAGTGAACTACCATTCAAACAAAGGAATGTCTTACAATTGTAACCATTCATTCTATTGCATTATTCTAAGTAAGAAAAAAAGAGGCAATATGGATCTCTTATCCATAGATCATAATGTGCAACCCACAGTTCTTGGATTAGTTATGTGTATATATATATATATATATATATATATATATATATTTCTAGGGAGCTAGACTTTTGGCTCAGAATCTCTCTCTCTGTGTGTTTATATAAATGTATATCACTATGTCTATTATATATATATATATATATATATATATATATATATACACACACACACAGATATATTTCTGTATGTGTGAATGTATACATATATTTGTGTACATGTATCAGTGTGCCTGTCTGTATACATTTGTAACGTGTGTGTGTGTGTG
>NC_069004.1:12738229-12739608 GCF_001194135.2 Octopus bimaculoides | reverse complement strand
TATATATATATATATATATATATATATATATAAATATATATATATATATAAATATATACATATAGATATATATATATATAGATATATATATAATTACTGTATATAGTATATAATTTATTTCTAGGTGTGTTTAAACTCTTTCTTCTAATCCCTTTAACTACCTGAACAGAGAGGCGTAAAGAAGAGAATTGCTGGAGTACCAAACTTGTTTTACCATTCTCACTTCCTGACCAGTTTGTACGAAGATTGTTTATGGTTTTTGCCATAAATGGCACTACCATTGTTTGAGTGTTCACTTCTTTACTCGGGGCCTTGTGTTTGCACTACATTGCTGCTATAGCTGTGGATATTGTTGTCTTTCTCTTCCTTTGTTGGGAGCTGCCTAGTGCGCAGGTGCCTTCATTGATTGCATCTTCTCAAACTTGTATCTTTTTTAAACATAGTGACAAATAAACTTGTGCAAATTTCTGTGTGCTGAAATTTCTAATGCGTTGAATCATCTCCCTGCCTATTTGCTGCACTGTTATCAGAGATCATATTTTCCATCGTAGGATATGTGTTTTAACAAAGAGCAAATATGAATCAAAGAAAAGCAATATGGAAAATTCTAATTTTGTTGCTGCTGGCAAAACTACTGATTTCTCTATCTGCAATAAATTGGAAGCAGAAGACTGCTTATCTTCCACTGTCCCTCATTCAAAAGTTTCTTATGTTTGGTTTTGTTTTAATCAATGGAATTGGTGTTGGCACTCTGAGACTGATGCTTTGTGACTGAAGCATTTGGAATCAACATTCTACTTGTATGAAAGAAAGCATCACTTGGAAGATAATTCGACTTTATTGTTTGGCTTTTCCATTGAAGTAAAAGTTACCAATGCTACAGAAATGTCATGGAGTTGGAAATCTACTTAGAGCAAAATATTGGAAACTCTCCTGTTGATTCAATATAAGCACCATGGTTGGATGTATTATTACTTGCCACTTGTGTATTTCAGGGAGTTTACTTGCATTCACTGGATCTACTTGGCAGTTTTGTTTTATTAAGTCTGTTGACTACACTAAATAAGTTGTATGTGTGTCCCCCCGTCCCCTGTTATTTCTACAGTGATCCCTTCCAGTTATATGTCAGTGCCACTGGATCGTCTTATCTAAATAAACAGAAGGCTGTATCTACTACAATCAACTTCATGTTTTACACATCTATGGATACAACATTATCACCAAAAAAAAAAAAAAAAGATTTATTTTTTGCAGGTTTATTTTCCTATTACTTCAAAATCAAATATATTTTTATAATGCAATTTTTATTTACATTGATTTTACATTTACACAAAATATTCATCTTTACAACATATATATACATATTTATATATGTGTAT
>NC_069004.1:12729953-12738100 GCF_001194135.2 Octopus bimaculoides | reverse complement strand
TATATATATATATATATATATATATATATATATATATTGTATATATATATATATATATATATAAATATTCTATATATATGTAATTTAATTTATATACAGATCTAGACCTATAGATCTATATCCCTATGCATTTACATATATTTACAAAATATTTTCTAAGTTAATTGTGCCGTATTCAGGGAAAACTATATTCTTTTATTTTAAAAGAATTTAAATTTTTAAAAATGATGGCTGTGATACCAAAATATTTTTATAATGTCTGTTTAATCATTTGGCCTTTCTCCCTCCACTAATCTTAAACCCCCATGGCTAGCCATTTATTATGGCAAAATATGTTTGTCCGGATGGAAATTCACATGATTAGCATTGAGGATCTTATCAGCTCATTTATCAATATTGATTTATTCAACCAGAGATTTATTATTACAAAGTTAAGACCAGAAACCTATGACCAACAACAGTGTGTGTGTTCCCACTGTCTTAGAGTACCTGATGATCATAGGCAAATCAACTTTCCAAATTTGGATCTTATTCCTTTCTATTTTGTGGTAAAATGCTGCAGTGATTTAAAAATATTTCTGTGAAGAAGAAAAATTCTTAATTTTAAATCTTGTAAATTGATAACTGAAAAGTTTTACAGGATCAAAAAAACAAAAAAAAAAAAAAAAAAAACAAGCCTTGTGTTATAATAAACCAAGTAAACTGCATTTGGATGGCCATCAACTGTAAATGAATATGCAGGAAAATCTGTTGATGATCATCAATTTTTTGAGATTTTATAAGATAATGATACTTTTGTTGAGCTGGATCACCATGAAGATTGTGTGAAAGAATTGCATTGATATTGGAGCTGTGAATTCAAAGACCTATTTTAAACATAATAAACCCATCCCAAATGAGATATTTTGTTGCAAGGATATTCATCCCTGGAAAATAAACGGAAACTAGATGCAACACTATGTTCAACATTATAGTTTGTGCTACGATTTCATTTCTTCTCTCTGGATATATTCACTATGGATATATTTTAACACTCATCAGATCGTTGAGATACCTACCTGGGTCGTGTTACACAATTTCAAATCTCTTATCAACAGGCATAATCTTTTGACAAATAAGTTTTTTTTTTTTTTATATCTTGATTTTCATTTTACATTCCACCAGTTTATCTTCAGTGATACTGATTCTATTCCTATGGAATAATATCTTATTTCTACCAATTTGTGAAAACCTGTTTCCATTTTTGGAAAATTGTAGAATTGAAAAAAAAGAAAAAAAAGAAAGAAAGAAAAAGGGAGGGCAAGGAAAAAGATTAATTTGACAACGTTTTCGTTGTAAAACTGTGCATCTTTCATCACGTGTTTATTATTATTTTTAGCTGAAAGAAAATGAAAATGTGCCTGGAATGCTGGACACATTTACAACTGTTGGACATGTTAGGACAACTCTTACATTAATTCTCTTACACACAAATTCACCTGACAACTGTTTAAATTACTTTAAAGGTTGTGAACCCTAATTAAGAATTGCTTTGTCAACTGTTTTCAGTTAATAAGTTTATCATTCTCTTGAATACATCTAAAATCAGATCATATTTCAAGTCCAAAAATCACTAAAATAATAGAAACCATCTCTTATTTGTTTCCATTATTCTTTCAAATGCCATTATCTTCTCTCTTTGCTATATGTTGATGAGGTTTTAATGATGTTATTTCAAGCAGGTGACGTGTTTTTTGGCAGATTCTGTTTTGTGACATAGTTTTTTTTACTTAGCAATTTTTGGTAAGAGTTTCTTTTAGCCCATAATTTCTTACACTACTTCAACATATTCCTGACATCATTTAGGTAATAACATGATCTAACGTTATTCCTTGTCATCATTTAGAATAATGATCTAACATGTTTATTACCTGTCACCATTTACAATAATCAGGCATATATTATTATTTAAAACATTATTCTGATATTTTTTACATGTCATCTTTTCAAGTAACATTTTAGCTTTTGAAATTCTATTGACTAGCATATCATCAAACATTTTATTTTGATGGGAATGAAATATGGTTAATTTTATTAACAAAATGAAATGTTCTTGGAAATCTTCAGATCTTCTTGAAAACTCAATCAATGTAATAGAATATTCCATATCTTAATAATCTACTTTTTATTCCTTAAATTATAATGTTGCTTTTATATCTTTCTCAGTTTTTGTAATTGGTTACATAAAATATAGCTTGAGATAAGATATAGTTTAATTAAATAGACTTCAATTTTTTTTTTCAGTTTACATCAAAACTAGCTATTTAGAATTTCCAAATCTATTTTTCAGTGAGGTTTTGTTATCAACTTTTGATTTTATCATTTGTTCACTGCCTTGTCATTAACACGTGCCTAAAAATATGATTGTCATTATCAATTAGTTTCTAATCACAAGGCTTTCATTAACGTCCTAATTTTAGTTCATTTCATTAAAGTGATTTTTGCTTTGTTAAGAGTTTTTCTGGGGTCTGTTTTACTGTTGGATATGAGTTACTGTTTAAATTTTTATGTTATATAGTTAGCAGTTGAAGCTTAACTAGAGATAGCATTGTGTATAGTTTTGGGTAATTCCAGTATTGTCTTTAAATAAGTCATAATGTTTGACTTGGTGCCATATTTATATATCACTCTTTGAAATTCTTCCCTATGTAGCACTAGTAGAAACTCCATAGACTATTACATTGGATTTACCATGTTTCTGCCTGCTCTAAGATTATCTTACAAATTCTTTCATATTGTATTTGCGTAAAATGAGGCAATTTGAATATGTTTTCATCCAGTTGTATTTTAGCATGGGAACTACATTTTAATATTTAAATCTTAGATCAAAGTTGCTGATAACAAAATGAGTTGATCAGAACAAGAAGACTCCTTGGACAATAAAACCAATCCAGAAAGTTGGAATTGTTATAAAACGTGATAGCTAATAAAAATGTGCCAACAGTTTGTTGGTGTTTAGCCCAAACTGTTCAAAGATGTTCTATTAATTCCTTTTGCAAATATAAGGAAATGTGTTATCTAATGATATATCTTTTATTTCAACTGTAAGGTGTGAAGTTGATATAGCGGTGTTGCTAAACTTTCATCTGAAGTCTTTAATGATGTTGTTTAGGTATCTGCTAGGATATTAATTAGCTTCTGTTTTAAGCCTAAATTATCTCAAGTTCATTTGTTTTTTTATCTGATATCACTTCCCAGTTTTGCTTGCGAGCTTGTATAACATTAAGAAAATCCTTTCACATGTATAGCAAGTAGTTGGCTGTCTTTAAAGATCTTTTTTCTATTCATTTGTCAGGAATAATTATTTAACCCTTCAGCATTCAGATTTCTCTGTCAAATGCAATGCTTATTTATTCACATTGTTTTGAATTAATTATGGTTTATTTCATAGCTTTGAGATTTCAAATGATATAATTGCTTATTTTTAGAATGATGTAGGGTAGGCATGAGAGGCCAGATCAGGCTGGCATGAACAGAAAGCAGGTAGGATGTTTGGGCTGGTTTAAATGCTAAAGTGTTAATATTTCTAATTGAGCAAGAAACTTCATTTCATGTTGCTCCAGTTCACTCAGCTGTAGAAATGAGTTGCAACATCACTGGTGCCAAGCTGTATCAGCATTTGCCTTTCCCTTGGTGGCATGGAAAGGAGAGGCTGGTATGCATGAGCAACTGCTGGTCTTCCATAAACAACCTTGCCCAGACTTGAGCCTCAGAGGGGAACTTTCTAGGTGCAATCCCATGGTCATTCATGACTGAAGGGGGTCATTATAACTCATTAATATTTCTAATAATCTAAAGGTAAATGTTTTGATTGGTCACTCTGGTAACATATCAAGTAATTGGTGTTGAATTTATTTGGAACTTATAGTCTCAAGATGAACATATAATTGAGTGTCGGTGGGGGAAGGAGCTATTTCTTACAACTATGTCCATTAAAACATCAAGTTTGTGTACAGTTCTATCATGATAATGTTTAGTGACTAATAATTTTGTCACATCATCATCATCATCATCATAATGCATGGCCAGTAAAGCAATGTCTCATAAAGGCATAATGCTTGTTTCTGTCTTATATGGCATACATACCTTATCTAACGGTTTAGAAAGACACTATTTTACCAAAATAATGTCCCCAGAAAAACAGCCTACATCTCAAGATTTCAATCCCTGTCAAAATGGTGACTCAAGACTGAGGTGGGTCTTGACCTCATATAGTATTAGTGACAAGGCTGCTCTGTAGCCCTAGGTCAGTTTAATATGAACAGGACTGTGATTTTAAAAATAGGATACACCCATGATTAATGTTTTAAGACGATAGCGTGATTTAAGGAAGATTTGGCTGTTAATTCAAATGGTGAGTGAAGCTTTCTCAGGTTGAAAGCATTTGATCGTTAATAGATTTTTATTTTTAATTAGTTCGACTGGTTGTTTTTAATCAATTAAAATAAATGTTGACAAACTGTTAAAAGGAAATAAACAAACAAAATCTGTTGTAGTTGAGAGATTAATTAGTATTAATTATGCCATGGAATCTAGATTGGGGAATACTCTTCTTTTGTATATTGTTCACTGAAAGTAAATATTTAGAGTTCAGGTGACTTAGCCAGCAAAAAAATGAAAGCATTTGATTGTTAATAGATTTTTATTTTTAATTGGTTCAACTGGTTGTTTTTAATCAATTAAAATAAATTTTGACAAACTGTTAAAAGGGAATAAACAACATTGTTGTAGTTGAGAGATTAATTAGTATTAATTGTGCCATGGAATCTAGATTGGGGAATGCTGATGAGCACACACTTTCATTTCCTCTCTCTCTAGTCTTTAGCCATGAGGCTTTGTATAGGTAAGGAATTAATTTGAAAATAAATTTTAAATGTTTATAGATTTATTAATTAACATAATGAAACAAATTTAATTTTTACTGATTACTTTTGTCTGCTGTAGTAGAATAGTTATACACCAATCTAATGTCTTGTTCAAATCTTGACACAGCAATGATAAGAATGTTGTTTGATATTCTTTTGTATATTGTTCACTGGAAACAGGTATTTAGAGTTTAGGTGACTTCATAAATTTTCATTCTGCTCAAATAACCAGTAAAAAAAACAAAAAAACGAACAACTATTGAATGTTCTGATTCTGTGAAATAGTTGATTTAATAATGGTTTCAAATTTTGGCACAAGGCCAGTAATTTCAGTGGTGGTGGGTGCCAATTACATCAACCCCAGTGCTCAACTGGTACTTATTTTATTAACCCCAAAAAGACGAAAAGCAAAGTCAATCTCGGTGGAATTAGAACTGAGAACAAAAATGAACAAAATGTCAGTAAGCATTTTGCTCAGCGTTCTAACAATTCTGTCAGCTCATCACCTTAATAATTGATATAATAATGAGATGAGTTCTATATATTAATCTTCATTCTTGTGTAATAGAACATGAAAATCATTTCAAAGACCGTTTTTCAATGGTCTTATACACTCCTGTAAGATTTGTCTTAGTTTTAATGACATTTCCCATATATTTCAGTCAAAAGCACATCCACTGGACTGGATTTACTGATTGACTTTTCCTCGGTATTTTCTTAGCTCACATTGCATATGTGTGATCACATATTAAGGCGGCGAGCTGGCAGAAACGTTAGCACGCCGGGCGAAATGCTTAGCGGTATTTCGTCTGCTGCTACGTTCTGAGTTCAAATTCCGCCGAGGTCGACTTTGCCTTTCATCCTTTCGAGGTCGATTAAATAAGTACCAGTCATGCACTGGGGTCAATGTAATCGACTTAATCTGTTTGTCCCCTCTGTGTGTAGCCCCTTGTGGGTAGTAAAGAAATAGCATATGTGTGATCACTTTTGATGGCCTTTCAGAGTTGAAAGGAGTATAACCATTAGAGGAAAACAATTGAGGAAAGTTTGCTGTGAACAATGTCATTTAAATCAGACATCTTCCCTGTCTTGTTTCTTTAAATAAAATCTTCTGAGCCACGTCGTCTCATTCCACAAATGCACATATATCTACTAAATATATTGATACCCATCAACATATTTCTCATTCTATTTTCTAAGTTTACAGAGTCTTCAACTTTTCTCCTTGCTAAGCTTGAGTGACTATGGAACCCAGTGTTGTGTATACTTTGATAATATTGTTTATATATGTATTCTTATGGCAGATCTAATGTGGGGAACATTAGCTAAAGGACATCTTCATAAATTTAAGTTTAAAGATTCATGGCTACAATAATGAGAACACAAAGAAGTATAACAAATGAAGTTAGTACTGTAATAGGTTTAGTGTGTATTTCATAAATTTATTTCATTATTGTTTCCGTATCTGTTTTCCCATGCTAGCATGGAATGGGCAGCTCTGCTCCAGCCCAGATTCTCATGGTCTTTCCTCATCTGACGCATAACAAATAAAACTGCTAAACCTTTGTTTTTTTTTTAAAGACTGGATGCCGTTTCTTTTGCCAACCAATTTCATGTGGACTGCTTGTGTTTTATTCTACCACCTGCACTAAAGACGTATATGTCAGAACAAAAATTCTTTCTGTCTTGTATTAGTTTTTATATTCTAAGCTAATTGCTATTTGAGCTATTTGGCTGCTATTTTTCTAGTAGGTTGTGTAGTTATGTAGGTTTGGAAAATCTTGGTATCAAGACCAAATAGTAGGCTTATAAAAACCAGTGAGGGGAGGAAACTTAAACTAAGAAAAAACATCAATTTATAAATTCATAAATATGTTAAAATTGTGTTAAATTGCTGTTTAGGTCTTCAGGATTAAACTGGGTCTTTAGAAACTTTGGAAACAAGGTTAATGTCATCTAAAGCGAGGGCTCTCGCCTCACCTCTAATATCGAATCTCCTCCAACTCGCTCTGAGATCTAACTAGAGTAAGTCCAATCAATTTGCCTGACTGCGTTCTCATTAATTATCTCTGTGATCAAACCTTATCATCCCCCTTTTCTTTCCTATGTGAAAGGTACTTCGGACCACAGTACCCAACGTATTCTTTTTCTAAGGTGGTGAAGGTGTGATTTTTTTTTTAGCTTTGGCTCCTGTCTCTTGCAAATCAAGTGACCCTGTTGAGGCTTCCAAATCAGAAATGTTAGTCATGAATAACTTAATATATATTTGGTCTTACCCTCCTGTGAAACCTTCATCTTTCAGCCGTCACAGATGCTCCTTTCAACGACAATAGATTCCTAAAGTATTTCAACAACAAAACTTAAATAGAAATTTTTACCTCACAGGAAATATTTCTAGATTCTTCTTCCTCACACTACTTATATCACATTTGTCAATTTATCATTCTCGGAATGGGGTCATTCTCGGAATGGGGTCAAGCAGTGTTCTTTCTCTGACTAAAACAAAGAAATCTAATGTTTATGTGTATCTATCTGTCTATATATGTATATATATATATATATATATATATTCATGTAAATACACTAAAAGGTTTTATACATACATGTGTACGTATATATATGTGTGTGTGTGTATATATATATATATATAGATGGATAGGTATAGATATAAATACACACGAGGTGGTGTTGAAAATTTCTTGACTTTGGGTAAAAGAAAATAATGGAAATTCAGTTAATTATGATTTTATTCAACAGATTCCCCTCTCAGATTTACATACTTATTTCAGTGGTCCTTCTGTTTTTCTAAGTCCTGTAAAAACTTGGAAGGTTGGGCCTCCAGCCAGGGCTTTCGCAATGTCCTTAAAGCCAGGACCTTTTCAGCACTCACTCATATGCATGGATGTATCTATATATATATACATATATATGTGTGTGTGTGCAAATGTTTTTATATGTGAATATATATGTATGTATATTTATGCCTGTGTTTGTATGTATATATATCATCATCATCATCATCATCGTTTAACGTCCGCTTTCCATGCTAGCATGGGTTGGAAGATTTGACTGAGGACTGGTGAAACCGGATGGCAACACCAGGCTCCAATCTAATTTGGCAGAGTTTCTACAGCTGGATGCCCTTCCTAACGCCGACCACTCAGAGAGTGTAGTGGGTGCTTTTACGTGTCACCCGCACGAAAACGGCCACGCTCGAAATGGTGTCTTTTATGTGCCACCCGC
>NC_069004.1:12725491-12729395 GCF_001194135.2 Octopus bimaculoides | reverse complement strand
GTTAACCTGCCTTTGATGTTGCTGCACCTCTTATGTGTCCATAGCTTGCACCGGGTACATCTTATAGAGTTAGATGTATATATATATATATATGCATATGTGTTTATATATGTATATTTATGCATATGTGTTTATATATATGTATATTTATGCATATGAGTTTATGTATATTTATATACATATGTGTTTATGTGTGTGTATATATATATATATTCATATGTATGTGTGGGTATATATATGCGTGTGTGTGTGTGTATATATATGTATATATGCATGTGTTTATATATATGTATGCGTGTGTGTGTATATGTATATATATATATATATATGTATGTGTGTGTGTGTGTGTATACATAAGGAATCATGGCTGTGTGGTTAGGAAGTTCATTTTGCAACCACATAATCAAAAGTTCAGTTCCACTTTGAGGATTTTGTTGGCTGGCACATTGTACTATAGTCTTGATTCGGTCAATGCCTTATGAGAAAATTTAATGGACAGAAAATAAAGAAACACATTGTATGTGTGAGAGAGAGAATCGGTTTGTGTTTCCTGCTCGTCTTCAAATGTGTGTTTGCTGATTATAAACACGTCTCACTGTTAATACAGACATTGTCATTCGCTGGCAGTCCACTGTGAAAGCAGGTCTAGACTTCTTGACTTGGTGTGTGATCTTCATAAACAATCAGCTTATTGAAACACTGTTATTTACTTCCAGTTCTCATAATAACAGCCCGAGCTGTTTGTTTGTTGAAGGATGACTTGGAAACAGGTGGGGGGCAGGATGGTGTCAGGGAGGACATCTGGCTGTAAAAAGATTCTGTCCCAACGTCCCAACATAGTCTCACCTGACCCATGGAAAAGTAAAGGTTAAAATAATTCTGATGCATATCTATCTATCTATATATATATACACACACACACACTATAAGATTATATTTGAAAATATATATAATGTATGTGTGTATACATCCCACTACATAAAAGCTTATTATTTGAACAATCATAGCTTAATCATTTAAGGAATGCAAATCTGATATTTGTATTATGTTTGTGTTGCTTACCAACCACATGGTTCCGGGTTCAGTCCCACTGCGTGGCACCTTGGGCAAGTGTCTTCTACTATAGCCTCGGGCTGACCAAAGCCTTGTGAGTGGATTTGGTAGACGGAAACTGAAAGAAGCCTGTCGTCGTCGTCATCATCATCATCATCGTTTAACGTCCACTTTCCATGCTAGCATGGGTTGGACGATTTGACTGAGGACTGGTGAAACCGGATGGCAACACCAGGCTCCAATCTAAATTTGGCAGTGTTTCTACAGCTGGATGCCCTTCCTAACGCCAACCACTCAGAGAGTGTAGTAGGTGCTTTTACGTGTCACCCGCACGAAGGCCAGTCAGGCGATACTGGCAACGGCCACGCTCGAAATGGTGTCTTTTATGTGCCACCCGCACAAAAGCCAGTCCAGGGGCACTGGCAACGATCTCGCTCGAAAATCCTACGAAGGCCAGTCAGGCGTATATATGTATATATATGTGTGTGTGTCTGTCCCTCCACCATCGCTTGACAACCGATGCTGGTGTGTTTACGTCCCCGTAACTTAGCTGTTCGGCAAAAAGAGACCGATAGAATAAGTACTAGGCTTACAAAGAATAAGTCCTGGGGTCGATTTGCTCGACTAAAGGCGGTGCTCCAGCATGGCCGCAGTCAAATGACTGAAACAAGTAAAAGAGTAAAAGAGAGCACATGTATATAAATATATGTGTGTGTGTCTGTGTCTCTTTGTCTTAACATTACACAGTCGTAAGCAAGTGTCACCATCATACAAGCAGTATCGTTTGTTTCCAATCTTCTGTGAAAACATCTCCAGCCATGGGGAAGTATTACTTTGCTTGAAAACAGATTAGTGTTGGCAATAAGAAGAGCATCGGACCATTGAAAATCTGCCACTGAGAATTCCATTTGCCCCGTGCAAGCAGGAAAACAATGGTGATGATATATAATTTATTGAAACTCAGTGGCCATGCCACTACAATCTTCAGGCAAGAACTGTTTGAACTCAGTTTGGTGTAGGTATGGCCTCGGGCTTGCTTTTATTCATTGACTTGTATTTTGCATTTGCCTGATTGGCTGTTACTTTCTTGCGTTTTTATTGGTTATGTTTTGTGGTATGCAATCATTTTTCTTGTATTCATTGATGGGAAGTGAGACACATTTTTAATTTGCTTATTCATTCTAGATTTATCTGTAAATCTATTTAATCTGTTTCTTTTGTCAAGTTTGTTTTGGTTAAGATTAGGTGATTTTGTAAGTTTAATTGTGAAATTAATTCAGGACTAACTTGTTTTGTAAAACAAAACACTTGTCCAAAAAAAAAAAAACATAATAAAACAAAGTTAACACAAAAGCAGCTTTAACTTAGATTAAGAGATAAATGTAGTTTGAAGAAGCAAATTAAAAATGTCACCTGATTGACAAATAAACATTACACTAGAAAACATAATCAACAAACCAGAAAAATAGCCAATCAGCAAATACAAGGCAATAACCAATAAAACAAAGGCAAGCCTGACCCCACATCCATACCAACAAATGTAAATACAACAATAAAACTGAGTTATAGCAATTCTCACATGAAGATTGCAGTGGCATGAAATTCCTTGCAAAACAAGCAATGAATTTCCATATTTTCTAGAACATGTTGAATGTTCCTCATTCATTGAACACAATTCAAGTATTTTATGGTGGTGAGGCAAGACCTTCGTACATTGGGCCTCACCGAGGCGATGACTACTGGCCGAGACCTTTGGAAATGTGCTGTGCGTGAGAAGACCCGGCAAGCCAAGTAAGATCGTTGCCAGTGCCCCTGGACTGGTTCTTGTGCGGGTGGCACATGAGATGCACCATTTTGAGCGTGACCATTGCCAGTACCGCCTGACTGGCTCCTGTAGGATTTTCGAGCGAGATCGTTGCCAGTGCCCCTGGACTGGCTTGTGCGGGTGGCACATAAAAGACACCATTTCGAGCGTGGCCGTTTTCGTGCGGGTGACGCGTAAAAGCACCCACTACACTCTCTGAGTGGTTGGCGTTAGGAAGGGCATCCAGCTGTAGAAGCTCTGCCAAATCAGACTGGAGCCTGGTGTTGCCATCCGGTTTCACCAGTCCTCAGTCAAATCGTCCAACCCATGCTAGCATGGAAAGCGGACGTTAAACGATGATGATGATGATAAGTGTGTATGTATAAATGTTTATATTGAGGGTGTTGATAATATTTTCAATCTACAGAGAAGCAGCTAAGTTTGACATGTTTGGATAGGTACTTCATAGGGTTGTATACATATGGTATGGGTGTGTATGTACATACCATCATTTAACGTGTTTTCCATGCTATATGTATGTATGTGTGCATTAGTAAGTGTATATAGACATTTATGTATATCTATCTATTGGCTTGGTGCATAATTATTGCAGCTTTTTTCAACAAAAAACATCTTTAAATGACGGTCTGACCGTCTGCTAAGCAAATGGGAAACAGTAATTGAAGTAGATGAGGAATATGCTCCAGAATAATTATTTAAAGATGTTTTTGTGGAAAAAAAAGCCGCAATAATTATGCACCAACCCTATATATATATATACATACAAACATGTATGTGTATATATATATATATATATATATATATATATACATACAAACATGTATGTATATGTTTATGTGGAAGTGTATGGCTTAGTATTGGTGTGTATACATCCTCATTTAACATCTGTTTTCCATGCTATATATATATATATATATATATGTGTGTGTATGAATGTGTTCATAAATAAGTGTATATAGAATCTATATCTATCAATCATATATATATATATATACACACACAAACGTGTATGCATATATATGTATG
>NC_069004.1:12722722-12725031 GCF_001194135.2 Octopus bimaculoides | reverse complement strand
ATATATATATATATATATATATATATATATATATATATATATATATATGAGAGAAAGAGAGAGTTATATGTATGGGTTCAGATATGTATCATCATCTTCTAACATCAGTGTTCCATTTAGATATGGGTTGTATATTCCGACAGAATGCATCAGGTCCAAGGACTGCATTGTGCTCTTCTTTGGGTTACTTTCTATGATTTGATACTCTTCCACAATTTATTGGGTGCTTTTTTCTTGCCATCAACATTAATGAGGTTACCCTTGGAGCCTGCAAAACTAAGATCCCTTTCAACTGAGTGGGGCTATGGTGAAGTGGGATGCAGCTTTGTGCTGTGAAGTAAGGGGTTAAAGTGAAAAACTGGTTTCTTGCAGTAAGGGGGCCTGACTGTGAGTTACATTGTTGAAGAGAGGGTGGCAATGGTTGGGATTGGACTGAAAAGAGATGGGGATGGTGGTGATGAGGTGTTGGTGACTCTCAGCATACAAGAAATAAGCGGGGGGGGGGGGATCAGGAAAACAGGATGTTTGGGTTGGTAGAGGTTGGGAGAATGTATATGAGAAAGGGAAAGATGGTTAGAGATAAGGAATCGATGAGAGAGTGAATATAATGAAGAACAAGTGTTGAGGGATGATAAGTGGGGTAAGGAAGAGGGAAGTGTAGGTGAAAACTATAGAAACTGGGTTGGATTGAGGTGTGACTAATGATACATGAGTGATGAGTGACAATATTGAAAAGATGGTGGGAGGGTGAAGAGCAGCAAAATAATAGTAGTTGTAGTACTAGTAATAATAATCCTTTCTATTATAGGCACAAGACCTGAAATTTGAAGGAGGGGACTAATCGATTACACCGACCCCAGTGCTCGACTGGTACTTGTTTTAATGACCCCCCAAAAGGATGAAAGGCAAAGTTGACGTCGGTGAGATCTGAACTCAGAACTTAAAGACTGACAAAATGTCACTAAGCAATTTGCCCCATGTTCTAACAATTCTGCCAGCTTGCCACCTTGATGATGATGATGATGATGATGATGATAATAATAATAATAATAATAATAATAATAATAATAATAATAATAATAATAATAATAATAATAATAATAATAATAATAATAATAATAATAATAATAATAATAATAATAATAATAATAATAATAATAATAATAATAATAATAATAATAATAATAATAATAATAATAATAATAATAATAATAATAATAATCCTTTCTACTATAGACAATTAATCAATTAAATCAACCCCAGTACTTGACTGGTATTTATTTTATTGATCCCATAAAGATGAAAGACAGAGTTAACCTTGGCGGAATTTGAACTCAGAACATAAAGACAGACAAAATACCACTTAGGATTTTGCTCGGTGTGCTGACAATTCTGCCAGCTCACCATAATAATAATAATAATTGTAATTATAATTACGTACACAAGGGGAAAAGGGAAATGTATGTGTATGCATAAATATATATATATATATATATATATATATATATAAAAGATTATTTGCCAATATAATGTGGCAGTCCTAGTTGAGATGATTCTTACTGTTATTCAGCCCCAGGAAACATCATCTCCAGCTGGCTATACGACACAGTATCTGCATCAGGATGCTGATAGTGTGTCGTATAGCCAGCTGGAGATGATGTTTCCTGGGGCTGAATAACAGTAACAATCGTCCTAACCAGGACAGCCACATTATGTTGGCATATAATCTTTACTCTAGAGTACTGTTATTGTATGTCTCTCATTCAGAGATTTAGAAATAGTAAATTTATATATATATATATATATATATATATAATGTAGATAAGTTGATTTTTTTTTTTATTTAATGTGAATAAATTGATATATATATGTATGTGGATAGATTAATATATATATTTATATACATAAGTGTGTGTATGTATTATTATTTTAATGTCTATTTTTCCATGTTTGCATGGATCAACCAAAACTACATTGGGGTAGAGTTTTCTATAGCCAGATCCTTTCTCGATGTCAATACACTCATGCTCCCTAGCAAGGTAAGAACAGCCTGTCTAATATTACATAATATTATATACATGATGTATAATACAGTATTATATGTAGGTAGATGTAATATAATATATCATGCAATAATTATTTTATTGCATGCTATATTATGTAATATTTGATATTACACAATAATTATTTTATTGTATGCTATATTATGCAATATATATTGTGTAATGTATAAAAATATATAATCTACATTATGAAGTATATGTTATATATATATATATATATATATATATATATATATATATATATAT
>NC_069004.1:12720176-12722359 GCF_001194135.2 Octopus bimaculoides | reverse complement strand
CCCTCATAACTTTTTCATCGTTTGGAATTTTCAGAAAATTTTTATCTATTTGTATTCAACACAGGATATCATACGACTATTTTTCAAAATTTAGAAACATTTTGTTTTTGATTTTTTGAAATTCTTTTTTAAATCTCAGTTTGAATTACAGACAGTCTAAATTTTTGGCTTAAATCTCAACATTGGACCATTAAAAGTGTTTATGGGGAGAAAAATATTGGAAAACATCAATACATCAGAGTGTCATGCTAAAATTAACAGTTAAATACCTCTTAAATGTAAAACACAAATTCCCCAAAATTTCCTGAAAATTTCAAAAATAGAAAAGTTATGGAGTATATGCTACGAGTAAAACAGAATTCCACCAAAAATTGGATATTATCGTATACATGGGAATTGAACCCACATTTCTTATTTTCATGATAAAAGATGCGGGTTCAATTTCCACACATACTAATACCCACTTTTTTTTTCCATGGAGAACTTATATACCCCAATATTAAACTATTTTCTGTAATCAATATACAGTGAACACTTATAAGCTTAACCCTTTCGTTACCATATTTACTTTGAGATGCTCTGTGTTTCTTTGAATTACTTTAAATATAACAAAGAATTTAGTAAAATAACAGTTATCATTTAGTTAGTGTTAGGAACATAAATTATGAATAAGGTTTGGTGGAAGATTTTAATTCAAAACTTATAAAAACAAGACATTTGTACTCAGAGCCAGAGCTGGTTTCAGCTGGGTTGGTAATGAAAGGGTTAAAGCTTATAATAATTTTTTTTACAGAATATATATAAACAGGGAGAGAGATATGTCACCATGGTTGTTTTAATGTCCATATTTCTGTGCTTGCATGGGCTCGTTGGAATTTGGTGTGGCAGATGTCCTACAGCTGGATGCCATTCCTGTTGCTAATCTTCATGTGTTTCCAAATAAGGTTGTATTATTCATTGGCTAGACATGTTTTCCCAAAAGGTTGGAAATGGAGGGTACCACTTGTTTACAGTCATTACATGATGTTCTCAATAGGGTGCAACGCGCACATACACAAACACAAACCTTTTGCCGTTTACTTGTTTCAGTCATTGGACTGTGACCATGCTGGAGCACTACCTTGATGGGTTTAGTCAAACAGGTTATCATCAGAATGTAATTTTTCTTAACCTTGGTACTTATTGTCTCGGTCTCGTTTATTGATGCATTAATTTAGAAGGTTGTAAACAAACCAACATCACCGTTTGTCAAGCGGGTGGGGGGTGAAGATACGTGTGTATGTGTTTATATGTAAATATATATATATGTACTCTGCAATGATTTGAGAAGTGGTGATCATCATCATCATCATCATCGTTTAACGTCCACTTTCCATGCTAGCATGGGTTGGACGATTTGACTGAGGACTGGTGAGGCAGAAGGCTACACCAGGCTCCAATCTGATTTGGCAGAGTTTCTACAGCTGGATGCCCTTCCTAACGCCAACCACTCAGAGAGTGTAGTGGGTGCTTTTTACGTGCCACCGGCACGAAAGCCAGTCAGGCAGTACTGGCAACGACCATGCTCAAAATGGTGTATTTTACATGCCACCTGCACAGGTGCCAGTCCAGCGGCACTGGCAACGATGTCGCTTGAATGTCTTTTCATGTGCCACCGACACAAGTACCGGGGAGGTGATGCTGGTAACAATCATGCTCAAATGGTGCTATTTATGTGCCACTGGCACGGAAGCCAGACAGCTGCTCTGGCAATGATCACGCTCAGATGGTGCTTTAGCGCTCCACTGGTACAGGTACCATCACGATTTTGCTTTCACTTGCCCCAACAGGTCTTTGCAAGCCGAGTTTAGTGTCCAATGAAGGAGACATTAGCATGGGTGCCAGTCGTCGAATTTAGTTCTATTCCACTTGCCTCAACAGGTCTTTGCAAGTGGAGGTTAGTGTCCAATGAAGGAAAGGTACGCATAAGTGGGTTGGCTACACCCCTGGCAGAGGCTTTGGATTATGGTCTCACTTGGCTTGCCGGGTCTTCTCATGCACAACATATTTCCAAAGGTCTCGGTCAGAAGTCATTGCCTCGGTGATCAAAGCCATTCCAACTGTGACCATTTTATTTTTTTAGGGGTACCTAAGACTCCATTTACCAATGAGTCATTTCCTTATTTAAGAATGTAGGGGTGACT
>NC_069004.1:12718559-12720166 GCF_001194135.2 Octopus bimaculoides | reverse complement strand
TTTAATTAAAAAACTAAGATAATGAAGATCTTTTGAAGAAAAGTAAGTCTTCAGCTTCTCCCTCCCTTGCACATAATATTCTAGAAATAGCAACAAAATCTCCTTTGAATATAGCCTTCCGTCTTACAAAAGAATGACTGATATTTGATAATATATAGCGATGAGTGCACTGTATTTAGGGACTGGTCAAAGTTGGAACGTCTTTTATTCTTAATCAGTGCTAATCTGGGGTTAAGAAACAACAATATATCATAATGCGAAATCCTATACATAAAACTCAGTATCTTATGACCGAGTCTTCCTGCAAATTAGGAAACCTGTTTCTAAAAGGAAAAAAAAAAAAAAACTTGAGTTTTAGACGTCTGCTTCTCGTTAACAATGTCAACATGAATTTCATATCTTTCAGTCGTTGCTGGATTTTTAAATCCAAGCAGCGAGTTTGAAACTGTCATACAACACTAAAAATTGCAATGACAATAACAAATTCGTTATTCACGACTTCTTTTCTTTTGTATCTTCTTCCCACTTTTTTTCCTTCCTTTCATTTATTTTCGTTTTCTTCTTCCTTTAAGTTTTTGTTCTGTGTATTCTTTTGTCTTCTTTTAATCCCTGGCTTTTTTCTTTTTCCCCTCCTCCAACTACTCCTCGACTCGCACTACCACCACCACCACCACCACGAAAGCCTTTTCAAACTTTATTTCTTCCTCGCTACATTTGCCTTTCCCTCTCTCGTACCAGGTGCATCGAGAAAACAAAGGACCTCGGCTTTGAAGTAAACCAGTACAGCCATCCAACCACTCAACAAGTGTTCACACACAATGTTCTCTTTCAGAAATATTCAATGAACTTTCCAATTGTTTCATGCATTTTTGCTTTTCTATAAATTCTGACCTTAGCATTTAATGACACATAAAAACACACACACATGCACATGCAAGTAGATAATTGTAAATATATGCATGAATTAACGCAAATCCAGTATTCGTGTTAGTGTGTGTGTGTTTATGCGTAACGTAGAAACGGGGCCTTAAAGTTTGCTTTAAGATACATGGCATATTTTATAAATATGTATCATAATAAGATGGAACTATTAGTAGTTTTTTCAGTTGTGTATTTAATTTGATATGTATCTCTCACTGGATGGAGTCTTTTATTGTTGATTCTACCTATATTAGATCTTTAAATTTGAGAATTTTATTGCCTTTATAGTTTACCATGGATCTATTTTAAAACGGGGGGCCACAGTATTTTCTTAACGAAACACTTTGAAACTTGGAACACTGGTAGAATGTGTCATATAAAACATCTTTTTCTCTTAGTCTTCTTTAAAAAAAAAAGAAATCCCTAAGTTATTCCATGTTAAAGTTGTCGTATTTCTGTAATTTCAACCAATCACTGACGTCCATTCAGCCGATATACATTAAATGCCGACTACATAAACAAACGATTCTGAAACAATTCTATCGGTGATAAAATTATTATTTCCTTGTCAAAAAATGGCTGAAGCATATTGGCAGTAGCTAATAAACCTTTCTATTATAGGCTAACGTTAGGGTTAGGGTAAAACAGCAAATTTAAAAAGAAAAAAGCAAATAAAACGAAGAAAA
>NC_069004.1:12706259-12718294 GCF_001194135.2 Octopus bimaculoides | reverse complement strand
TCACCACCTTGGGTTGAAAAGTTGGGGGTGCTGGGAAACGTCTCTAGTGGCTATAGGGCTTTCCTATAAGTAGGTTATCTCCCTTGGCTAGGCGGCGCTCCATGTAGACAATTAAACTTCCGCAGACTATCCACGCTATTGTTATTGTTTTACGTCTTATCATGGTACTTATCGAAGTACTTACTGTGCGTGAGTAAAAGAAATATTTAAGAGGCACGCTTGCAACGTTGCTGTGGGTGATGGCGAGGCTGATGAGCAGGAACAGCCAAGCGCCCACATGAACTTCACTAGTTACCTCTGCAAGGCGAGTTGCCAGTGAAGACAGGTATCTCGCTGATAGTGGTCCGACCCTACCAAACATTTCGAACGCCACAGGATTGAAAATGTAGTTGGTCGACAGATTGCAATTTTTCAGGACTTCTTACATATATATATATAGCAATTAGAAAATGGAGGATAATATGCTGTACCCAACGACTCGCACCCACTTATTACACCTGGTATAACACTAGTGTAACAATAATTGGGTACCCTCCCAGCAGTATATTGGATAGATACTATCCCTTAGTGGGTTGAATCCTCAACCCCTAACTCTCTTGCACTATATATATATATATATATATATATATATATCACCTTAATCGGTCTGTTTTTTATATGCTGGCCACTGATAAAATGTAAAAAAAATTATCCTCTATTATTTATATATATATGTGTGTGTGTGTGTGTGTGTGTACACACACACAGAGGTGAATTTTAGGTTAGTTAAAATGTGTTTATGACATATTTCAACTTCCAAAAGCAAATTCATGGCAGCTACCAGGGAGAAATATATTCCCTCTTATGGTAAAAGGTGTAGAAACACCATATCTGCCTGGTGTTGTCCTCTGTCGGATTCCTAGATGCAGTGTTTCTGGCTCTTCAGCCTTCCTCAGTGAGAAATACTGAAGAGAGGTAACTCTGGGTAAATTTAAATCCATAACTAACTAAAATACAGTCAACAACATTGACTGAGTAGCACTGTAGGACTGCCTGGTTTGGGAGGAATTCAGCTGTACCAGTACCAATCAATGTTTTGACAGACGTGAATTTTAAGTTAGTTAAAATATGTTTGTAACATATTTCAACTCCTTAAAAACAGATTCACTACAGTCACCATGTACACCTAATTACCATAAGAGAGAATATTTTTCTCCATCAGTAACTGCAGGGAATTTGCCTTTAGAAGCTGAAATACTCCTCCAATTACACCAAGTCTTGGTTATGATATAACTATTATTTAACAGCTATTTTGTTTTAACTGAATATATAGAGCTGCCAAAATGTTTACAACAATAGAAAATAAGTTTAATGGAGTTTCTATTAAAGATTTTCTAATATCCATGCTTGCTTTTAGAATAATTTATATGAAGATAGGCATAGGAGTAGCTGTCTGGTAAGTAGCATGCTTACGATCCACATGGTTCTGGGTTCAGTCCCACTGCGTGGCACCTTGGGCAAGTGTCTTCTACTATAGCCTCGGGCCGACCAAAGCCTTGTGAGTGGATTTAGCAGATGGAAACTGAAAGAAACCCGTTGTGTATATATATATATATATATATATATATATGTGTGTGTGTGTTTGCCCCCCCCAACATCGCTTGACAACCGATGCTGGTGTGTTTATGTCCCCGTAACTTAGCGGTTCAGCAAAAGAGACCGATAGAATAAGTACTAGGCTTACAAAGAATAAGTCCTGGGATCGATTAGCTCGACTAAGAAGGCGGTGCTCCAGCATGACCACAGTCACATGACTGAAACAAGTAAAAGAGTAAAGAGTAACACTCAAGCTGGAAGATTATGTTTGTGAGTTTTTTTTTTTTTCTATTTTATTTTTAAGAGCTACAAACTTTGGTATGTATTCTGTGTATATTCTCATCTAAAAATCTACTACGAGTAAATGTTTCTTGTAGAAATACAAAAATTTTGCAAAAGTCTTTACATTTGTGGATAATGACAACTTGGTGAGCTGGCAGAAATGGTAGCACACCAGGCAAAATGCTGAGGGGCATTTGATCCATCTTTATGTTCTGAGTTCAAATTCCAGTGAGGTCAACTTTGCTTTTCATCCCTCTCAGGATTAACTTTGTCTTTCATCCTTTTCGGGGTTGATAAAATAAATGTCAGTTGAGCATTGATTGAGGTTGATGTAATCAGCTTTCCCCCTCCACCAAAACGGCTGCCCTTGTGCCAAAATTTGAAAGT
The DNA here is from genome assembly GCF_001194135.2 of Octopus bimaculoides. Classification (NCBI taxonomy): domain Eukaryota; kingdom Metazoa; phylum Mollusca; class Cephalopoda; order Octopoda; family Octopodidae; genus Octopus; species Octopus bimaculoides. Next base: position 12,716,050 of record NC_069004.1, on the reverse strand, counting down.
AATATTGCAGACTAAGCTACAGAAGCTATTTGGGTAGACGATGATCTACTACAACGTCCAATTGTGAGGTTTGACAACATATCAGTCACTAGTCTGCCTTCTTCAAAAGTGCATTCAAGGATAATTTCCAACCTTGAGAACAAAAGGAAATTGAGAAACAACTGTGACACTGTTGCACAGAACTGAAAATAGAATTTCTTTTGAAACTATTTCAACTGAGCTTTTCTCTTCAACATTAACCATGTCAGCCACCAACAAGCTGACAACATGGATGACTTCATGGATCATCATTCACAAAACCAAACCATGCTGATGATGATTAGAGCTTTTATTATTAACAAATAATCTTTCTTTAGGTTTATGACAAGGGAACCATTTATTAGCATCTAAATTTAATGTTGTGACTAATAAGTTAAAACACATCACAATGGGCTTCTGTCCAGTTTCTGTATACCGGATTTCACTGACAAGAACAGCCCAAAGTTATGGTAGAAGGTACATGCCTATGGGAAAACTGAATGAAGATCCCTTATACATAAATGTGTGTGCTTATACATTAATTAACAACTAATCTTTCCAAAAGTTAGTCAAGAATAAGACAAGGCTGTAATAATCTTTTAGTAGTGATTACAATAGTTTCAACATTTCTCTAGTTCTTTGCTAATTTGATGGAATGTCAGGTGATGCTTCTTCCTGGAGACTGCCGACTTCTCCTGTATCTGTGACCTGCTGATCAGAGGAAAGGGCCTGCTTTCTCAACTGTTCTCAGGGTCTCTGGATAGAATCTATTGTCATGTTTGTTGTTTTACAAACCTGCATTTCACTAGCAGTGGGTTTTGGTTTGCAGGATGAGTCTCTTACTCTCCAAGACAATATTCACATGGCACTTTAGTCAGCTGCCTTCTACTATATCCTTGAGTTTGTCAAAGGCTAGTGTGTGAAATTTGATAAACTGAAACTGTATCAAATACTATCAGGTTTCCACAGAGTTTCTGTTTACCTAATTTCATAATTCTTCAATTGACTCCATTATTGATGTGTGCAATTTTTGAGAGAGAGAGAGAGCTGTAGTCTGTAATGGAAATGAGTCAAAGTTATGTAGGCTATAGACAACCTTCAAAACTGTACAGAAGAATTTCAAGTTATTACTGTCTACATAGCTACGTAGGACTGAATCTCATCTAGGTGTTTTATTGTATCACGATTCTTGCATTTGCTAAACCACTAGAGGTCCTGCCCCCCGTATGAACATCTAAGAGCCAGGTGATGTGACTAAATCAAGAGGAGGAATAAGTATACCAAGAACAAAAAACAATCTGTCCAATGATTTCTTCACATTTCCGTTACTCAAAGTTCACTCATTAAGTTTTGATAAATTGAAGAATATGACGGAAGACATCTGCTCGAGGTACCCCACTGTAGGATCTAACCTAGAGCCACACAGTTATAAAGCAAACTTTTTAACCACACAGCTATACTGACTTACCATTCTTCAGGAATTGATGTATCTCTAAGATGTGTTGGAATTGATGATGCAGTCAGTGGCTTTGATTCTTGGAACAATTCATACCAATGTAGTTTCTGTTATAAACGTACCAATGTTATAAATGTAACATTTTTGAAACAGCATTTGGAATTATTTAATTAGTTTATAGGAAAGTGGGTTATACATCATTAGATGTATACCTGACTTTCCTATATAAAATTAAGAATTAACGGAACGCTGAACTCCAGACTATCAACACAAACAACATTTATTCAAGGTGGAATATATACATCTTTAGCTCTTGTTTGTTGAAACGTCTTCTGTGTGTGTGAGCATGGTTGTTGGGACGTTGGTATGTAGATGTGAGCGAGCTGTCTAGCGTAAGTTCGAAAGATGGAGAGAGACAGCTAAACACGTCCTTGCTCAATCGCTGGCCAGCAAGAAAGAGACAGAATAAAGCGGGAAACGCTTGGATGTTGAATTCCACGCATGCGTGAGACTATGCATGCGCACAGCGTTACTACAAGTTTGTATGGAAAGTATCAATTATAGAGAGATAACTTACTGCTTAAATATCCCAGATTCTGCTGGTCTAGAGAAATAGGTGTTAGTTAGAAAGAAGAAGGAATTGTTTCACTGAACTTGTCAGTTCTTCTGACATTGCTCACAGCCTGAATAGCTGCTGCATGTTGATGTACCTTGGAAGATTAGAAAGAAGAGAATTTCAGAAGATTTGATTTTCTGTGAGGAAAGATGGGGGTCTGGTGTTTAGTTTTGGGCCTGGGAAATTGTGGGGTTCAGGTGAATGGAAGGAAAGGGTCAGTGGCTAAAGGGCCCTACTGGAAGAGGAAGAGTGAGTGATGATGTGGGCAGCATGGGTCTCTTTTGCCTCAGGCAGCTGTAGTGGGCAGACATGAGCAGATGTGGAGCTAGAAAGGGCATTAGTAGTAGGTCAGGCAAGTAGGGTGTGTCTCAGATTTAACCCTGTTGGACAGCTGATGCTGAGAAGGAGATATTTTATTCCTCACATTGCAGTTTCCTCATACTACAGAAATGAAACCTAGAATAGGAGATGAGAGCAGGAGAAGCAGGTGTGTTGGGTGAATTTAGGTAGAGGTGATATGCAGTTTTCTGATGAAAACTAGAGGCCATCATGGCAATAACTGAAGTACAATTTGAGGAGTGTGGTGATGAGGGAATCCTTGCCATTTGTCAGGTGGCCATCTTTTAAGTATTGTCCAAGATATTTCTGTGTATAACAGCAGCAGTGGCAGTCCACATGTGGGAGATGTATCCCATTATGGATCTCACTGGAGCTAAAAAATTCAAGTAAGTCAGCATTTATTCAAAGCTGAAGTATTTTCTGGTTCTGAACAGGAAAAAGTTTGTGTTTAGGCTGCAAGTGTTGCTATATTATGAATGTAGAAAACAGAAGAAATTGTGATGCAGTGATTGCAAGGCCTTACATTTTCTAAGAATTTTGGTGGTTTTAATTGAATGTCTCCAAGAAAAGTGAGATAAAAGATGGTTTCCTTGATGTGAATATTGAAGGACAAAAGATTATCATGTCCTTAGAGAATGTTTTTCAAGGTATTTGTTGATGGAGACAATGAAGTTTAATGTAAACTGTAAATGACCTCCATGTATGAAAGACTAAAGAGGGGTAGAAAGGAGTTTCATTTGCCAGAGGTTGAAAGGTCACAATTTTAGGGGAAGGAATATTTGATTAAATCAATCCTGACTCTTGGTGGTTGCTTATTTTATCAACTCTGGAAGGATGGAAGTCAAATTCATTTCAAACTCAAAATGTAAAGGGATGCTTACAAATGCCATAAGGTATTTTGTCCAATGATTTACAAAGTAAACTATTAATTAATATTCTAATGAAGGTATCAAGCTGGCAGAATCATTAGTGTTCTTGGAAAAATGCTTAGTGGCATTTTGTCTGATTTTACATTCTGAGTTTTTACATTCCGCTGAGGTTGACTTTGTCTTTCATTCTTTAAGTGCAGGTACCACTTAAAAGCACCCAGTCCACACTGTAAAGTGGTTGGTGTTCAGAAGGGTATCCAGCTGTAAAAACCTTGCCAAAACTGACCTTACCTGTACTTGTGCCATGTATAAAGTACAACTCACCTGTGCTTGTGCCACATAAAAAAATACACTAAGTCCACTCTGCTGAGTGGTTGGTGTTAGGAAGGGAATCCAGCTGCAAAAATCCTGCCAAATCAGTCACAAAAGTCTGGTGCAGGCTTTTATGGTACTGTCCCACCCATGCTAGCATGGGACACAGACGTTAAATGATGATGATGATGAATACTGGAGTCAGTGCAATTGACTTACCCATTACTCAAAATTGCTAGCCTTGTGCCAAAATTTTAAATCAATATTTTAGGAGAAAATGTAGAATGTGGCTGTCATTCAATGAATACATGTGATTCGCCTGGCAAACAGATAGCTTAATTAAGTGTATTTATAGTATATTTTTTAATGACTTCCCAAGTGAGTAATGCTTAATAATGATTAAAAAATATGTTTGCTGTAGCACATGTATTTTTGCTCTAAACAGCTATACAACTTTTGTCATATGATTACAATGACAAAGAATTTCCGATAACACAATTATTTCAGCTTATTGACAAGTTAATATCATATGATTTTATGAATTAACAGTTAGATTTTATTTGCAAATCATTGATTTTAATTCTGTATTTCATGACAATCAAGCACAGGCATGATTGTGTGCTAAGAAACTTACTTCCTGATCATATGGTTCTGGGTTCAGTCCCACTGCATGGCACCTTGGGCAAGTGTCTTTTATTATAGCCTAGGGCTGACCAAAGCCTTGTGAGTGGATTTAGTAAGCAGAAACTGATAGAAGCCCATCATATATATATATGTGTGTGTGTGTGTCCTCACCGCTGCTTGACAACCAGTGTTGATGTTTACATCCCCGTAACTTAGCAGTTAGGCAAAAGAGACCAATATAATAAGTATCAGGTTTAAAAAAAAATAAAAGAAACAAGTATTGGGGTTGACTTATTCGACTAAAAATTCTTGAAGGTGGTGCCAAAAAGATAAAAGAATTAAAACTGTGATTTCAGCAATCATCATCATCATCAACATCATTGTCATCATATTTAACGTCCATATTTCCATGCTGGCATGGGTTGGACTGTATCTTCTATCTCTGATCTTTTACCCTTAAAGGGATTTAGTCAAGCATATCAACCCCAGTACATATAGCTTTTTAAGCCTGGTACTTATTCAACGGGTTTCTTTTCGCTAAGTTATGGGGACGTAAACAAACCAACACAGATTGTCAGGTAGGGTGGTGGAAACAAACACATGCACATATGCCAGGCTTCTTTTAATTTCCGTCTACCAAATCCATAAATCTATTCATGAAACTCTGGTTAGCTTGGGGCTGTAGTAGAAAACATTTGCTCAAGGTGCTACACAGTGGGACTGAACCCATAACGACATACTTGGAAAGCTAGCTTCTTAACCATATGGTCACACCTGTATATATTCTTTAAAAATAAATGAAAGAAATCTTTGGTGAATAATAACAATATATGGTGGAATTCTGGTTGAAGCATCCCCTATAACCACTCATAACTTTTTTATTTTTTGGAATTCTCAGAGAATTTTTACAAATTTGTATTCTACACCTGGGATTTCATATGATTATGAAAGAATTTCTTTTTCTCATTTTGTTTTTAAAGCCCTCCCTCAGGTAAATCCTAAAAGTGCGACTCTTTTTCAAATTTTTTTTAAAAATTAGAATTTAAAATACAGACAGTCAGAATTTTTTGCTTAAATCTTAGCAATGGACTATCCTTGGGTGCACCATCATTCCATTAAATGTTTTTATGATGAGAAATATATTGAAAAACATCAATACATGTCAGAGTGACAAAGAAACGAGGTAACAGGTGGTCGAGAGATGTTTTAAAAACAACAGCTAAATCAACCTTAAATCATACACACACAAAAATATTCTTATTGTTGTTTTATAATCGTACAAATTCCTGTGTGTAGAACTAAGTTCGCAAAACTTTTCTGAAAATTCCCCCAAATTAAAGTTATGAAAATTCCGGCTAGTATTTAATATTTTTTGGGGAGGGGACCAGTCAAGTGATCGACCCAGTACGCGACTGGTACTTAATTTATCGACCCCGAAAGGATGAAAGGCAAAATCGACTTCGGCGGAATTTGAACTCAGAACGTACAGACAGACGAAATACTGCTAAGCCTAGTATTTAATATTGGTTTCGAAAAGGGAAAAAGTGGCGGCGGACCGGCAAAATAGTGGCATTTAGTCTGTCTTTGCATTCTGAGTTCAAATTCCGTCGAGGTCCACTTTGCCTTCCATCCCTGTCGGTGACGATAAAATAAATACCACTTGAACACTGGGGTCGATGTAATAAAACTGACCCTTTCCTAGAACTTGCTGGCCTTGTGCCAAAATATGAAATCAAAATTAGCTGCAAAATATTTTCAGCGATTATTTGGTAAACTGTGCCGAATTTTACACTTCTGTAAATAATAATAATAATAATATTTAAAAGTTTAAAGCTTATATGAGATTACCATAAATCGACTAAGGTAAATAGTCCAATATTAGGGCATGTAATTCTTTCCTCTAATTGAGTTATTATATCTCAAATATATCGTCAAATATCAACACGACTTCAATAGAAAGAATAGCCACCGCAAAAGGACATAACTATTTTCTGTTATAGCTTAATGATATATCTTTATATAATTCCACTTGGTCTTTTAACAAGTCCAACATGAGGAAATATCCGTGATCCTTAGAAATAGGAGCCAAAATCTCCCTCAAATAAAGTAGATTTTGTCGTATGCATGGGACTTGAATCCACGTGTGTCAGTGTTCTAAACAATTATCCGGCTTTGTTGGTGTGATTGTAATATTAACCTCTGAAGTGGGACATCCGCAATGGACCCAAATGAGGGACCAGCGACTGAAGTTAAACATAGTCAAACGTATTAATGACGATAGGAAAAGGGACAGCTGCAGCCGAATCATCTGGGCATTTACTGATCCAAGGGCAAAGCACTCTTCGGCTTCTGGTAGATTTTTCTTTTAAACATCTTGCAGACGCACTCACGCACGTACACACACACACATAAATACATATACATACAGAGACACACACACACACATGACAATTAACCACACCGAAAAGCACTTGACAATTTCCTGCTACGTTATTCTCGTTAAGGATTAGTTTCACACACACACACACACATATACATACATACACACACACACACATATGTATGTTTGTACATACATATGTGTGCGTGTGTGCCGTTGTTGTTTTATTTTCATTCATAGAACTTAATTTTAATTATCAAAGCTCCAAAAATTCGTTACTTATAAGTTCCAAATATAACTAGAGAAAAATCATTAATAATTCTGACGAAGCAAAAGTTTAACATTTAATTTTTGCGAATGTCTTTTACCAGAATAAACTGTTTAGGAATAAAAAAAAAATTAAACTTTCAAATCTTCACGTTAAGTAAAAAAAACGTTATCTTGTGTTTGATAAAGGTGACTTCAAGATAAAACATTTAAGTGGTGAGAAACAAAACAAAACAGGATTGTTCACTCTCTCTTTGTCTGTCTGTCTGTCTATATGTGTGTGTGTGTGTGCGTACGTATTAGTTATTTCTTCTGTCTTTCGTATTACAACAAATATCTCACCCAAATGTAGCTTAGAAGCGTTAGTGGCCCAATTTTCAAAGAAGAAACATCCTGTTGCCGATCAACAACTACTCTATCACCAACAAATATACTAAACACATTAATTTCACTTATATCTGACATACGCGGACACACATTTATTCCAGTTATATCTAACAGACACACAAGTACTGTGCTGTCTTCGGAAACTCTCTTATATTTTATTGTTGCTTTCGGTAAAACAGCACCAAATTTTGGTGTTACTTCGAGAGTGATTTCGACTTTGTATCCTTCCTTGGCCTCCATCCTAACATTTAGACCCCTTAAACCCTGTCCTCATTTACTTTGAGGTTCCTCTCTGTCCTCTACTTCCGTCCCTCTGGTCCTCTAGCCATTTATTCCTCTCTTTCTCTCTTTGTATCTCTCTCTCTGCCCTCCACCTCTATCTCTAATGTTCACTTGTTCACTTTCTGCTCAACTCTAACTGCTTCTTATATAGAATATGGCCAACTTAGCTAACATCCACGCCAAGGAAACGGTTATTTCCGATGACTACAAAATCACAGACAAAGTACTTGGTTTAGGAATTAACGGCAAAGTATTGGAATGTTACCATCGTAAAACTTGGGAGAAATATGCCTTGAAGGTAAGTGAAAAGGAATTAGTGTCTAAAAAGTAAATGAAACTTGATATAAGGTGTCCCTACTGTTTTTTTCTTCTTTCTTCTGTAGACACTGGGCTATGGGTCGCCCAAATTATTCGAAGATATTTTAAATGTTCAAACCCTAGTCTACAGCTGCCCCTTTCAATTAATTATTTCCTCTAATTGTGCTGTTATATCTCAAATATATCGTCAAATATCCTCCTTCAACAGGACTTAAATAGAAAGAATAGCCACCGCAAAAGGACATAACTATTTCCTGTTACTGCCTAATGATATGTCTTTATATAATTCCACTTGTATAGTTTGGCCTTTTAACAGGTCCGACATGGGGAAATATCCGTGATCCTTAGAAATAGCCAAAATCTCCCTCAAATAATGCTTGTTTTACCGTAAAAATAACTCGACCCCCTCACCCCAAAAGAAACAGGCGGAATGGTCACGGTTGAGATGTCTTTGATAAGTCTCTTCGACCAAGAACAATAGGGATAATAATAATAATAATAATAATAATAATAATAATAATAATTAATAATAATAATACGCATAAATCATTACTGATGAATTTCTCAATGTGTGGGACAAGAGAAATTAGGAAAAAAATTTGATTAAAGAAAGAAACTATTTACTGGAACAAAGTGTATATAAAGTGGTTATACATCAGTAGTTACATTTATTATACACACTGTATTATATTTTTTATGACATTTGAGATATTTTTGGTGATATATAACACACACGCACATATACATATATCTATATATATATACACACACACACACTGTGTGAACATATCTAGTACACAAAATATATGGCCCACAGAAACACAAACGTATATTTCTATAGAAAACCACACACAACTCTAACCGTATTTATTTTAAATACACATCAAGCTAAAAACAACTGACATTTTTTCTATAATATAAATGCTCCGACTGTCGTCTCTAAGTAGGTTAGTCTCCTGTATGGCTTCTACATTTGGCTACATTTCCCCCCTGTACTCTTCATTCACACAAACCAACTAATATTGGATAAGAAACATGCCAACGATCTTTAAACACCAAAACATATTTATTATTTAACACACACAAAAAAAAAGGGTCGATCTCTTTATTATAAAACCTTTTCGGCAATGTCCTGGTGTCTATGTGTGTCTGTTCAAGCATGAGAAGCAATTAGGACAAATTTTAAATTCTTTTTGTCCACCTTCTCCCTCTTACGAAAGTCTATATTCAATCTTTTGTTAAACAGCACCAGACAAGTGGCTTCATAATAATGATGAAACAGCAACGTGCTTGCCTGGTGGTGGTTTATATTACACATGTCAGTCTCTCTTAGATGGGATAGTTTATGTACGAATTAAGTACCAGTTGCATACTGGGGTAGATCTAATCGACTGCCCCCTCCCCCAAAATTTCGGAGAAAAGGATATTTGAACGAATACTATATAGACAATTGGATGGATACAGAGATATCAACATCGTTACATATCACGTCCATGCTATATATATATTATACAATAATTGAATATCTCACTGTTTTATATAATACAACGTGGCAATCTTTCGGACGGTATCCTAAAAAGTCAGGGTCTGGGGTATAATAATTATTATTACATGTCGAATGCTGTGAAACGGCCGTAATCATAAGGATAGCAAATGGTCAAATAGATATATTCACGTCTCGTACCTCCTGATTTTTTAATGGTTTTATATACTTCCCATGAAGTATAAAACTCTGATTATACTCATTCGTATTGGATTACTTTATGGCATGATAGTCAGGTCCTTTAGAGGAGCTTAGCTTTCTGTGATAACCGCAGGATTCTATAAATCTATCTATGCAGTACTATGTAAACACACACATATATGTGTGTGTGTGTGTGTGTATATATATATATATATATATATATATATATATATATATAT
>NC_069004.1:12704916-12706060 GCF_001194135.2 Octopus bimaculoides | reverse complement strand
ATATATATATATATATATATATATATATATATATATATATACATGTATACATACATATATGTATATATACATGCATATATGGGTACAGGACGTCATAGAACGTAAACAACATGAAATACGAAATACGTACGAAAACATGGAATACAAACTTTTTTGTGTGAGCAATGAAAGAAACAAATGGAAAACAAGACAAGTAACATAAAAAACGACCCTTCATCAGTTGTCGGCTGTTTTATCTACTCCACGTTATGAGCATTTACGACAAGATGTGCCTTCGTCAAAACAGTTGCTTTAGGATTTGTTGGGGGTCAAAGTTGATAAGAAAAACAGGACAGTGAAAACGGTAAGGGCTGTTAAGCCATGACAAGGTGAGGTGGCGAACGCTGGAGAAACAAGCTTTGACAGGAGGCAGACAAAGATGTGGCTGATCTCTTGTAGCTGATAAGAGGAAAAGAAAGAAACTCAAGTTAGGAAAAGAAAGATGGCCAATGGTCACGTGTGAGCAACGAGAGAGTAAAGGCGGAAGAGAAAGTGACAGATAGAGAATGGTAAAGGGGAGAGGAAAAGAATTATATATATAATTTACACCTACAAACTTTTTATACGTAATACACATACGCAACACACATGCTTTTCTTTGGGCTATCAGTTTGTTTCTCCTTTCCCTCTTCTCTGGACTTTTCCCTCTATCTAACAAAGAGCCATGTTTGAAACACTATTTTTACTCCTATTTCATCATCATCATCATCATCGTTTAACGTCCGCTTTCCATGCTAGCATGGGTTGGACGATTTGACTGAGGACTGGTGCAACCGGATGGCTACACCAGGCTCCAATCTATTTGTCCATCTAAAACTTTCACTGATCGTCTGTGTACGTCCAATTGACATTTGTTGTTTCTCCCATTTTTTGTAATATTCTTGGACTTGCCTATATATATATATATCTCGGTCCGGTATTTATTTTTTAAGCCTTGTACTTATTCTATCATTCTTTCTTTTGTCGGACTGTTATGTTAGGGGGACATAAACAATACCAACACCAGCTGTCAAGCAGTAGTGGGGGATTAACATAAACAGAAAGGAACTCCTACACACCTCTCTCCCTCTCTCTCTCTCTCTCTCTCTCTCTCTCTCTCTCTCTC
>NC_069004.1:12701077-12703713 GCF_001194135.2 Octopus bimaculoides | reverse complement strand
CCTGTGGTCCGCGGACCACAGTTTGAAAACCCCTGAATTAGAGAGGACGCAGTAGGTGAGAGGAGAATATGTGTGCAAGAGAGGGTCTACCCCCAGTTGACACAGAGTGGAACCACTGATGCTAGCTGACAGCAGTACAGTTGTAAACGAAGCTTCTGAAGACAGAAGGCAGCTGGATAGATCAAGTGTCGTCACTGAGGTGTTGACAATACCTGGCAAGGTAGTTTAGGGGTTTTAAAGGTTTGTGACTCATGTAGCCAGTGAGGTGATGTACTCAATAACTAGTATAGCAGAATCTTTCAAATCAGATACAAAAACAAAGTAGAATAAGCTCTAGCCAAGCTAGTAAGATGCTGAAGGACACCACACCGTTTTCTGCTAGCTAAACAAACAATCGATTAGTTAGTTGGATATTTAACCAATTGACTAACAATAGTGGAGTTGTATTGAACCAGTGCATGTGTTATTAATATTGGCATAATGAATCTCCTTAGACATGACAAAAAATGAAAAGGAACAGAATTAGCTTTGATAAGAAGCAATTTGGCTTTCTGCCCTTGAAAAAGTGCTACTGATGACCTCCTTCTTAGTAAGACTACTACAGAAGCCCCAAGCTATAAGTAAGCTGCTCAACCTTTAATTTGTGAACCTGCAGAATCTTTTTACAAGGCTCCACATACAGTAATCTGGTGATCACTAAAGAAGTTTAACCCTTTAGTGTTTAAACTAGCCAAATCAGGCCCAAATATCCTATCTGTTTTATGTTCAAGCTGGCCAGATCTGGTCTCTCACACTTACCCTACATTGACATTCTGAAGATGAATAATCACAAGAGTCCTGTGCTAGTGCCACGTAAAATGCACTTGTGCCAGTGTCATGTAAAGTGCCACTGTAAAGTGGCTGGTGTTAGGAAGGGTATCCAGCTGTAGAAACCAAGCCAAATCATACTGGAACCTGGTGCAGCTCTCGGGCTTGCCAGCTCTAGTTGAACCACCCAACCCATGCCAGCATAGAAAATGGACGTTAAAGGATGATGATAGTGGTGGTGGTGGTAGTGGTGGTGATGATAATGACATCATCAAAATCTTGAAACTACGAGATAATGCATGATTAATTCAAAACAATATGAAGAAATAAGCATTGCATTTGATTGTGTAATCTGAATGCTAAAGGGTTAAGGTTAGACAAATAACTAATGAAGGCCATACAGGCTATGTGTAGAGTTGCAATCAGCAAGGCAAGGGCAATGAGTTACTGTGACGAGTTCAGCATGCATGGAGTGGTTCACCAAGGCTCACTCCTTAGCCCACTTCTGTTTATCATAGTTTTCCAAGCCATTGCAAAAAGACTTTAAAACCAGATCTGTCTGGGAACTCCTATGTATTGTTGATCTAGTTCTGATAGCTGAATCTGTTGGCACTCCGTCGGTTACGTCATCGAGGGTTCCAGTTGATCTGATCAACAGAACAGCCTACTCGTGAAATTAACGCGCAAGTGGCTGAGCACTCCACAGACACGCGTACCCTTAAGGTAGTTCTCGGGGAGATTCAGCGTGACACAGAGTGTGACAAGGCTGGCCCTTTCGAAATACAGGTACAACAGAAAGAGGAAGAAAGAGTGAGAGAAAGTTGTGGTGAAAGAATACAGTAGGGTTCACCCCACCCCCCTGCTGGAGCCTCGTGGAGCTTTAGGTGTTTTTGCTCACAACGCCCGGTCTGGGAATCAAAACCTCAGTCCTAAGACTGCGAGTCCTCTGCCCTAACCACTGGGCCATTGCGTCTCCACAGCTGAATCTGTAGTAAAATTAAAAAGGAAATTCAAGACTGGAAAGCAGATGATGATTGTGATAATAATAAAAATGATCACTAAATTTAGTTCTGCTTACTAATTTAATTTAATTTATTATTTATTTATTTCCACTTATTCATTAATTTATCTATCCTTAGCTTAAGTGTTTAATATTATTTTGTTTTCCTCATTAACTTATTTTATTCTGTTTAAAATTGTACAACCTGCTGTCAGTCAGACACTTAACTTTTTCACTATTTCCTACAGGAAAGTGATGATAATGATGATGGTTCTATAAGTAACATAACATCACCTTCCAAGGGCCCAGTTATAGGGGCCAAAAGATATTGCATTTACATTTGATTTTCTCAGAAATACACTCCCTTGGTCTCAATTATTTTGAAAATAATGAAGAATTTAGTAAAACAACTGTCATAATTAAGACATATTTGAAACAAAAATTAAGATAAAATTTTAATGGAAGGTATTGATTTAACCCTTTGGCATTTAAACTGGTCATAGCCGGCCAAAATATTCTACCTGGTTTATGTTCAAAGTGGTCAGATCTGGCCTTTTACACCTACCCTACAGTGTCATTTTAAAAATAAACAATCACGTCACTAAAATCTCAAGATTATGAAATAATGCATGATTAATTCAAAATAACATGAATACTTAAGTATTGCATTTGATGGAATAATCAAATGTATATATATGTATGTATGTATATATGTATGTATGTATATACGTATATATATGTGTATATATATATATATGTGTGTGTGTGTGTGTGTGTGTGTGTGTGTGTGTGTGTGTGTATATATATATGTGTATATATATATATATAT
>NC_069004.1:12698484-12698802 GCF_001194135.2 Octopus bimaculoides | reverse complement strand
ATATATATATATATATGTATATGTATATATATACATATATATATGTATATATATATATATGTATATGTATATGTATATATATACATATATATATGTATATATATATATATATGTATATGTATATATATACATATATATATGTATATATATAAATATGTATATATAGATAGATATATAAACACTTGTTGATGAACGGGCAAAATGCAAACTCATGCAAACCCATTCGCACACATATACACACATGCATGCATATATGTATGTATATGATTAAGTATGTGTGTGTGTATGTATATATATATATATATATATATATATATA
>NC_069004.1:12694943-12698474 GCF_001194135.2 Octopus bimaculoides | reverse complement strand
ATATATATATATATATATATATATATATATATATATGCTATTATTCAAACTCATGGTAGTCAGTTTAAAACTGTCACAGCTCAAGTATTTTTGTTACACTTTCGATAATTCCCCTTCGGGGTCCCTCCTCTCCTTTCCTCTCCCCCATCATTACCATGTTTAAAGTGTCGCCACACTAATCATACCCACTGACCTGGCTACTTATTCATCACTCAGTTTTTTTGATAAGAAATAATCAAGTAAGTTTAAGGTAGATAAATCCAAAGTCCATAGGAGTAGCAAATATTGTGCAACACAGATACTCTGTAGTCATCGTTACTAATTATAGCTCGTGGGATCTAAAATTGTAGGAGGTGATTAAGGCATGCTCTGATTTAACCCTTTAGCATTTAAACTGGCCATATTTGGCCCAAATATTCTACCTATGTAATGTTCAAACCAGACAGGTCTAACCTCTCACACCAACCCTACAATGTCATCTTAAGAATAAATAGTTACATCATTGAAATCTCAAAACTGCAGTTTAGTGCATGGTTGATTCAATACGATGTGATTAAGTAAGCATTGCATTTGAGAGAGTAATCCGAAGGCTAAAGAGCTAAAACTATATACAATGGAGTGCTAAAAAGCCCCTGGTTTAGTGTGAAACAAAAATGCAGTAGGATCAGCTAATTCTGATTTTATTCAACATATTCTCCTCTCTCTCTCTCTCTCTCACACACACACACGTACGTACGTTGTTGTTGTTGGCACTCCGTCGCTTACAATGTCGAGGGTTCCAGTTGGTCCGATCAACGGAACAGCCTGCTTGTGAAATTAACGTGCAAGTGGCTGAGCACTCCACAGGCACATGTACCCTTAACGTAGTTCTCGGGGATATTCAGCGTGACACAGTGTGACAAGGCTGACCCTTTGAATTACAGGTACAACAGAAACAGGAAGATAGAGTGAGAGAAAGTTGTGGTGGAAGAGTACAACAGGGTTCACCACCATCCCCTGCCGGAGCCTCATGGAGCTTTAGGTGTTTCCGCTCAATAAACACTCAACGCCCGATCTGGGAATCGAAACCGCGATCCTATGACTGCGAGTCCACTGCCCTAACCACTGGGCCATTGTGCCTCCACACATATATACATATACATAAAAATGTGTGTGTGTTTGTGTGAATCTGAGAGGGGAATATGTTGAACTCAACTGTCAGTTAACTGTGTATAAAAGCACTAATTTAATGTTATGAGCATTACAAAATATTTTCTTAATGTTAAAATACCATAATAAAAAAATGTGCAAATGAGACCATGTTTTAATTTTATTCAACTGATAAATTTTTCTATATACATTCACACAAATTCAAAACAATATATATATATATATATATATACAAGGAGGTGCTGAAAAGTCTCTGGTCTTGTGTAAAAGAAACTACAGGAAGATCAGTTAATTATGATTTTATTCAACATATGCTCCTCTCAGATTCACACTTTTATAATATACAGGGTGTCAAAAAGTCTCTCCGCAGTATTTTATTGCAAGATAAATATTTATAAGATGGTATAAGACTACAAAAGAATATATTAGACTTTACAAGACTTTAAAAAAACTTTGCAAGAGGTGTTGAAAATGTCATCCTTCATTTTCAGTACATAAGTTGACTCTTCAACACGTGTTTTGAAATACATCTTGGAGAGTCTGGATGCGGTATGGACCGTGTGAAGGTTATGGTTGCATCTTAGCTCATTAATGGTTTTTGGGCGATTCTTATACACTGATCCTTTACTTGCTCCCCAGAAAAATACTGCTAAGCCAGATGCCTTCACTTGTATATATACATGCATAAACTCACAAGGTTTTGGTCAGTCTAGAGCTGTAGTAAAAGACATTTGCCCAAGGTTCCACACAGTGGGACTGAACTTGTAACCATATGCACACTTCTTAATCACATAACTGTACCTGCCCCTATCAATCATGACTGATTGATCTCTAATTCTTGTTAGTTTCATACTGTCTCTCTTTGGATCAGATTTAGAATCAGCTTTCTGTTTTTCATCTAACTTTTCAGAAATGTTTCTTTATTCCTTCTCTAACCAATCCTCAACTTATTAAAGCAACTTCCTCTGTTATTTTGCAACATTACACTCTTTTCCTGAAAATGCAAAACTTTTCTTGAGGTCTTTAAAATAACTGAAATATTTAACCATCTTTTCAGTGAATGGCAACAATCATGGTTTCTTTTTTGGCCAAACCAGTCAATTGAATTCAGCTTTCTAGTTTTCTATTTTATCCCTCAACCATCTGCCCAACCTTTTTGGTTCATCAAATTCCTTCAAAGCGACCATGTTGTGAGTATATACAGATATATGCACTTCATATACATACATGCAAATATATATGTGTGTGTGTGTGTGTGTGTGTGTGTGTGTGTGTATGTATGTGTGTGTGTGTGTATTCTCTGCTATGTATGGACATATGTACATACATACGTTCTTATGTAATCTGGTGTATGTATGTATATTCTGGTATGGAACAGGGACAACTGAAGAAGGGGTATACTCTTTATGTTGCATGTCTCGTTTCTCTGTTTTTTTTTGTTGTTCGAAAAAAGTTTTTCTGTTTTCATTTCTCATTGTGTTTAACGTTTTTTTGATGTCCTGTACCCATATATGCATGTATGTATACATATATGTATGGATATATGCATATATTTATATATTATTTATACTATATATATATATATATATATATATATATATACATATATATGCACACATTTTACAAACAAGAAAGTAATATTTTGAATGCAGTATAACCGTGTAAAAAAAACAAAGAATGGGTATTTTACCCTTATAAGACAGAAAAAGTTGTCTGCAGATAGCCATCGGACTTGAACCCACACCCCTTAGGTACCAGCTGAGTACTCTACCATTAAGCTAAACGGCCCGCTAACAATAATCTCTATAGTGAACCTCAACCCATTTGTGTTCTTTCTGTATGTAAACACCACACCTGGAGCCTTCCCTATGTTAGACGTGGAGCTCACAGTGGATCGTGAAACTGCATGTTTGTATGCATGTGTATATAATATCATATACATCATCATCATCATCATCGTCATTTAACGTCCACTTTGACATGGAGCTTGCTAGCAGTGAGCTATTCAGACTCCCACTGTCTTTTTTGGCATGGTTTCTATGGTTGGATGCCATTCCTAATGCCAACCACTTAACAGAGTGTGCTGGGTGTTTTTCACATGCCACTGGCATGTATATTTATATACATAGATACGAATATTTATGTAGATATAAATATGCATGTATATTTGTATAGATGTGTATATACATTTGTTCATGTGCATGTATATGTAAGTCTTACAACATGTTCATATATGCATTCATATACGAGTGTCTGCATATGGTATATTCAGGATATGCTAATCTTGACCCTTACTTGGTGTCCTTATTATTAAAATGCCTAGATTCACATGATTCCTACAAATAATTATATATATATATATATATATATATATATATATAT
>NC_069004.1:12693186-12694617 GCF_001194135.2 Octopus bimaculoides | reverse complement strand
TGTTTCAGTCATTTGAGTGCGGCCATGCTGGGGCACCACCTTTAGTCGAGCAAATCAACCCCAGGACTTATTCTTTGTAAGCCTAGTACTTATTCTATCGGTCTCTTTTTGCCGAACTGCTATGTTACGGGGGTGTAAACACACCAGCATCGGTTGTCAAGCGATTGTGGGGGGACAAACACAGACAGACAAACACATACATACACACATATATATATATACATATATATACGACGGGCTTCTTTCAGTTTCCGTCTACCAAATCCACTCACAAGGCTTTGGTCGGCCCGAGGCTATAGTAGAAGACACTTGCCCAAGGTGCCACGCAGTGGGACTGAACCCAGAACCATGTGGTTGGTAAGCAAGTTACTTACCACACAGCCACATGCATTTATATATGTGTTTGTATAGAATTGCATATGTATGTCTGTGTACATGTATGTATAATCATAGAATTTAAAATATTGAGAAACAGCTTTTTATCATTAGGTGTATATCCAAAGTTTTGTCTCTAATAATTCGCCCCTTGCTGTGTAAAAACATGTATATACACACACCTTAATGTTTATAAAAATATATTTCTTCATAAGAATCCCCCACTCCCGTTGTGTGTAAACATGTTTAAGGATTGTTTATGTTTTCCTGATTGAATTCTGCCCCACTTTCTGTGCTTTCCACTCCATTGTTGCTAAACACACCCTTTTATATTCTCACTTTTTGTAGCCATTATCATCCTCCTCATCATCATCACCAGCACCATCACTGCCACCACCACCACCACCACCACCATCATCATCATCATCAGTATCGTCACCGTCATTGCCATGAACACCATTATCATTGTCATCATCAGTGCTGCCACCACTACCATCATCATCATCAGCATCATTGCTACGAACACCATTATAATCATCACCACTGCCATCCACCACCATCATCATCATCTTCATCACCACCACCACTACCACCACCATCACCACTACCTGCAACATCACTACCATCATCATCAGCATCATCGCTATGAACACCATTATAATCATCATCATCATCACTGCCATCCACCACTACTACCACTACCACCACCACCACCACTACCACCACCACCACTACCAACATCATTACCATCGTCATCATAGACATACATCTAATGGCCTTCACTCCATTTCTAAACACACCTCTTATATTTCTACTCTCTCTATTCACGTGACACTGTTGCTAAACACCCCCACCCGACCCCACCCCACCCCCTTTTCACCAACTTCCTGTGGCCAGATATTTCTACTGAAATCATATTCCTCTCACTGTTTACGACATAGATATCTTCCATCTGTGTCAAGCAATAAAAACGAGTTTTTCTATATATTTTCCACGATTTTTCGCCATCTTTTTAAAATTTTTATTTTTGATAAAACATCTGGAGTGAATTTGGAA
>NC_069004.1:12691465-12692255 GCF_001194135.2 Octopus bimaculoides | reverse complement strand
TTTAACCCCAGGCAGCTCTTCCGCCTGCTGGTTATGGGTGCAGCCTGCACTTTGTATATATTGTGCCTGCAATATATACAGGGTGCAGGCTGCACCTATAACCAGCAGGCGGAAGAGCTGCCTGGGGTTAAAACGGTAGTAACATCGACCAGCCATATTGATGTGGTGATTAACTTTACTTTAAAATTAACAGAATTACACAGAAATAAATTCCTTTGACTGCATCCTTTTCCACTAAATAAAATTGGCAGAATTCTGGTTTAAGCATCCTATATGACGCTTTGTAATTTTTTTATTTTATGGAATTTTCAGAAATTTTTTTCATATTTGTGTTCTACACATGGGAATTCATACAATTATGCAAAAGCAAAGAAAAATTTTTGTGTGATTTAAAGGCTATTTAGCTGTTATTTTTAGTACATCTCACAACCACCTGATACCTTCCTCATTTGTTTGTCACTCTGATGTATTGATGTTTTTCAATATCTTTCTCCCCATAAGGCGGCGAGCTGGCTGAAACGTTAGCACGCCGGGCGAAATGCTGAACAGTATTTCGTCTGTCTTTACATTCTGTGTTCAAACTCCACCAAGGTCGACTTTGCCTTTCATCCTTTTAGGGGTCAGTAAATTAAGTACCAGTTGCGTACTGGGTCATCTAATCGACTGGCCCCTTCCCCCAATATTTCGGGTCTTGTGCCTAGAGTAGAAAAGGATATCTTTCTCCCCATAAACACATTTAATGGTCTATTGTTGGGATTTAAGCAAAAAATTTGGACTGTCTGTATTTCAA
>NC_069004.1:12688926-12690759 GCF_001194135.2 Octopus bimaculoides | reverse complement strand
GACGAAGATTAGGATGGTGTTGTCCACGTCATCTGCGCGCTCATTCATGGCTGATGTGGGATCGACATATCTGATTGCAATGATGTTAGAGGTATGGTTGTCCAAAGTCTGATGATGCAGCTGCATTATTTTTGGGCTTCTGACGTTTGTCTTCGAGAGAGGCACTACAAGAGATCTCAGAGGAGGAAACGACATTACTGATGGTATGACCCCCAAGCAACACGGTCAGCTGTTAGAGTGGACCACTCATCATGATAATCAATGTTACAAACACTAAGGGGCTGCTTCAGGCAGTCCTTGTAATACCTTTTTGGTGTCCCCCTGTTGCAGTGGCCAGTGGTGAGCTCATGGTACATGATGATCTTGGGTAGGCAGTGGTCTTTCATCCTGTCAATGTGTCATGCCCAACATAGTCATGTCTCAAGTAAAATGGCTTCCAGGCTGGTGACCTTTGCTCGCTTGAGGACCTCAGTGTTGGTGATGGAGTTGTTCCAGTAGATGTTGAGGATGGTACAAAGGCATATATATATATATATATATATATATATATTTCATGCCGGTGGCATGTAAAAAGCACCCACTACACTCTTGGAGTGGTTGGCGTTAGGAAGGGCATCCAGCTGTAGAAACTCTGCCAGATCAGATTGGAGTCTGGTGTAGCCATCTGGTTTGCCAGTCCCCAGTCAAATCGTCCAACCCATGCTAGCATGGAAAGTGGACGTTAAATGATGATGATGATGATATAGATATAGAATTAAGGATAAAATCACTTTAATGATCTTATCTAGTGGCTAGTGTGAAATAAAAATCTTGTAGGTAATATTTTATACTAAATTTATAATTATATTAGAGGGTGCGGATTTACCGCACCTACATGTTAGAGATAGATGCTAAATGGCTCTAAAAACCACCTCAGTACTTCATTAGCACAAGCTGTAATCGGGCAGATGAAAAAATAAATAAGACCTCTGCCCAATTACAACTTGTGCTAATGGAGTAGTGAAGTGGTTTTTAGAGCCATTTGGCATCTATCTCTAGCGGGTTAAGGATGGTTAATCTGCTCTGGCATAGGTTGGATGGTTTGACAGTATTTGACAAGCTGGAGGACTGTGATAAACTCCAGTCTCTTTGGCATAGTTTCCGCAGCTGGATGTCTCCTTCCTAATGCCAAACACTTTACAGAGTGGACTGGGTGATTTTTATGTGGCACAGGCACTACTGAGGTCTCCCATGTTGTTAGCAAGACTAAGATCTTCCTCAGCAGAATGGAAATATAATAGAAAGGAAGGCAACTTCGTGTATGTATTAAGAGGTTAAACAAGGAAGGAGCCTGGAAGAGGTTTTTGCTGTAGACGAGGTACATATATAGACAGGCAGATGGATGTGTATGTGTGTGTGTATGTATATTTTATTTATTAATTCATAATAGAATATAAAGATAGAAATCATGTTAATGATTTTTATCAGGTAGTCAGCCATGTGTATATTTATCTGGAGTTTTTGTTAGTTTTCTGAAGATATCGGCATTTCAAGCATGCTGGAGAAAGGTCATTTTCACCATTGCTCCCTTAATATAATTATATACATATGTATATTATTATTAATTTTATATATATATATGTATGTATATATATATATATATATATAAAAGACCCGGCAAGCCAAGTAAGATCGTTGCCAGTGCCCCTGGACTGGCTCTTGTGCGGGTGGCACATAAGATGCACCATTTTGAGCGTGGCCGTTGCCAGTACCGCCTGACTGGCTCCCGTAGGATTTTCGAGCGAGATCATTGCCAGTGCCCCTGGACTGGCTTGTGCGGGTGGCACATAAAAG
>NC_069004.1:12685851-12688782 GCF_001194135.2 Octopus bimaculoides | reverse complement strand
GTGCAGGTGACACGTAAAAGCACCTACTACACTCTCTGAGTGGTTGGCGTTAGGAAGGGCATCCAGCTGTAGAAACTCTGCCAAATTTAGATTGGAGCCTGGTGTTGCCATCCGGTTTCACCAGTCCTCAGTCAAGTCGTCCAACCCATGCTAGCATGGAAAGCGGACGTTAAACGATGATGATGATGATAGGTGCATAAAACAGTTGCTCTCGCAAAGCAAATTAAATAAAATTTGGGATTTTGTGGAGGGTCAAAATTGGTAGCACAAACAGGACAGTGAAAACAAACAGCAGCGGAACTTGAACTCAGAACATAAAGAGGAATGAAAAGTTGCTAAGCATTTTGCTCAGCATGCTAAAGATTCTGCCAAATGTATGTACATATGTACATATATATGTGTGTGTGTGTGTGTGTGAGTGTGTGTGTGTGCCTTCATGTCTATCTCATCCTCTGTTTTTCAAATACTCTAGAGGACATTATATAAATACATCTCTATAAGACAAGCATTCATTAGTTTCATTTTTGTGATTACCCTGAGGTTGTTGAGGCATCAAGGTCTTCTATAATGAACCTTATCTTTGTAAAGAGATAAGGTTTATCAAACCAGTTCAGCCGCAGCTGCAACCAGGCTGATTACAAGATAATCTCATTCCTGCTATGTCCGTGTTTTTCGTTTTCTCAGTGACCATTTTAAAATTACTTCTTGATCAGCCTTTTCTATGAACAGTGACCAATTCTCTCTACCTACCTCCTCTGTCTCTGTCTATCTGTCTGTCTCTGTCTATCTGTCTGTCTCTGTCTATCTGTCTGTCTCTGTCTATCTGTCTGTCTCTGTCTATCTGTCTGTCTCTGTCTATCTGTCTGTCTCTGTCTATCTGTCTGTCTCTGTCTCTCTCTTGTCTCTCTCTGTCTCTCTCTGTCTCTCTCTCTCTGTCTCTGTCTGTCTCTGTCTCTCTGTCTCTGTCTGTCTGTCTCTGTCTGTCTGTCTCTATCTGTCTGTCTGTCTGTCTGTCTCTCTCTCTCTCTCTTGCACATATTTCTTCTGTAACCCCTTTAGTATTTTAACAGGCCATATTCAGCCTAAATATTTTACATGTTTAATGTTCAAACTAGCCAGATTCAGCCTCTCACACCTACCTTACAATGTCATTCTAAAAATATACAATTACATCATTGAAATCTCAAAGCTATGAGATAATATACGATTAATTGAAAACAGTTTGAATAAATAAGCATTCCTTTTGACAGAATAATTATTTCTTTATTGCCCACAGGGGGCTAAACATAGAGGGGACAAACAAGGACAGACAAAGGGATTAAGTTAACATCGATTCCAGTGCGTAACTGGTACTTATTTAATTGACCCCAAAAGGATGAAAGGCAAAGTTGAACTTGGCGGAATTTGAACTCAGAATGTAAAGACAGATGAAATGCCACTAAGCATTTCGCCTGGTGTGCTAACGTTTCTTATTTCTTTATTGCACAAATAGAGGGGACAAACAAGGACAGACAAAGGGATTAAGTCGATTATATTGACCCCAGTGTGTAACTGGTACTTAATTTATCGATCCCAAAAGGATGAAAGGCAAAGTGTGTGTGTATGTATATATATATATATATATATATATATATACGACGAGCTTCTTTCAGTTTCCATCTACCAAATCCATTCACAAGGCTTTGGTCGGCCCGAGGCTATAGTAGAAGACACTTGCCCAAGGTGCCACGCACATACCTATCTATCTATCTCTCTCTCTCTCTTTCTCTCTCTCTATACATATATATATATATATATATATATATATAATAGATGTATATGTCATTTAAAATACATAATTTTCAAAAGTGCTACTAATAGATTCATAGTTTAGATATACAATAATTTGGCATATTTATATAACATGCAATGTATCTCTAAATAATCTCTCAGGCTCAGTGCATATCGCTAGATCTATTTAAAAACCAGGACATCTTTTTTTCTTCTTGTTTTTTCCTCATGTTTTCTTATAGACTAGCATCCTGGTTTTTAAATACATTTAAGAATATGCAGTGAGCCTGAAACATTGTTTAGAGATACATGGCATGTTATCATAAACCTGCCAAATTATTGTATTTCTAATGCATGAAACTATTAGTAGCTCTTTCGTAAAATGTGTATATTAAATGATATTTATCTCTCACTGGATGGAATACTATAACAGAACTATTCATATAAATATATACATATATATATATAAATACACAAACACACACATATGTATACATATATATACATATATATATATATATACACATATATACATATATATATACATTTATATATATATATACATATATATATATATATATATGACAAAAAAGAAATTGGAAAGTACAATCAATCAACAAACATCAGCCTGTAAACATTCATTTGAATCTATTTATTTATTAATTACAATCATATGTATAAGTAATCAAAATAAATGAACAAGTAAAGAAATAAATAAATATAAATAAATGAATAAGAATAAATCCACGTTTAACAGTTAGAAGAAAGCAGTCTGGGTCAAATGTTTATTTTGGTATAGGATGACTCGTCCGAGAAAATAACATTCTTCCACTGCTCTAGGGACCAATTCTGTAGGTTTTTACTCCACTCTAAACGCTCTGCAACGTTTGTTTTTGAAAGTAGTGCTTTTCTGATTGCAGCCCTCCCGTGAAATCCAGCTTTGTGCAGCTCCCAGCAAACATTTTTTATGGAAACTGGGTTCTCGAGGTGGTCATTAATCTCTGCAGTAATCTTGGGAGCTGTACTTTTGTGATCCTTTCTAACAATTTGCATAAGAGTCCAACAGTCCCTATCTGAAAGTTTTGGTTTTCTTCCGGAGTTTTGTTTCGATGAGGAGGTTTTTCCCTCTTTCTCAAAGGCTGTCATTACTTTCAAGACAGT
>NC_069004.1:12684432-12685552 GCF_001194135.2 Octopus bimaculoides | reverse complement strand
ATATATATATATATACATATACATATATACATACACACATGAAGAATGAGACCCAGAAAGCTAACAGAACATTAAGTTATGTAACGTCATCCATATTTAAATTCTTCCTAAACCTCCTTTTCACCTATTTAGCCCACAACGGAATATTTCCAAGTGAAAGGTCACAGGTTCACTCTCAAAACATGCCATGACCATTTGGAAGACATTAATCTCCAAGGTCAGTAACGGTTGAGGGACTTAAATAGCAACAACAACAGCAACAACAATGTTATTAGACATTAGAAAATGTAGTTTGAGGGATGGGGTGTGGATCTTGTTTCTTTTTAGTTCAGCTTTGACAGAAGCAGTTCTTTCCCACTTGTAAATTCACTTCTTGCATTTTCGTGTTGAAACACTTGTTACGTTGTGTTATTAAGGAGCTGATTGTTATAGCTTGGCATACTCTCAGAACTTTCTCAGGACATGCCGCCTTGGTTGTGATGAGAACTAAATACTATCAACTTACCGACATGTTGCTTCATAAATATGTATATATAAGTGTGTGGGTGTATATATGTGAATATATATTTATAGGTTTACACTGAACAATATCTCTTTCCATATTTTGTATACAAAGTAAAACATGATTAATTTACCAAGAATACTTGTTCATATGAAAAAAGAAAACAATTATGAAAAAAAAGAAAACAGTTATGAAAACTCGATGGAATGCCAACGTATGACAATGTCAGTAAGGAGATAGGGGTTCAAATATCTGTTTCCTCAATTTTATTTTCTCCCATGTCTCTGCTGTATCTAGTTTATTTTACCTTGTTTGGAAGTGTAGCAATATTTGACCGACGATTAATTTAAGTTTTGTCTTTAACCCTTTAGCTTTCAGATTACCCTGTCAAGTGTAACGCTTATTTATTCACATTGTTTTGGATTAATCATACATTACTTCGTAGGTTTGAGATTTCAATGATGTGATTGTTTTATTTTTAGAATGACATTGTAGGGTAAGTGTCAGAGTCTGGATCTTGGCTAGTCTGGATCTTGGCTAGTCTGGATCTTGGCTAGTCTGGATCTTGGCTAGTCTGGATCTTGGCTAGTCTGGATCTTGGCTAGTCTGGATCTTGGC
>NC_069004.1:12682571-12684321 GCF_001194135.2 Octopus bimaculoides | reverse complement strand
AGTCTGGATCTTGGCTAGTCTGGATCTTGGCTAGTCTGGATCTTGGCTAGTCTGGATCTTGGCTAGTCTGGATTTTGGCTAGTCTGGATCTTGGCTAGTCTGGATCTTGGAACAAAAAAGAACACAAGTCCACTCAAATTTGTTTCTTTTTTCTGCCTTAAATTCTTGCTTATAATCCTGAATACACTAAAAATTCTCTCACTTAATTCAACCCAAATTTATTTTAATTATATTACAACCCATTTGATTATAACTCACATCAGCTAGACCAATTTACAAACATGTCCCAGACTTAACCATTTAGCATTCAAACCAGTTATATCCAGCCCAAATATTCTACCTGTTGTATGTTCAAACCAGATCGATCTGGCTTCTCACATGTACCGTACAATTGCATTCTAAAAATAATCACATCATTAATATTTTGAAGCTATACGATAATGAATACCAGATTTGAAGCAGTGTCAATAAACAAGCATTACATTTGACAAAGTAATGTGAATGCTAATAGGTTAATCACATTTTTAAAGATGACAAGATATTGTTTGGGAGGGGGGCAATTTGGTTGCTTTTTCTAGCAGTTAGTATGACCACAAAGTCTATATTTGGTGGCATGTTTTATATTTGTGCCAGTGAATGAGGAATAGCAAATTTATTTATGATGTGTTGAAAGGAATTTGAAATATTTTGCTAACACTAAGATGCTGTCTTCAGCAAGTGTGTTTTATCATATCTGACATAATTAGCTAAAATTACGCAGTCTTAATTAGAAAACCATGTCTTCATGAAGCTAATTGTTTGGAATTTGTTTAGCTTCCTCCATGGTAGAGACCATATTGAAATAAAATTTAGTAAACATTGTTTTTGGTGTCATTGTATGTATGTGTGTGTGTGTGTGTGTGTGTGCCCATTAATGCATGCACATTCACACATATATACATATTACACATATAAGTTACACATGCATGCATACAAAACATATACTCCTCTGTATATGTTGCATGTTTACATACCCCGAGATCTAGATTAATAGATAAGTTGTTATATATGTTATATATGTGTGTGTGTTTGTGTCTAGTTTGATGCTACACACTTGCATGCACACACACACACGCACATGTATTCACTTCTGAAATTGTGTTTGTGTGTGTGTTTCCTGTTTTTTTTTCTTCTTTCTATCTTAGCAAGACAAGAAAGACAGTCTTATATACTTGAATACATCTGAAGATGTCATTGAACATGGCAAATGTGAGATCTTTTATCAGTTATCAGATTGACCCAGAAGAAATAGAGACTAACTACCATGAAATATAGACTGCTGTCGTCAAGAAAGAAAGGAGACATTGGACAGTGGTGTGTTTGATATACTAAGACATGATGGCCATGGTTTGGATGTCTTTAATCACAAGGTCTACTCAGTCAGGAAGGGCAAGGGGTTTAACAGCACCCATCTAAAGGCTTCAGCTTAGACGAGCTGCACTTTAACACATCTGATGCATTCAGCTTGAACTTTGTCTCTCTTATTGGGCAGACCGGTGGAGGCACAATAGCCCAGTGGTTAGGGCAGCGGACTCGCGGTCATAGGATTGCGGTTTCAATTCCCAGACCGGGCGTTGTGAGTGTTTAATGAGCGAAAACACCTAAAGCTCCACGAGGCTCCGGCAGGGGATGGTGGCGAACCCTGCTGTTCTCTTTCACCACAACTTTCTCTCACTCTTACTTCCTGTTTCTGTTGTGCCTGTAATTCAAA
>NC_069004.1:12678954-12680903 GCF_001194135.2 Octopus bimaculoides | reverse complement strand
TATATATATATATATAAAGTAAAGCATATTTCTTTGTTAAACATCATTAAAAGACATCCTGTGGGATACAGACTAAGTGATCTATATCTTCCTGTGGTACCTACTTACAGATGAGTGGATTGAGCTATTAATAGCAATAGTTATGTGTCATCCTGGAAATAGATATGATACACAACACAATACTGGGAACATGGTATAGTCAACCTCTTCACTGGTTATCTAGTTCTTTTATCAATTCAAAAAAATCAATATTGTTCTCGTAGAGTTGTACTGATTAATGTTTGGCTGTAAAACTCTTGCCAAAAGAAACGGTAAGGTTTGATATCAAAGATTTTTACATTTCAGGAAATCTGTACTTAAATAAGAATTTCAGATGACAGTGTTATTTATAATTTCGAAGAACTGCCCTCCTTGTAAACTTTGCTGACTAACAAATGACCAACTAAAAACAATTAATGATAATGTTATTGAGCGAGTACTTATTATCAGCAGAAACTGTTTTAGACCCACCCCTAAGAAGTGTAAAAGTTTTCAAGTATTTACTCATTTACTTCTTTCTTCTTGTATTGCATTTCATACCTTCAAGCACTGCATGACACAACATGAAATGTCTTCTCAGCTCAGTCTGAAGCGTGTTGTGGCTAGTTATTTTGTTAGCTATTTTTGTACCATAACTTGAGAATTTTTTTTTAATAGGCTCAGGCTAGGCTGTGTGGTCAGAGGCTTGCTTCTCAACCACATGGTTCTGGGTTCAGTTCCCCTGCATAGCAGCTTGGGTAAGCGTCTTCTACTATAGCCTCGGGCTGACCAAATCCTTGAGTGGATTTGATAGACAGAAACTGAAATAAATCTGTTGTATCAGTCAGACCGTCCAACTCATGCCAGCATAGAAAGTGGACGTTAAACGATGACGATGATGAGGATGATATATGTATGTGTGCGTATGTTGGATTCTCTTGCTGTGAATGACAAATGAGGATTCAGTAAAATAAGTTTTAATCATGTTCTATGGACACAAATGTGTCTCTTGAGGCCTTCAGGTGCCTTGCAAACCTTTTGGCAAATGGAACAAGTTGAGGACTCTGTTTGCTTGAGCGCATGTGGATCATTTACTGTGTGCTTTATTGAGTGGATGGCAAGGCCTGCTTTGCTTCATGCCACAAAACCACAATGGCAGGTAAGGCTCCCCCAACCTGAAAGAGAGAGAGAGAAGACTGCATTGGTATGGCCATGTAGTGTGTATGAATGAAGACAATTGTAGAGGGAACATGTGGAAGGGGTAGACCCAGGAAGATATGGGACAAAGTGGTGAGAATTGATCTACAGATGTTGGGATTCACAGAAGGGATGACAGAGGAGCGAGACTCCTGGCAGTTTGCTGTGCTTGAAAAGACATGTCAAGCTAAGTAAAAGCATGATTGTCCTTGCATACAAGCTGTCTCCTGCTTACCTCTTCAGCTGAGAATTTCTAACCTTGCAGGCTTGTGGGTGCTGGTGCTACAGAAAAAGCTCCTGTACTGGTGCCATGCTGGTGCTGCATAGAAGCACCCAGTGTACTCTGTAAAGTGGCTGGCATTAGGAAGGGCATCCAGCCATAGAAACCATGTCATAACAGACACAACTGAAGTAAGTAAAAGAGTATATATATATATATATATATCATCATCATCGTCGTCGTTTAACGTCCGCTTTCCATGCTAGCATGGGTTGGACGATTTGACTGAGGACTGGTGGAACCAGATGGCTACCAGGCTATATATATATATATATATATCGGAGTAAGCACATAAAATGTGCAACAAGGTGGAAAAAAGAGTACTCAAATACCAGAAGTAGAGTAATATGCTTTATTTTAAAGCAGCAGAAATATAACAAAAGACTGTTACTCAGAGTTTCACGCTCCCGTTCATCGGACAGTTTTGTTAGAAAATCTAACAAAACTGTCCGAT
>NC_069004.1:12677016-12678011 GCF_001194135.2 Octopus bimaculoides | reverse complement strand
ATATAACTATTTAAAAAAACCCACTGTTGAAAATCATGGTTGTTGTTTAGTCCTAGGTTTGCCCTCATCAAGCAGACCTGGGATCAAAGTCGTTCCAGATGAGACCATTTCATATTTTCTTCAGACATAGTGTACGTAGAATTACTGTATTCAATGTGGCCATTGTATTTTTTTTAATTACAGGGTATGAGTTGAAGGAAAGTTCAGCAGCCATGTTGTTGGCTGATGACTACTAAAATTAAAATGATTGAAGACTAGTGATTAATGTGATTGATGGTCGGCTTTTGGAGCAATTGTGGTAGCAGTAAAATTATTTGGTGTAGCAAATCCTTGAGCTTTATTAAAGTCCGGAACACAGAAAAGTGTTGTTGTTGTTGTTGTTATTGGTGGTGGTGGTGGTGGTGGTGTTGCCATTGTTGTTGATGTTATTGTTAGTGTTGTTTCTGTTGTGTGTGTGTATGTGTGTGCGATTGTATTTATGTTTGTGTAGATATGGCAAAATGACACATGAATGTATTAATATCATGTGATGATGCATCTGTATCTGTATGTGTGTGTGTGTGTGTGTGTGTGTGTGTGTTGTCTATTACAACTACATGAATAGTTTGACCTAGAATAAAATCTGCAAATTATGTTTATTTAACCTGGAAGGCTGTACTAATGGAGGGCAGATGTTAGTAGTCACTGACAAAACAACTGTAATATGTTGTGGAACAGACCTAGTCAACCTACACACATTTGTTGTTTGTTCTTCAAGATGATCAAGGCTTTATCTCTCATACATTGCAACAATGGAGAACATAGATCTGCCGATGACTGGAGATCCATGACTACCTCCTTCCACTTCTGCTACATCTTGTGTGTGGTGAAACTACAAAAGCGTCAGTATTTTGTTTTTGCAGATACATACATATATATATATATATATATATATATAAATAAGATTAAGATTAAGATTAATGTAATATAAAGCTGAAAAAAAAAAAAAATTAACA
>NC_069004.1:12672379-12676627 GCF_001194135.2 Octopus bimaculoides | reverse complement strand
ATGCCTTTTCAAGTATCATAATAGCATGAAACTATTAGTAACTCTTTTGGTTGTGTATTTAAATTGATATTTATCTCTCACTGGATGGAGTTGATTCTGCTTATATATATATATATATATATATGTATATGTGCCATGCTTGAGAAGAAGACCCATCAAGCCAAGTAAAACTGCAATCTTGGCAGATACCAGTGTCATGCAAATGGCACCTGTGCTGATGACACATAAAAGCATCCATTACACTTTCAGAGTGGTTGGCATTAGGAAGGGTATCCAGCCGTAGATAACCATACCAAAACAGACTGGAGTCTGGTACAGCCTACCAGCTTGCCAGCCTTGGTCAAACCACCCAACCCATACCAGCATGAACAACAGATGTTAAATGATGATGATGATGATATATATATCAACATCACTTCATCGTCATTTAACGTCATTTTCCATGTATGCATCGGTAGGATGGTTCACAGGCGCTGGCCAGGTAGAAAAACTACCCTAGGCTACTGTGTCTGTTTCAGCAGAGTTTTTACAACTTGATGCCCTTCCTAACACCTACCACTCTGTAGAGTGGACTCAGTGCTTTTTACATGGCACTAGTACAGATGAGGTTAATTTTGGCATGATTTTTACAGTTGGATGCCCTTCCAAATGCCAACCACTTTACAATGTGAACTGGATGCTTTTTATGTGGCACCAGCACTGGCAGGGTTACTAAGTAACTCGCAAGACAAGGAATTATAAGAGGGGCAGGGTCATTTGAGGAGGGGAACTTGTGTCAGAGGATGAAAGGTTAGAGAGTGACAAAGAGATAGAGAGGCTGAAACGGGTGTCTTACTATAATGGAGTGGGCATTGGAGAAGGTGGTCCAGTATCAGATGAGGAAAGGTTAGTGTGACACAGGAATAGGTGTCTTGCTATAGAGGAGATACATAGTTACCCAGCAAGAGAGGAAGAGAGAGAGAATGACCTAGAATGAGGGCAGAAATAGGTGTCCTGCTGTAGAGGAGATATGTGGCTACCCAGCCAGAGGGAAGAGCGAGGGTGGGGGAAGAAAGAGAGAGAGTAGGAAACAGCAAAAGTGTAAGAGAGAGCAGGAGAGAGATGGTGAAGTGCCAGGGTGTATTCATGTGTAACAAGGATCAGAGCATAGATGTGATGGTAGATTAAAGAAAAGAAAAGTATGAAGATTGTAATATGTGCAGTCGGGTGTTACCAAGAAGGCGCAAGTAGGGATTGCAGTGACGGGCAAAAACCTGGGTAGAAAGGCAGTGAGGGCAAGAAAGGGGATTGGAAGACGATCATAGTTTACGAAGAAGAAATGTGAGGGAGAAGGAAGATGCTGTTTAGAAGAGGAGATGTAGTTCAGTTTTTTGGGGTGAAGTGTGTGAAAAGTTTGTTGTTACATGTGGGTGGAACACAACTCTTCTAGCACTCAGTTTTACTGATGTGGGTGGGTCTTTTCTAGAACTGCATATGGCCAAACATCTCAGCCCATTGTTATTTCCCCCATGTGCTCCAACATTCTAAAATCACATGATTATATATCATCATCATCATCATCATCATCATCATCGTCGTTTAACGTCCGCTTTCCTTGCTAGCATGGGTTGGACAATTTGACTGAGGACTGGTGAAACCAGATGGCTACACCAGGCTCCAATCTGTTTTGGCAGAGTTTCTACAGCTGGATGCCCTTCCTATATATATATATATATATATATATATATATATATATATATATATATATATATATATATATATATACATACACCTATTATCTTTTATATATATATATATACACCTATTATCTTTTACTTGCCCACCACAACAGAATTGAGATCCTAAAACCAAGGTGCCATGTAGAAAGCATTAGTGTGGGTGCTGGTGCCACGTAAAAAGCACCCAGTAGACAGTAAAGTGGTTGGCATTAGGAAGGGCATCCAGCTGTAGAAATCAAGCCAAAACAGACTATGGAACCCAGTGCAGCCTGTAGCTTTGTCAGTTCCTGTCAAGCCGTCCAACTCATGCCATCATGGAAAACGAACCTTAAGTGGTGGTGGTGGTGGTGGTGTTGTTGTTGTTATTGCTGCTACTACTACTGTTGTTGTTGACAATGACGATGATGATTTATATAAACTGAAGATATTTTTTGGTAGAACAGAATCCAACCAGGTAATTATGCAAGGTTGGGCGTGAGTAACTGGAAGGATGTTAAAAACATAATGACACTATTGTTTTCAGTTCTATATTTAAGAGATGAGGAATTATGTACATTATTTACATTTGACGGATATTTGTCCTCATATGGCGTAGTGGTTAAGAGCGCTGGCTACTAACCCCAAGATTCCGAGTTCAATTCCAAGCTGTGACCTGAATAATAATAATAATAATAATAATAATAATAATAACAACAACAATATTGAAAAATACGTTAGGAATGAGAACCCAAGTTTGAAATTAACCCAAGACACCTGATGAATGCTAGAGGGTATGTCAGCTGAAAGGTTGTGTTAACAACGAACAAGATGAAAAATATTCGTCAAATGTAAATAATGTACTATTGTTTTCATCTGGCAGGTCATATTTTGTACTTGCCAGCCAGTCAGTATGCAAAGACTCTGTATGATCTGGTTACCAAAAGACAGAAAATGGGGGAAAAAGGCCAGCCTAAGAATCTCTGGACATTCCAGAAAAACTTCAAACATGCAAAAACCAGTTTAGACAGGAATGTAGAGAACTGCAGTAGATGGGTTATGAAGAAGGAAATAGTCCGTCTTGTTTCTGACAACACTGAAGGACCTGAGTTTATTTTCGAGGCTAATTACTGGTATTTTAGTAATTATAAAGACAATTAGGTAATCAGTTGGAGTCAAATTTAACAATGACATTCTAGGTGGCTTCCAAAAAATATTTTTTCTTCTTTCTAAATTGTATTTTTATTCATTAGAATGAACTGAAAGATAAAACAGGAAGTGTGAGAAAAAGGTTTGTTCGGATTAACATTTACTTAGCATTTAAACTTTCATATCTAAACCTAATGACCTTTTTTTTTTTTTTCATGAATTCATAGAAAATACTTGTTGATAATTTTCAATGAAATTTTAGATTATTTCCTACACCTCTCTGCCATTAAATCTAATTTTGTTGTTTGGCTTCAGTCCTTGTTAATATGTCTGTGATAAAAATGAAGCAGACACCCACATACTGACTTTCTAAATTCATTTCAATTATTTTAGTCTTGAAAGACAGGCTGTTAATTTAATGGAAATAATGTGACATTTTAGTGTTTAGCTATTCAGATGAAAGTACTTTGAAAGAGAGAGAGAGAGAGAGAGAGAGAGAGAGAGAGAGAGAGAGAGAGTGTATGTGTGTGTATGTGTGTGTGTGTATTTGCTGGCCAAAGTTTCATATAGATAAGAAACAAACCACAGTTTGAATCAGGAAGGCAATACAAAAGCTAAGAGGAGAGAGAGAGAGAGAGAGAGAGAGAGAGAAAGAAGTTTCATGTTACTGATGTGATGTTTGATGTAGCATATCTAATAATTAAGATGTTAATGAGGCAACAGTACCAAGAAAATTACAGTTTCGCTCATTAGTCTTATTAATGTTGTTGATACTTCACTGTTTGAATATAACATTCATTTGGTGTGGAATCACATAAAAAAAAAAAACTTCATGTAACATTTTATCAGGAAAAGAGCTGATAGTAATATATAATTTACAACTCCTCATTGATATATACACATATATATATTTTGGTTTCAGATTTTGGCTCAAGGCCAGCAAATTGGAGAGAGGAGGCTAGTCAATTACATTAACCTCAGTGTTCAACTGGTATTTATGTTATTGACCCCCAAAAGGATCAAAGGCAAAGTCAAGCCTGGTGGAATTTGAACTCAGAACATAAAGATGGATGAAATGCCGCTAAGCATTTTACCCAGCATGGTAACGATTCTTACCAGCTTACTGCCTTAATATATGAAGGGGATGCTGAAAAGTTCCTGGCTTTAAGGATATCCCGTCTTCGTCCTTAGTTTTTTTGTAAATTCTCACTATATATACATATCATCATCATCATCATCATCATCATTTAAGGTCTGCTTTCCATGCTAGCATGGGTTGGACGATTTTACTGAGGACTGGTGAACCGGATGGCTGCACCAGGCTCCAATCTGATCTGGCAGAGTTTCGTTTCTATTGCTGGGATTGGAGCCTGGTGTATATATATATATATATATATATATATAT
>NC_069004.1:12659964-12667401 GCF_001194135.2 Octopus bimaculoides | reverse complement strand
ATATATATATATCTCTGTATATATATATATATCTGTATATATATATATATATATCTGTATATATATATATATCTGTATATATATATATATATATCTGTATATATATATTCTCAACTGAATCATGGGAAATTTCATATATTATTAGAACCATTCAAAAACCGATTATGTAATAAGAAATTAGCAAGATTAATTACGGAGTTAATGTCCACAATTATTAAATATTTCCTTCATTCATCATTCATTGGTTGTTAAAATAATTTGTTACATTGCTGGAATTTAGTAATTTATGACAACCTGCTCAGTGTTAAGTGCCTGTGCTGTGTGATGATATTCGACTAGGTTTCATTGAGAGGTAGGGTGTGGTGGGGTTCAACTATACCTCATCACTCCCATAAAAGTAGTTTTATGTTATTAATGTCTCACGAATATCTGACAATCCTGAACAGGAAATGGTTAAGTTTTGATGTTTGTCCAAATATTTTTAAAACTAATTTGTTCAAATATTTTTAAAACTAATTTCAGAAGTTCATTATGTTTATTGTTGAATTTAATCAATTTATATCAGTTAATTTAAGACAACTCTTCTCAATCAATTTTTGAGAAACTTGCTCTACTTTTATTTAATTAGGAGAAACAAATGCCAACTTCATAAGGCTTAAGTTTCCCCAATTAAAGTGAGTGCCAGATTGGCGTAGTCATGTAGGCCTGCGCCTCTGGAGCCAACAATCAGGGTTTGAATCCCACTGGGACTGTGAGAAAAAGGAACCCTCACACTTAGGTTGTCCAAGTGCTTGCCAGTGTACCCAGCTGGAAACGGGTACTTAGTCTTTCTCAGGGCCGGATAACTGAAGAGAAATTGGCATGGGTTCCCACCCCGGCATCAGAGACTCGGAGTTTTATCATGGCTACCGAATAAGTGTCACATATTTTTACAGATAAATTCCTCTATTTGCATAATATCGAGGTCTCTTTCTTTCTTTTGTTGTCCTTCCTATCAATATATATATATATATATATATATATATATATATATATATATATATATATATATATATATATATATATATATATATGTATGTATGTATGTATGTATGTATGTATATATGACAGGCTTCTTTCAGTTTCTGCTTATCTAATTTGCTTGCAATTCTTCTTCCACATATCTGCCTAAAGAGCTCCATTGTCAGGCAAGCTGTATGGGCAATAGCCCCATCTTGCTGCAACCTCACCTCTGGTACGTTCTCAACTGCAAGATGCACGAATGTTCCAACCTGTCCCGATACCCTTCTTCTTTGATGGTCAGTGTTTTCTGCCTCATACTCAAAGAAGTAAGGACCAAGAACTCTTTCTACACTTACCCTGCATCAAATCACTGTTTTTACATGGTGTTGCTCACATTGGTGGACTATTCTTGGGTTTTCTGTCCCCTAAAATCAGATATTTTGTTTGTTGACAGTCGTTTAGATGAAAGTGGGCCTTAATAAGGTTGTAAATGAAATCACCTTCTTATTTCTTTATTGCCCACAAGGGGCTAAACATAGAGGGGACAAACAAGGACAGACAAAAGGATTAAGTCGATTACATCGACCCCCAGTGTGAAACTGGTACTTAATTTATCAACCCCGAAAGGATGAAAGGCAAAGCTGACCTTGGCGGAATTTGAACTCAGACCGTAATGGCAGACAAAATACCGTTAAGCATTTCGCCGGTGTGCTAATGATTCTGCCAGCTCACCTTCTTGCCTTGCCAACTTTTTGATGTGGGTAGCATACACTAATCGTTCCTAATAATCTGCTGACTTCAGTTCCTGCACCAGCTGCACTTTAAATGGGAATAAATTCAGTGCCTTTTGAATTCTCTGTAATGAGCTATGGCATATGTCCAGTTGATGGAACCACTTTTGAGTTGATGTTGAAGGCTCTTCTTCAACGCTCCACTGTATATGCTGAACATTGTCCTGAGACCTTCCTGAATGTGGCTTCCTCACTCATGGTAAATCAATTCCAGACCCCTGTTGCTCAAACTGCCAGAATAAGTTGAGTTCCACTTGTTTAGATGGTGGTTGTCTGACACCTCAAAATCATGAATGTAAGTTCTTTAGGTTAGCACAATTGATTGATGATTTTGTAGATGCTATTGTACACTGTTGGTCACAATATGCTTCCAGTTCTGTGTTGATTGCACCATTTTTTTCCATCTTGACCAAACGTGTGTGTGCACACACAGACACACACACACAAAATTATCACCATTTAACATCCATGTTCCATAGTTTGGATGATTTATCTGGATCCAATGGGCTCAAGGACTGCATTGTGCTCCAGTGTCTGCTTTGACATGGTTTCTATTGCTGGATGCCCTTCCTAACGCCAACCACTTTACAGTGAGTACTGAATGCTCTCTTTTTTTTTTTTTGTGGCACCAGCACTAATGAGGTTGTCATACAGCTTGCAAGCCTATGAAACCCAAGGAGAAGGGCCTTACACTAGCAGAGGAGGGTTAAAAGTAGTCACTCAAATTTGACTATACTGGAATTTGACTAATGTGTGTGTGTGTGTATAAAATTTTGACTGGTTCTAGAATACAATTGGAAACAAAACGTTAAAATACCCCACTTCCCCTTTGCAATATATTTGTCATGTTAAATATATCCCATAGCCTCCAATCTTCAGTTTTGTCCTCACCAGTCTGCAATTGTTCTGTGGTGTTAAGTCTATCCATGTTGTGGCGCCTTCCAAAAATAGATTTAAAGGAAGTTAATTCATTAATTATGTTTGTTCCATTAAATTTCTGCCATTCTCAGAAACCAGGAGTGGTTATCTGAATGGACAATAAACCAACAGATAGCATGGATAAAGATTTTCTTATATAAATATTTATCATCTCTATTACTAAC
Organism: Octopus bimaculoides; assembly: GCF_001194135.2. Classification (NCBI taxonomy): domain Eukaryota; kingdom Metazoa; phylum Mollusca; class Cephalopoda; order Octopoda; family Octopodidae; genus Octopus; species Octopus bimaculoides. Next base: position 12,664,505 of record NC_069004.1, on the reverse strand, counting down.
TTCCCTTCCCACACACACACAATTTTTTATCTCTCATGATGGATTGTACCCTACACCCACTTTATACATCTGTGGAGTGATGAGATACAAATAAAAATGTTTACTTTTGTTTCTACTCAATTTCCCCTGTATTCTTTTTATAACAGCTATTTTTTCTCCTTTTTATTAATCTAACCAATGTTCTGTCTTCATTCATCATTAACCACCACCACTATTCTGTCTTCTCTCATTAGTCATGAATTAAATTCCACTGTTTTGTGTCCATTAATCATTAAATTCCACTGTTTTGTCTTTGTGAATCATTAAAACTCTGCTTTGTTTTTATTGTCCTTTTGTAGGTTCTTCGAGATGAACCGAAATCAAGGCGAGAGGTAGATCTTCATCTAAGAGCCAATGGTTGTAAGAACATAGTCAAAATTATAGATGTTTATTACCATCCGTTCCCCAAAGTTCCATCAATCTTAGTTGTTATGGAATGGTAAGTTTCCAGTATTGTTTTATTATTGTTGTTGTTGTTGTTATTATATCTACATTTGTTTTATGTTTTTTCCTGTTTTTTTTTTGTGTTCAAGAGGATGAAAAATTACAATTGTGATGTAGCAGTCAACATTGCCTCATGTATACCCAACACACAAACACATACACTCTTTCACATTCACATGAACATGCACATATATCTATATGTGACAGGCTTCATTCAGTTTCCATCCATCAGATTCACTCGCAAAGCTTCATTATCATCATCAATTCCTATGCATCCATTTTTCTGTGCTGACATGAGCCTTGCAACATCTCACTATTCCCCACAGCCCTGTGGCTCACACCCTATAATGTTTGTGAAACAAAGGGTCATTTCTTCTTCCTATATTGCAAAAGCATTCCCTTCAAAGTGAGAGCTAATACTTCAGTTTTTAGTCCAGGATAACTTGATTGTTAGTGTTGCTGTCACTTTGAAGCCATCTGGGAATGTAGCTATACATGACCGTTTGCTGATCGGTATGTATGCAGGCTCTCTTCTGATGACTTGCTTGGTAGAGTTCTGTAACACCTGTGGGTCATCAGTTAAGGATTATTTTAGATGTGTTGTATATTCATCTCTTCAGTTGTCACACACAATATGTGATTCATTTGCTGAACATCTGATAGTTTCATGTCTTCACTAACATAGGAATAAAATATATAAAGGCGTTGCCAGTGCCGCTGGACTGGCTCCTGTGCAGGTGGCACGTAGAATACACCATTTTGAGTGTGGCCATTGCCAGTACCACCTGATTAGCCCTCGTGCCGGTGGCACGTAAAAGCACCCACTAAACTCAAGGAGTGGTTGGCGTTAGGAAGGGCATCCAGCTGTAGAAACTCTGCCAAATCAGATTGGAGCCTGGTGTAGCCATCTGGTTCGCCAATCCTCAGTCAAATCGTCCAACCCATGCTAGCATGGAAGGCGGACGTTAAGCGATGATGATGATGATGATGGAAAATGACTATTATTAATGCAGTTTTAGGATTGATGAATGATTGAATATCTTTTTGCATAATTTGTAACCACCTTTCAGAGTAGGACAAATTCAATTTGGGAGGGAAATAAACCATTTTTGCTTTGGAATTTCTTCAATAAATATTGATGGAAATATTTGCGTCTACCAATTCTGATCTTTTAAAAAATTGGAAACATATTAGTGTATAAAACTAAAGAAGAATGTGAAAGTGGAGGGAACAGTGTTTCATATTGAACTTGGCACTCTGTCACTGACACGTATAAACTAAAGCAGAATTTGAAAATGGAGGGAGCAGTGTTTCATATTTGAACTTGGCACTATATCACCAACAGGTTTAAATGAATGTTCTTCCTTCTACTCTTACATCTCTTAACTCCTTAAACCATTTCTTATCCTTCAAATCCCCTCTCTCCACCTCTTTTTCCCCTTCATCTCCCTACCAACTTTGCCTACTTCTCATTCAATTACTCATTCCTCTTTCCTTTTTACACTGTTTCTCCTACCAATTCATGTCCACATATGAAGCTCACATGGTCCTTGTATTCCTTATCAGCTGCAGCCAGATTTTTTTTCTTTTTTCTTTCAGAGGATGTAAAATTCTGCTGTTTCTCATTAATTTCTCCCCTTTCAACTTTTCCCTCAAAAGAGGTCTGCATCCCAAACATTAGAATTTCCTACTCCTTATGGCAAGTTCACCGCACTATTTTCATAGATTTTACTGCATAATATAAGTTTTGCTGGTGCAAAACAATATCAGGAGATCTACTGAAACTGTGGGTTCAAGACCTACAAATAGCCTTCAACTTTTTCTATCCCAAAGGGTTTTATGACCCAATATTTTTATGGTATTATTTAAAGCTTTATATGTCTGCTTTAAGATATACTGTTCCAAAACCGAATTATTTGATATACATTCTCTTGAAAGTTTATAAAAAAATTATGGCATCATATATATATATATATTTGTAAATAATATGTGACAATTATTTGGAAGCCATGATAAAACGCAGAGTTTCAAATGCCAGGGCGGAAATCCATGCTGCCATCTTTTCAGTTATCTGGCGGCGTGGGTTTCCACCCCCGCACCCGAAACTCGGAGTTTTATCATGGCTACCGAATAATTGTCACTTATTATTTACAGATAAATTCCTCTAGTTACATAATATCGAGGTCTCTTTCTTTCTTTTGTTGTCTTACCTTTTCTATCAATGTATATATATAATTATGACATCATATATATATATATATATATATTATATATCCTTCAATTACAGTTTTGTACAGTAAGATATGCTTTCTTGCACACAGCCACACACACACCTACATACATCACAGCTGATATACACAATTATTATTCACTTACCCACAAACATTGATTTATTCTCTGGTTTAATGAAAGCTTGTTTGTATACACACCTATACACGTTCAAACACACTGTGTCATACTTAGACACACACACAGAGGAATTAGTTTCTACGTAGTTGGTTGGCTAATGACTAAAACATTCCAATCATGTTTGTCCTGTCATTCAGGGGTATGTAGATATATATAGAATGACATCCATATGTAATGCTTGTCCATGAGGGGCTCTGCCCTGATCAACCTTTTGACCCACCCACATTTCATTCCCTGACACCCATTGCTTTCTCTATTACCTGAGAGCAGAATAGGCACACACTACATCCCCTGACTTTCTCAGTGTTTATTTCTTCTTGTCAGGCACAACATAATGCCAAAGGTCTGAGTCATTGCCTCCATGAGGCCCAACACTCAGAAGGTGCTTTTTTACATGCTACCAGCATTGGTGCCAGTTATGTGAGACCAGCATCAGCCATATATATATATATATATATATATATAAACAGTATATGAGTATATGCATATATATGTACATGTATGTACATACCTTCATCTACATGTACACATAGATACATAACTGGGTACATGACGTGGCAAAAGAACATGGACAAAATGATAAACAAGGTACAACAAACAAGCAGGCCACAGAAACATCTCCTTCATCAGCTGCCACCATTAAAACACTGGCGTTTCGAAGAATTAAGGCAGTACGCATCGTTAAAATGGTTCTTCCCACGAACACAAATTAAATTGTTTTCGTGGAGGGTAGTGGCGGACGGAAAACAAGACAGGAAAATGAAATGGTGAAATAAACAAACAAATATATATATGTATGTATCTATACTATACTTTTACAAAAATACAAGAAGAGCAGGTGATAGTGACTTCGAAGTATAATAAAAGTATAATAAATATATAATCTTCAAAAAGTATTGAGTAACTCTTCAGGTTAGCATAAAATTGTTTTTATTATAACTTGACATAACAACAAACATTGATATAAATATAGGCGTGGCCACTAGTGTAAGTAGGTGGGAGCAGTTTTAAAGGGGCACCACTTTTGGGTCTGCTGTAAGCAATATGTGTTTTTTGTGGGGTCCAGGGGCAGCAAACAGCCCTGGGCGGCACACACTCTAGCTACACTAGTGGGCATGGGTGTGTGCTAAGAAGCTTGCTTCCCGACCACATGGTTCTGGATTTGGTAGGCAGAAACCAAATGAAGCCCATCGTACATATATGTATATATTTGTATGTCTGTGTTTGTACCTCCCACCCCACCATCACTTGACAACCGATACTTAGCGGTTCAGCAAAAGAGACTGATAGAATAAGTACTAGGCTTACAAAGAAGAGGTCCTGGGGTTGATTTGTTAGACTAAAGGTGGTGCTCCAGCATGGCCGCAATCAAATCTCTGAAACAAGTAAAACAATATATATATATATATATATACACACACACACACTATACATATATTGTATATAATATGTATGTATGCAGATGGTTGATTTGTAGTATTTATAGAATCTGATCTGAACTTTGGCTGTTTGCCATCATCTGCTTAACTCACCTGGGGGAATGCCTTATTTTCATTTTCTCTCCTTATGTCTGTCCCTCTCTCCTCTCACTGTGATAGAGAACTATAGACTCATAGTTATAGAATGGTGCATGCACCTATATATATATA
>NC_069004.1:12658451-12659792 GCF_001194135.2 Octopus bimaculoides | reverse complement strand
ACATACATATACATATTGTTTGCTACTGTTTCACTGATGCCGTTGGTGGTAACCTGAGCTATTAACATACTTTACAGTCAACAGGTTTTACTGTTTCAGCTGAAATTCTTCTGCCATTTCTTGCAATATCTCCTCTCAGCCCATCTGTTGGTCTGTCTATCAATATGGCTGCCTGTCTGTCTGGCTGGTTGTCTGCCTCTCTTTCTACAAAATGAAAGTCTGTTTCATGTATTTTGTGTATATATATATATTGCAAGATGCAACAAAAATTTTAGGAAAATAAAAAGAAAAATAAGTGGAAATGTTACCGGTGAGTGTGTTAAATTTTAAGGCAAAATAAGAAAATGACTCTCTCCAGACACAACAGTATATATATGTATTTATATAGTATTAATCATCATCATCAATATTTCACATCCAGCCTTCCTTACAGGCATGATATGGCTGGGTTCTTATTGGGAACACTTTAGAGTACACTGGATGCATTTTATCATGGTACCAGCACTAGTGAAATTCCCTTGTACTCTATAAGACTAAAGATTCCTTATTTTGTGATGAATTCATTCACTTAAAGCAAAATGGCTGAAAAGGTGAACAGCAAAGAGATTGGTAACAAAAGAAGCATGGTGGGTGGTTGAAAGTATGATGGTAGAGACAAACTAATTGGGGCAGAGAGTGATAGATAGTAAACAACTAGTGGGAAGTGATGACTGGCAGTATAAAAGGTTGATAGTCACACCATGATCTACAATGATGCACTGCTTTCTAATCTAGAAAACCTCATGTCTCTGAGCCACTCCTCACAGAACATTTTACTTTCAAATTCTCTCCTTACTACATATACATAATGTGTAACTTCTCATCTAACCATCCGGTAGTGTTCCTTGCTCCTCCATTTTCTTCCAGTCTAAACATATAGAAAAAGAAAAAAATATATATATATTTATGAACATATGAGAAATCCTTAGAATCCTCTCATTGTTACTAAAATAACTGGGAAAACTCACTTTAGATACAAACATAGCACACACACACGCAAACACACACACTCACACACACTCACACACATATATATCGAGAACTGGTAAGCGATGGCGAGAGAGGAAGAACGGAGGGGAGAGGGTGACATAATTGGTTTTCCTTATTTTTTGAAAATCTGATAATGGAGCAAATGAACGAGGAAAGAAAGACGCTTATGCAATTACAGGGAATTTATTGTGCTTTCAGTTTCTGTTAGACACGTTATAATAAACAACAACAATTCACTGATCGAGTTAAAAACTACGCGGAGACAATGCGGAGGGATACACACACACACACACACACACACACACACACACA
>NC_069004.1:12655892-12658441 GCF_001194135.2 Octopus bimaculoides | reverse complement strand
TAACCAAGTTTCCAAAAATTCACCAGAAACACTTACTCACGTACATGCATGTGCATATATACCCCCCCCCCCACATATATGCAGATTTGGATTAAAAATAACAAAGAACATTCTCTTCCCAATTCAGCTCCAGATTTTTTCAACTAACTCATATATCTATAAAACGCATAAAGTTTTTGTAAAGAAAAATCATTCCTTGTGGATCTCTTAAACAAGAAAAACAAGATGGAAGTGCTAAATAAATTATTATCCAAAATACACACTACAGACCTCTGTTGTTGCAAAGTTCTCCCACTTGTTACTATGTCACCAATATCTTTTCCATAGGCTGAAGCAGTAGCAGATACTACTAACATTGCACAGCAGTCACTTATTTTAGTTCTATCCAAAGCCACTATCAAATCAGCTGATATTATTTGCTCATGAGTTTTTGATCTCTGACCGGGAGGAGTTTTGGATGATCCTGGTTGTGGCTTATCATTATACTCACCACTGCTACCTTCCAAAGTAACAACTGATTGCTCTTTCTTGCAAAGAATCTCTGTTTCTTTTCTCTTCTCTTCTTCTTCTACTCGTTTGCGTTTCCTCTGTTGCTTTGCAACATAATTCCTGTCAATAGCACTCACATAACCTTGCCTTCCTTTTTCTCTCTGAGTATTTAGAAATAAACAATCTTCTTCCTTTGACATCATTTTCATTACATCAGCATGAGCAATGTCAAATAAGTCATCCAAGCAATCCTTAAACTTGGTTACATTTGCTATTTGATTTTGATTTCTCCTTGATTTTGTTTTTTTGAAGTGATCTATATTGTTCATGTTTTTCAAATCTTAGAAAGCACATGTTTGTCCCTGATTGGTATCTTAGCATTGTCCCAGATCTCATTTATTTCTGAATACCAGGTATCTGATGCTTCCTTCATTATTTTCTTATCGTGTGTGAGATAGAAAAGGTGTCATAATACATCTCCATTTGATGGGAGATTTTTACTACTAATTTTTTCAGTTGCCAGTACTGCCTGACTGGCCTTCATGCCGGTGGCATATAAAAGCACCCACTACACTCTCGGAGTGGTTGGCGTTAGGAAGGGCATCCAGCTGTAGAAACTCTGCTAGATCAGATTGGAGCCTGGTGTAGCCATCTGGTTTCACTAGTCCTCAGTCAAATCGTCCAACCCATGCTAGCATGGAAAGCAGACATTAAACGATGATGATGATGATATATCCAATAAGCCAAATCTGTTTTTTACTTCTTTTCATTTAAATAGACATGTTTAATTGAAACACCACGACAGTGGAGCACTGACATATCTACACCAACAAAAGCTATAAAAATACTAATTAAGGAAGTGCAGCCTCACACGCACAGGGAGATGAGGACCTCATTTGACCAACATATGAAATGTGTGTGTGTGTGTGTGTGTGTGTGTGTGTGTGTGTGTATCTGCCACATTGTTCAGATGATTTTGTCACTGCACTGTTTCATATATTGATAAATGGAATATTTTTACTATATCTCAATTACAAGCTATTTACTGTGTTAAGTTTTTATTTCATGCTAAAAATAAAATATTGAATTCCTTAGTGGCAACACTAAATACTATGGAATTTTCTTCAATTTTCAGGCAGAGTGTTTATATGTCAAACCTCACAAATTGATGGGGTGAGAGTTGAACATTTCTCGAATTTGTTTTTTGGGTCACCCTATGTATGTATGTAATGTATGTATGTATGTATGTATGTATGTATATATGCATGTGTGCGTGCATGCATGCATGTATGAGGAGTACTCAATTATGACGACAAAGGTCCCAGCTGATACGATCAACGGAACGGCTTGCTCGTGAAATTAACGTGCAAGTGGCTGAGCACTTCACAGACACGTGTACCCTTAACATAGTTCTCGGGGATACTCAGCGTGACACAGTGTGACAAGGCTGGCTCTTTGAAATACAGGTACTTCTCATTTTTGCCAGATGAGTGAACTGGAGAAACATGAAATAAATTGTCTTGCTCAAGGACACAACATGTCATCGGGAATTGAACTCACAACCTTACGGTTGTGAGCTGAATGCCCTAACCATTAAGCCATGCGCCTTCATGTATATATAATATATACATACATAATATACATACACACATACGTTCCTACATACATATATATATAGGTGCTGGTGTGGCTGAGTGGTAAGAAGCTTGCTTCCCAACCACATGATTCAGGGTTCAGTCCCTCTGCGTGGCACCTTGGGCAAGTGTCTTCTGCTATAACCTCAGGCTGACGAAAGCCTTGTGAGTAAATTTGGTAGACAGAAACTGAAAGAAACCCGTCATATGTATGTGTGTGTCTTTGTGTCTGTGTTTGTTCCCCACCACCACTTGACAACTGATGTTAGTTTGTTTACATCCCTGTAACTTAGCTGTTCAGCAAAAGAGACTGATAGAATAAGTACTAAGCTTTAAAAAAAAAAGTCCTGGGGTCGATTTGTTTGATTAAAACCCTTCAGGGTGGTGCTCCAGCATGACTGCAGTCTAATGATTGAAACAAATAAA
>NC_069004.1:12653094-12655757 GCF_001194135.2 Octopus bimaculoides | reverse complement strand
ATATATGTATTGTCTATATGTGTCTTGACCTGGTTTGCATAGGCCATCAATGTGAATGTATTCTGTACATTGTAGTATTCATGTCTCTAGCAGGATCTATCTGGATAAAGAGGAAAAATAATAAAATGGGACCCCAACACTAAAGGAGTGCCATTGGAACAATGTAAAAAAAAACTTAGTATCTGAACACTTGTGATAATCACCATCCTATATCCTCCTTATCTAAATATAAACAATTAAAACCTATTTCCGGCTGTGTCCTACCTTGCCTTGCTTGTAGTCTGATTTTTACTTTCAACAGCCTTTTAATCAAATGAATTGACTCTAGTACTTAATTTTGTTAAGTCTGGTACTTATATACTGCGTGTCAAATTATTAAGCAGCTCTGTTTTTTCGAAATAGCAGAGTATTTTTTCGTTTGAATCCAGATATTTTTCACTGAATGATGGCAACATCTGCCTGCACATACTGTAGTAAAATTAATTGGATCTGTGCAGATGTAAATAAATGGCGGCTATTTTCGTGAAACAGCAACAATTTTACCGTCCTAAATTATTAGGCAAGTGCCCAACAAAAGAGTTACTATGGGTCAAAAATGTGATTTAACATCAAATGAGAAGTCCACCATTGTCTTGGAGCTTGGAAAAACAAAAATGACATTGGAAATATCAAAGATCTTGGTAAGAGATCATCGAACTATGAAGAAATTTATGGAGTCTTCTGCTGTCTGTTCGAGGGCTGACAAGGGTAAATCAAGGGTTGTTTCCAGGCGTACCCTGTCATGTATAACAAGGGAAGTTGTGAAGAACACGTGTCTGACTAATCAAAAAGTGTTTAAATGTTGTGGTAGGGAAGACATTTCGAAATCTACCAGGTGTCGCCTCCTGAAGCAGGTAGCCAAGAACATAAAACCTGTTACAAAGCCCCCCTCTAAAGGCTATAGAGTCAAATGGGCAGAAGACTACATGAAGATAGATTTTTCAAAAGTCTTCTTTACTGACGAATGCACTGCTACCCTAGACGGACTAGGAGGGTGGAGTAAAGGATGGGTTGCAATTAGTGGAAATCGTCCTCATTGTTTGAGACGCCAACAGAGTCATGATTTGTGCTGACATCATTGGAGACAAGTTGGTTGGTCCTTGGAAAGTTCCAGACGGAATTAAGATGACGTTTAATGCCTATGTTGCCTTTTTGGAGGACAATTTTAAGCCATGGTTGAAGAAGCAGAAAGTTTCATTAAGGAGAACGCTGGTATTCATACAAGATAATGCACCCGCCCATGCAGCTAAGAAATCTCTGGAATACCTACAGCAATTAGGCTTCTCTGGACACCATTTGATAAAGTGGCCAGCATGCTCACCCGACATAAACCCGATTGAAAATCTGTGGAGTGTTCTGAAGAGGAAGATATGTCAAAATGGACGGCAGTTTTCAATGAAAGATGCACTCTGGGAAGCTATTGTGGATACTGCTGACAGTATTACACCAGATGAAATAGTTACCTTGACAAACACGTCAGGGATGTTTCCTCATGTGGAGGATCATACATCCATCATTCAGAACTTTATGACATCATATTTCTTGTATTATTTCCATTCAAACATCATATTATGTTCATTATAAAGTCTGTTATGATTATATCTGTTGCTAAAAATTAATTGTTGCATTGAATAAATGTTTGTTTTTGCATAATTAGCATATTTATGAGACCTGCGTAATAATTTAGGGCAGTAAAAACGATGCCTATTAACAAATATGGCTGTTATTTCTTGACGTATGAGGGAATCAGATTTAATTTGGTACAGTACATGCAGATGGATGTTACCATCATGCAGTGGAAAAATATCTGGATTCGAACGAATAAATACTCTGTTATTGTGAAAAAACTGAGCTGCCTAATAATTTGACATGCAGTGTACATTTGACTACAAGTTCTTCAAGGCAATGCCCCAGCATGGCCACAGTCTAATGACTGAAACAAGTAAAAAATAAAAGTTAAAAAAAGCTTTTTCTTTTCTTTTATTCTTTCACTCATTTGACTACGGCCATGCTGGAGCACTGCCTTGAAGGGTTTTAGTCAAACAAATTGACTCCAGGTCTTATTTTTTTTTAAAGCCTAGTTTTTATTCTATTGGTCTTTTTGCCGAAGCATTAAGTTATAGGGACATAAACACACCAACACCAGTTGTCAAGCAGTGATGGGGCGGGGAACAAACACAGACACAATGACACACGCACATATAGGTATATATATGAATATATATATATCTATATATATCTATATATATATATCTATATATATCTATATGAGTGTGTTGTTGTGTCTGTGCGTGTATATATATATATATATATATACAGTCTGTTAAAGTCTGTCATACCAGCCATGATGAAATACCACAAGGTATAGAAAATACGTATTCGCCTTTATATATTTAATCCTTTATATTGAACACTCAATATTTCATCTATTCAATAAGACATTCAATACTTTATTTCATTGTACCATCCATTTTTATTTTATTTTATATTATATATTGTATATTCCATATTCTATATCCCACATTGGTTTTGCAGGAATATAAATAAAACATAAAAAACAGACAGTGTTGGAACTGTTTTAAACTAAACAAAATAATATATTCCTCTATACACAATCATACATA
>NC_069004.1:12647760-12652711 GCF_001194135.2 Octopus bimaculoides | reverse complement strand
TATAACGATAAGACAGAGAAGGACTAAATGATAAGACAGTTGATGAAATACACAGTAACAATCTGTCAACTGCTAAAGGAACCCTACCCAGAATGTGTATGTTTTGGGGGCGGGGTTGGCTTTGTTGTTTAGCTGAGATCAAAGATACTTGCAAACAGTTTCAGGTGATTTGATTTGCTGACGATTGCAGTTTGATGTAAAGCCCTACTTCCCTCCTAGGTGGTGGTCCCTCACCTATTTGGGATGAGCGTTGCCCTTATTTGTTATGTATAATAAATGTCTAATGTTTCAAATCCTGTATTACAGTATTACAGTTTTATACTACCCTGCTCTGTGTGTGTGTGGGAGGGGGGATCAGGTTTTGTAATCTCATTTGCATGACGTATTTTATATTCTGTGCGTGATCCATTGTGTTAAACAATGAAAGGATAGGCAGTGAGTCGGCAGAATTGTTAGCTCATAGGAAAAACCTGCCTTGTTGGTGTGTCTTCTGGTTCGTTAGGTTCTGAGTTCAAATCATGCTGAGGTCAACTTTGTCTTTTCATCCTTTCAGAGTTAGTAAAATAAAGTATCAGTCAAGTACTGTATTTGATGATATTAATAACCCCACTCCCATACAAAATATCTGGCCTTGTGCCTAAATCAGAAACCATTATTATTATTTTCATTGTCCCACTGCATAGCACCTTGGGTAAGTGTCTCCTTCTTTAGCCTTGAGACCTGGAACCACAAGTTGGATGTTTTGCTATGGGTGTTATTTATGATTAGCAATGATATATTGTAGGGGAAAGAGACTGCATTTCGATAATTAAGAATCTGTCAAATCTAATACTTATTAATTCACATTGTTTTGAATTTAATCATGCCTAATCTTGTAGCTTCAAGATTTTGATGATGTGATTGTTTATTTTTAAAATGACATTGAAGGGTAGGTGTGAGAGGCCAGATCTGGCCAGTTTAAATGCTAAAGGGTTAAATTTTGTGATATTTTCAATTTTGAAAGAGTTTTTAAGAGAATCAGGTATTCTAAGGTTGACAATGTCTTTCTTAGGATTTCGTTAGTAACTATCTTTTATCTTTTACTTGTTTCAGTCATTAGACTGTGACCATGCTGGGGCACAACTTTAAAGAATTTTTAGTGGAATGAATTGACCCCAGTACCCATTCTATTGGTTTCTTTTGCTGGACCACTAAGTTATGGAGACATAAACACATCAACACAAGTTGTCAAGTGCTGATGGTGGTGGACAAACACAGATACAAAGACACACACATACGCACATACGCACACATATATAGGATGGGCTTCTTTCAGTTTCTGTCTACCAAATCCACTTAGAAGGCTTTGGCTAGCTCAGGGCTATGATAGAAGACACTTACTCAAAGTGCCACACAATGAGACTGACACACGCACTTATGTGTGCGCGTGTGTGTAAAATAACTTGTATTCGAAAAAAATTAATTACTTTTAACCATTTTTACCCAGAACCATGTGGTTTGGAAGCAAGCTTCTTAGCACACAGCCATGCTTGCACCTATGAGAATAATATTTTTGTAGTTTTGATACTTCTGAGTTTCCTGGTATTTAACCAAAGTGTTTAAGAGCGCCATTTGATGGTGGTGGTAGTGGTGGTACTACTACTACTACTACTACTACTACTACTACTGGTGGTGGTGGTGCCACTGTTGCTGCTGCTACTGCTGCTGTGGCAGCTGTCAAGAGGTCCAGCCTAATTATCCCTTCCTCTTTCATAGGTGATATTATATGCCTGTTGATAAATAGTCAAACAAAAGGAAGTGTCTCACTGTAATGTAATAACTGTTTGCTGTGTGACGCTGCTGATGACGATCAACACAAGGATGTGGTGTCATTCAAAATGATATGTCATTCTTGAATTTGACCAATGGTATAAATAACTGCTGCTTTTGCTACAGCTACTATTGCTGCTGCTACTACTACTACTACTACTACTACTACTACTACTACTACTACTACTACTACTTAACCCTGTTGCATTCAGATTTCTTTGTCAAATGTATTGCTTATATTATTTGCATTGCTCTGAATCAATCATGCATTATCTCGTTGCGTCAAGATTTTCAATAGTGTTTTTGTATATTTTCAGAATGGCATTGTGGGGCAGGTGTGAGAGGTTGGATCTAGTCAGTCTGTAGAATATTTGGGTTGGATATGATCAGGTTAAATGCTAACGGGGTTAAATAAAACAAAATAAGTAAATCTTGGAAATAAATGCTTTATTCCTTTTTTAATTTTGTTTTTACTTCTTTCAGAACAAATCAACCCCATTTTTAAAAAAATCTTTTTTGTTTGGCTGTCAATTTTCAATCTCTTCAATTTCTCTAAAAATTGATTTCGTATTTGGTGTAATGCTGTAGTTTTTTATGCTAATCAATGTCATGAAATTCATTTTCGCCATAAATCAATAAATAAAGAGTTAATAGCTTTTAAAGTTTAAAAATTTCGTGTAATTTTAGCCAATCATAAGCCACAGACACATTCATGCCTGTTTCTATAGTAACAAGCCAAACATGAAAACTCTTTAGTCTACGAGAAAGCACATGTTGACAAATATATTCTGTTCATTGAGGTGGTCATGAGATGTGCTAAGAATAACAGCTAAATAGGCCTTAAATTATCAAACTTCAAACCTCTGTAACTTTTTCTAAAACTTTTTCTGGAAAATGCGAAATATCTCCAGAGGTTCAGCTTGGAAAATCACATTAATACACCAAATTTTTAAATTTTCACTAAACATTAAAATTCCCAAACAGAAAAGATCCTTTTTTTTTTTCCTTTTTTTTTTTTTAAAGTCTAGTGCTTATTCTATCAGGCTCTTTTGCTGTAAAGTTAAGGGGATGTAAACAAATCAACACTGGTTGTCAACTGGTAGGAGCATTCACACACATACATGATAGGCTTCCACACAGTTTCCATCTAAGAAATTCACTTTCAAAGCATTGGTTGACCTGGGGCTACAGTATAGTAGAAGACACTTTTCTAAGGTGCCATACAGTGGGATAAAACCTGAAAATGTGTGGTTGCAAAGTGATCTTAACCACACAGCTATGCCTGTGTCTGGTCACTTAATTTTGATGCAGTAAGCACTGGTCCACTACTGGTTTGTTTATTTAATATGAAAGCCACCCAAATTAATAGAAACTGCGAGAAGAAATTTTCTTATTGGAATCAATTACTTTGAGATTTAGTGACTAAATTGGTATATTGGCATCTACTAATGTTACCATTTGGTCATCTCACCCACTAGTTTTCCTCTTTGAGTAACAAGATTTACTTCATCTGGACTGACCACTCATACACTAAGAAGTAAACCTACAAATTTGACTTTGTAATTTAATCATCATCATCATTATCATCATCATCATCATCATCATCATTTAAAGCTTGTCTTCTATGATGACATGGGTTGGACTGCTTAACAGAAGCTAGAAAGCTGGACAGCTGCACCAGGCTCCATTGTCTGCTTTGGCATGGTTTCTACAGCTGGATGCTCTTCCTAATGCCAACCACTTTACAGAGTGTTCTGGGTGCTTTTTATGTGGCATTCTCACTGCACAGCACCTTGAGCAAGTGTCTTCAATTATAGCCTCAGGCCAACCAAGTCCTTGTGAGTGGATTTGGTAGACAGAAACTTAAAGAAGCCTATTATATATATATATATATATATATATATATATTTGTTTTTATGTCTGTGTTTGTCCCCCCACCATTGTTGACAGCCGATGTTGGTGTGTTTATGTCCCTGTACTTAGTAGTTCAGCAAAAGAGACCAATAGAATAAATATTAGGCTTACAAAGAATAAGTCCTGAGGTCGATTTCTTCGACTAAAAAAGCCCTTTAAGGCGGTGCTCCAGCATGGCCACAGTCAAATGACAGAAACAAGTAAAAGAATAAAGATAAAAAATTAGTTTGAAGGCCTCAGCTTCTCATTTATAACACAAGACAAGTTTTAGAACTTTTCTTTTATGTGCCATCAAATATGGTACTTGTCAGAGAATAACTACATCTAGTTTAGTCATCTGTTTGATTAGAAATTAAAGTTTGATAAGTGATTAATTAGTTGTTTTCCTGTACTATCTTAATTGGTGATTTTTCTTTTTATTTTAATGATTTATTCTGAAGTCTGTGAAGAAAAAAGGAAGTTCTCCTCACATCAGTCACTTGACCTGTGCTCGTGCCTTTTAAGATAGCACCCTTGCTGGTGCTGTGTAGAAGAGCACCCATGCCAGTGCTGCATAATTGGCACCTGTGCCAATGTCATGTATAAATTGCTTGTGCTGGTGCCACCTATAAAGCTCTTGGTGCCCTCTGTAGAATGGTTGACATTAGAAAGGATACCCGGCAGTAGAAACTATGCCATAACGGAGACAATTGAAGTCTGGTGCAGCTCTTTGGCTGGCCAGCTCTTGTCAAACTGTCCAACACATGCCAGTATGGAAAATGGACGTTAAATGATGATGTACTGTGCAGCAGGATTGAACCTGAAACCATATAATTACGAAACAAACTTCTTAACCACACAGCTGATATACCTTGGAAATGTTAATTTATATAATTCTTTGTATTCTTGAGTTAATTCCTGCCATATCAAATCGTGATGCTTTGCAATATTGGAACCATGATTAAATAACTAACTGAAGAAGCTCCTATGTGGCCACTTTTTTTTTACTAGAAATAGTAGCCAAATTTCCTCCAACTCACACACTTTGCCGTTTTAAAAAAATGCAAAAAATAACAAAAACAAACATGTTGGCTGATGTAGACTTGAATACAGGTGTGTGGAAAAAAAGGAAGATTCACTGGTCATGACTGCAACATCTTTGATCAAAGGTGTACATGATTGAAGCTAACCTTCGGCTAAACAACACCAACTACTACTACTACTACTACTACTACTACTACTACTACTA
>NC_069004.1:12638797-12647660 GCF_001194135.2 Octopus bimaculoides | reverse complement strand
TTATACATGGATAGTATTATAATCCCTTACAAAACCTTTCTTCCAAATTTTAACCCCCCAAAATTAGGGGGTTCCTTATACGTGAGGGTTCCTTATACATATTAAAATAAGGTATTTTGTTCATTGCACATTCATTTGTGTAGTTTGAACCATGAAAGAAACTGAGCTGTTGCAAAATATTTTCATGACCCCTTCAAATAATATTGCAGACCCTATTTACTATTTTGCTTATTTGGCCCCTAATCTTAATGTGGACCTTCAGGGGTCACATGGACCCGGGTTGTGAACCACTGTTTTAGTGCCACGGTTTGGTTTTTAAAATATTGTTTTTCCGAGTTGACGCAACTGCAGTGAATTATTAGAATCCTTGGAGTGTTGGATAGGATGTGTTGAGGTTCAATTCCTACCAAAGTCAGCTTTTACATTCTGTCTTTTGGGAGATGATAAATAAAAAAAAATTAGTCAAGTGTTGCAGCTGATTCTTCTGTCTCGCTCCCCCCACCTTACTTGTCTTTCTCTCTCTCCCTCTCTCACTTTTCTTTCTCTCTCCTTCTCTCACTTTTCTTTCTCTCTCCCCCTTTCAGTTTTCTTTCTTTCTCTCTCCCTCTCTCACTTTTCTTTCTCTCTCTCTCTCCCTCTCTCACTTTTCTTTCTCTCTCTCCCTCTCTCACTTTCCTTTCTCTCTCTCCCTCTCTCACTTTCCTTTCTCTCTCTCCCTCTCTCACTTTCCTTTCTCTCTCTCTCCCTCTCTCACTTTTCTTTCTCTCTCCCCTCTCTCATTTTTTCTATCCCCCTCTCTCATTTTTTCTATCCACCTCTCTCACTTTACTCTCTCCCACTCTCTCTCCTCTCTTCTTTCTCTCCTCTCTTCTTTCTCTCCTCTCTTCTTTCTCTCCTCTCTTCTTTCTCTCCTCTCTTCTTTCTCTCCTCTCTTCTTTCTCTCCTCTCTTCTTTCTCTCCTTTCTCTCTCTCCCTCTCTCTTTTTTCTGTCTCCCCATCTTTTCTCTCTTTCTGCCCCTCTTTCCCTCTCCTCTTTCTTTCCCTCCCCCTCTCTCCATGGCCTTTTCTTTCTATCTTTGAGAACTGTCCAAGCTACTCTGTGGGATGGTCATGGGATTAAAACCACTTGGAAATCTTTGTTAAAATAGCTGAATTTCGAGAGTGTTTTTGGAAGAGCAGTCCACACTCCGAGAGCTGGCAGCTGCAGAGAATGATGAAACTCAATGCTTAATTTGTGTTCATTTGTGTTTGCTTGTGTGTGTATGTGCGTGTGTGTGTGTGCGTATGCGTATTGAGTCAACAGCCCCTAGAATATGAGTCATTCCACTTGTATTAACTGACCGCACCCTACTAATAACTGAATGAAAAGCAGAGCCAATAAGTGTGAGAGCCGAGCGTATAAAAACATCATGTTGAAAAGCAGATGCTATAGACTACCTAAGTTGGTGTATATATATATATATATATATATACTTGGACAAAATGGAAAATAGTGATTTCTTCTATTCCTTTTTTTATTTGTATCATTAGTTGTGTTTTCTTTTTTTTTTATTGATTGGACATGGAAGTAGTTCGTTTGAAGTTTGAATTTTGATTGGTGTGTTTAAAGAGTGTGTGTGCAGAGAAGAGAAAGAGGATTGTAGTGAACAGATGGAGAAAGAGAGAAGAAGAAGAATGGTGCGAAAAAGGTGGAAAGACAAGATGAGGAATGGAAGACTTAACGGAGGAGAGAGAGAGAGAGAGTCCGCTTGGTCGCGTAGTTATAGTTGGGAATGATGTGTGGCTACTGTTAATTGCTAAAAATAATTGGATGGTTATTAAATATTTCATAAAAGGAATGAGGGTTTTTTTTGTTTTTTTTTACCAATTAAAAGAAGCTTTGTTTTAGGCGAAGGAAACTTTGACGAATGAATGAAGCAAACCAGATGAAACAATGATATCACAGTAAACGAGTCATCATCATCATCATCATCATCACTATCATTATCATCATTGTTAAGGCAGCAAGCTGGCAGAATTGTTAGCATGCTAAGTGTAGTTTCTTCTGGTTTTACGTTCTGAGTTAAAATGGCGCCGAAGTCAGCTAAGGCTTCCATGCCTTTCGAGGTCAATAAAATACATACCAGTTGAACACTGAGATCAATGTATTCAACAAGACCCCCTTTCCCAAATTTCAGGCTTTATGCCTATAGTAGAAAGGATTATTATTATTATTATTATTATTATTATTATAGGCGTAGGCATAGGAGTGGCTGTGTGGTAAGTAGCTTGCTTACCAACCACATGGTTCTGGGTTCAGTCCCACTGCGTGGCACCTTGGGCAAGTGTCTTCTACTATAGCCTCGGGCCGACCAAAGCCTTGTGAGTGGATTTAGTAGACGGAAACTGAAAGAAGCCCATCATATATATGAACATATATATATGTGTGTGTGTGTGTTTGTCCCCCCAACATCACTTGACAACTGATGCTGGTTGTGTTTACGTCCCCGTAACTTAGCGGTTCGGCAAAAGAGACCGATAGAATAAGTACTAGGCTTCCAAAGAATAAGTCCTGGGGTCAATTTGCTCAACTAAAGGCGGTGCTCCAGCATGACCACAGAGACAAGTTAGAAGTTGGTGTTATGCCTAGGGTGTCATATATTTGGTTTTGCACATAGTATTGTTCTAGAGAATGTTTCAGAAAACATAAGAAAATTATGAGTTTTTTTTTTAAATTTGAGATTACATAGACAGTATTTTATGTAGGATATGGGCAGTTCCCATGGGCACTATCTTTTGAATTTCTGCCATTTTGGAGTTTTCTACTATCTGAGCTAGGTAGCAATCAGACCCTTTTGCTATCATTCCTAAGGTACGTATGACAACAAGTATTGTCTTAGTCTTGTGGTTCCACATTTTGCCAATTTCTATTTCAAGATCTTTATACTTGCTCAGTTTTTGGTAGGTCTTCACAGATACATTTATGGTCGATTTTTTGGTCTGAAGCCTTTCAATATAATGTTTGGCCTATTCGCATCTATCTTTCTGTCAGTTTGAATGGTAAAGTTCCAGAGGAGTGAGATGTGATCATTTTCAAGCACTAGAGGTGGGTTGTGTTCCCACCAGTTTTTATCATGGGGCAGGTCCAGGTTTTCGCAAATTACCCAGTGAATATATTGTGCTGCTCTATCATGCCTGTTGAGATACTCCGCAGGTGCAAGAAGACTGCACATGGAGACAACGTGATCAGTGGTTTCATTTTGTTGTTTACATACACGACATGTTGGGCTACTGCCGTTCTTTAATATGTTAGCCTGGTAGTTCCTTGTAGGTAGGCATTGATCTTGGCTGCTACGATAAACCCTTCTGTTTCTGATTTTAAGCCAGAAGACACTAACCATTGATGGGTAAGGGCTTTGTCAACATCATCACTATTAGCTCTCTTTGGGTATTTGCCATTGAGAGGTTTTCCATGCCATTTATTAGTAGGAATATCTAAGGCAGCAGCTTTAGCACGGATTTTCATATGCTTTCATTATTATTATTATTATTATTATTATTATTATTATTATTATTCAGGCCTTGTGGCGAGCTGGCAGAATCATTAGCATGTTAGGGAAAATGCTTAGTGGTATTTCACCCATACCTAGTTCTGAGTTCAAATTCTACCATGGTCATCTTTGCCTTTCATCCTTTCGGGGTCAATAAATTAATACCAGTGAAACACTAGGGTCAGTGCAATCGACTAGTCCCCTCCCCTCAATTTCAGGTCTTGTGCCTTTAGTAGAAAGGATTATTATTATTATTATTATTATTCAGACCTTATGGCAAGCTGGCAGAATCGTTAGCATGCTGGGTGAAATGCTTAGTAGTTGCTACGTTCTGAGTTCAAATTCCACCAAGGTCAACTTTGCCTTTCATCCTTTCGGGGTCAATAACTTAAGTACTAGTAAATCTGTGGTCGATGTAATCAACTAGTCTTCTCCCCCGAAATTTCAGGCCTTGTGTCTTTAGTAAAAAGGATTTATTATTGTTATTGCCACAAACAACTGGAAAGGCTAGGTGAGGCTTGGTAAAAGGTATACGGTGGAAGGTAATTCAGCAGGTAAACCATAGTTTAAATTATATGCAAGAAGAAAATAGTGGAAAAATAACAGGAAGAGATTGGTCATTTGTGCTAGTAATCCATTAATTTAATTAATTAATAAAGAAAAGCGGTAGTAATAGTACAATATTAGGACTACAGATCAAAATAACTTCCATCCTACATCCACTTTGTAGTAGAATTATCAACTAAGAAATCTACTATAATGTAAGACTCACCATTCTTTGTCTTTATTCTCGTTACCAATGTATTCCTATGTCTTTCGCTCTTCTTACCTCTACATATGACTCTGCATTCTTATGATGTCTACCACCACAACTGGTAAACAGAAACCACCGTAAATGTACTATTACTACCATTCTTAATTAATTAATTAATTAAATTAATGGCTTACTAGTGCAAACGACCAATCTCTTCCTGTTATTTTTCCTCCATTTTCTTCTTGCCTATATATATATATATATGTATATATATATATATAGGAAAAAAGTATTACCAATGAGAAAGCCAACATTTATATCAGGAATAAAAGTCAAGGGTCAATGTAATTGACTTAACCTGTTCCCCAAACTTGCTGGTCAAGATTTGAAATCATCATCGGCGTCATCATCATCATCATCATCATTATTGAGAGAGCAGTGCATGCCATCAAAGCAACACTAGGTTACAAATATATGAAGCCCAATATACCCATCATGACTACCTGTCTGATAAGGGCACACCAGGCACATGCATCACAACCATGTGTGTGTGACATGGTGACCTTATATCAAGATAAACAGCACTTGATCTTGCAGGTGGGGCCCAGTGAGAATTTTCTTCAGGTCAAGTAGCCCATCCTACTCAAAAAGTTCCTGAATGAGGGTCATTTAAGGATGATGAACAAACAACTATGTTTCTGGAGGTGAATTATTCAAACCCAACAAAATTCCTCTGAACACATGGCTATGGTGCTCCCCCACTACTCCTGCTAGTGATCAGAGATGCACATATTGTCAGCCATGAAGGAATATACTCAACTAGTGACGGTCAAACAACTGATAAGCAGATCTGTGGTATTGAGCAGAATATTTGCTGTAACCCATCTTTTATACCAAGACAACATGTACATGATAACATGAGAGCCAGTGCCTGGTGCTGCATCAGGATATGTGTTGTTTTTGTTGTTGTTGAGTGAGAAAGCAGTGCATGCCATCAAAGTGACACTGGGCTATAAATATACAAAACCCAATATACCCATCATGACTGCCTATCTGATAAGGGTACAGCAGGCACATGCATCACAACCATATGTGTGCGACATTGTGATCTCATATCAAGATAAACAGTGCATGACCTTGCAGGTGGGACCCAGTTAGTATTTTCTTCAGGTCAAGTCACCCATCCTGGTCATCTGGTAAGGGTACACCATGCACATGCATCACAACCATATCATATGTACATGATGTGGTGATCTCATCTCACGACAAACAGCACATGACCTTGCAGGTCGGGCTGAATTAGGATTCTCTTCAGGTCGAGTAGCCCATCCTGATCAAAAGGTCTCTGAATAAGAGTTATTTAAGGATGGTGAACAAAACACCCATGTTTCCAAAAAGTGAATTATTGAAACCCCAAAGAATTCCTCTCAACACACAGCTGTGATGCTCCTCCACTACTTCTGCTCATGATCAGAGATGCACATATCATCAGTCACTAAAGGACATGCTCAACTGGTTAGGATCAAACAACTGACAAGAAAATCTGGTATTGAGATGAATATTTGCTGTAGTCCATTTTTTATTTGGCATTGAGCAGAATATTATATTATTATTATTGAGTGAGAGAGCAGCGCTTGCCATCAGTGACACTGGGCTATAAATATACAACACCCAATATACCCATCATGACTGCCTATCTGATAAGGGTACAGCAGGCACATGCATCACAACCATATGTATGCGACATTGTGATCTCATATCAAGATAAACAGTGCATGACCTTGCAGATGGGTCCCAGTTAGTATTTTCTTCAGGTCAAGTCACCCATCCTGCTCAAAAGGTCCCTGTATAAGGTTTGTTTTAAAGATGATGCACAAAACACCCGTGTTTCCAGAGGTGAGTTATTCAAACCCAAAAGAATTCCTCTCGACACATGGCTCCCACCACTACTTCTGCTCGTGATCAGAGATGCACATATTCATCAGCCTCTAAGGGACATGCTCAAACAACTGACAAGCAAATCTGTGGTATTAAGCAGAATATTTGCTGCAGCCCATCTTTTATACCAAGACAAAACAATGTACATGATAACACTTCCAATCAGTTAAGATCAAAAGCCATGAGAGCCACTGCCTGGTACAGCATCAGGGCATTTTCATCTAAACCCTTATGGTTAATAAAGAAATCATCATCATCATTATTATTCGACACAGCCCAGCAATATGGAAGTGTAGCAGATAATGCCTGAAACTGCCCCCCGCCACCATTATTATTATTATTATTATTATTATTATTATTATTATTATTATTATTATTATTTGACATTTGATAGTTTCAGGCAAATTTCTATTGCATTATCTGCTACACTTCCGTATTGCTGGGGGTGTGTGCAGCATTGTGTATTTTTGTTTTTTTATTGTTGGATGAGTACAAATTCTTTGCAGTATTGTATTGCATCAGTTTGCTTTGCTATGCAGCCTGGTTGCAATTTTTTGTTGTATTAGTGTTTGTGTTGTGTGTGTGTAATGCGAGTTGTCTTCTTCTACTGGGCGTCCGACCTAAAGAGTTCATGTAAAGAGTTGTTTATTTTATTGCATATTTACTGTATTAGATCAGGGGTTTTCAAACTTTTTGACTTGTGGACACCTTTATATTTCAGGCTTTACCTTAGGGACCCCCTTATAAACACTTATGAAATTTATACATAAATATTTGCTTAAAATAATATATATTTTTACATTTATTTATTTAACAGTATTTAACAAATAGGTTTATTGTCAATTAAAAGATTTCAATTAAAAAACATATATAAAATCAAATTGCCCATAAAAAGTATTTGCTGTCCACAGACCCCTTGTCTTGTCCTTGCAGACCCCTTGTCTTGTCCTTGCAGACCCCTTGTCTTGTCCTTGCAGACCCCTTGTCTTGTCCTTGCAGACCCCCTGTGGTCCGCGGACCACAGTTTGAAAACCCCTGTATTAGAGTATGTCTTGTGTTTGTGGATTGTTTTATTTGGGTTGTAATATTATAATTATAGTGTCTTGCATAAGATGTGGGCTGTTCCTAGCAGGATTTATTTGTTGGATAGTCTGTAGCATAGACAGTCCACATATAGCTTCTACATTTTCATTCATATGTTTTGTATCCAACGTGCCAATTATTACTGTATTATTTTCACCTTCACGCCCCACATCTTGAATGCTTCAGTTTTGAGATCTTTGTACTTCGACAATTTTTCTACTTCTTTTTGAGCATATTTTGGTTAGAAAGGACTGCAATGTCTATCAGTAAGTAGGCGTTTTTTTTTTTTCCTCAATCCTTGATTATTGTCTGGGTGATTAGCTTTTATTCCTTTGCCAGTTTGAACAGGCATATCCCAGATGACTGTGGCTTGGTCATTGTCATGTACCTTGTTTGGCACATGTTTATACCATTTATTCTCAGTTTCTCTATCGTAGTGTTGGCATACTGCCCGATAGGTATTACTACTTACTTGGTCGTGTGTGTGTGTGTGTGTGTGTGTGTGTGTGTGTGTGTATTATTATTATTATTATTATTATTATTATTATTCATGCCAGGCTAAGTTCTTAGCAGCATTTCATCCATCTTTATGTTCTGAGTTCAAATTCCACTGAGGTTGACTTTGCCTTTCCCCCTCAGGGGTTGATGAAGTAAGTACTTGTCGAACACATATGGGGTGGGGATTGATGTAATCCACTTGCCCCCTCCCTCCTCTGCCCTTGTTCCAAAATTTGAAACCACCACCATCATCATCATCATCATCATCATCATCATCATTCCTTTAAGTTGGGTTTTAGTGGCACTCCTGGAGTTTTGCATACCTGGTGGGCTTGCTACCTGCATCGTATGGTATCATGCTGTCTCTTCTTTTCAACTACCTAATACCTTCCTGATAATTCTGGCCATGCCAAGGAGGCAAGTTTTTATTATTTTTCTTAATTTTGTTATGTCAAAGGCAGCAAGCTGACAGAATCGTTAATATGCAGGGCAAAATGATAAGTGGTATTTCATCCGTGTTTATGTCCCGAGTTCAAATTCTGCCAAGACCGACTTTGCTTTTCATCCTTTTAGGGTCAATGAAATAAGTACCAGTCGAGCACTGGGTTGATGTAATCGACTCACCCCTCCCTAGAAATTGCTGGCTCTGTGCCAGAATTTGAAACCATTATTATAGTTATGTCAGTGTAACCAAGGAAACAGTTTAGACAACATATACAACAGAAGAATTTTGTGTTTCATGGATCTTTAAATACTGTTTGGCAGGGTGACATGTTCTTTATTGTTGTTGTTGTATGAGCTCTGACATTCCTTTTTGAAAATGATAGGCTGTGGAGATTTAGCTGCTATTTTTAGTAGGTCCTGCAACTATGCAAGAAAGGTTGTCATTATTTAATCCCAGGTCTGTCCTAATCAAGTAGCTCTATGACCAAAAGCTTTCCAGGGGTGGCCATCCCATCTCTCTCTCTCTATATATATGTATATGTATATAAAAAGATCATCATCATTTAAACTGACATTAAATGATGATGATGGGGATGATACATACATACATGCATAT
>NC_069004.1:12620021-12638335 GCF_001194135.2 Octopus bimaculoides | reverse complement strand
ATATATATACATATATATATATATATATACATATATATATATATATATGTATAAGTGTATATATATATATATGTGTGTGTGTGTATATATGTATATATATGTATATTTGTATGTATATGTATATATATATATATGTATATATATATATATGTATATATATATATATATATATATATATATATTGTCTGATATATCTTCTATTTATGTTATATAGGAGGGATTTGAAACAGATTTAGTTGCTATTACTAGCAACATGAACTACCACATATTCTCCATTTTACTTTTGTGTAGCATACATTTTATAAATGGCTGAACCTGAAGTTTTGCCCTATATAATCACTACAACTGCTGTTGCTACTACTACGACTACAGTATAATGTTGATATTTAACATATATATTACACACAGACACACACACATATACATTACATATGGAGTTCATCCTTGTGATATTTGAACTCAGGAAACACACTTAAGTACTACTAATTATTCACTTCACTGGTCTTCTCCATCAGTCTTCCTGTCTGTCTGTTTGTTCGTCAGTCTGTTGATCTGTATGTATATATTTGTAGTCATGATAGCTATTCAGTGAATGACATAGTTCACCATATTGAGTTCTGTCCCTTTGGAGATGTAGCTACTACTACTACTACTATATATTTACACTGATTTACTAAAGCACAAGTACACAAATGCGTACACTACACACACACTCTTAGAATAATTTCTCTGATAGAAGATTCTTACCTGAGATTCCAAACGGTAGGATTGAATCTAGAAACATAGTTGACAGTCAGGCACTTTATTAACATACTCATCGTTATCATCATCAACATAATAATAATGATGATGATGATGATGATGATCATCATCATCATCATTGTTTAACGTCCGCTTTCCATGCTAGCATGGGTTGGACGATTTGACTGAGGACTGGTGAAACCAGATGGCTACACCAGGTTCCAATCTGATTTGGCAGAGTTTCTACAGCTAGATGCCCTTCCTAACGCCAACCACTCCGAGAGTGTAGTGGGTGCTTTTACGTGCCACCGGCACGAAGGCCAGTCAGGTGGTACTGGCAATGGCCATGCTCAAAATGGTGTATTTTACATGCCACCTGCACAGGAGCCAGTCCAGCGGCACTGGCAACGATCTCACTCGAATGTCGTTACACATGCCATCCGGCACAAGTGCCAGGGAGGCGATGCTGGGCACAGGTGCCATGACGATTTCGCTTTCTAATAATAATAATAATAATAATAGTTCTTT
This sequence comes from Octopus bimaculoides, assembly GCF_001194135.2. Taxonomy (NCBI): domain Eukaryota; kingdom Metazoa; phylum Mollusca; class Cephalopoda; order Octopoda; family Octopodidae; genus Octopus; species Octopus bimaculoides. Next base: position 12,637,066 of record NC_069004.1, on the reverse strand, counting down.
CTACTATAGGCACAAGGCCTGAAACTTTGGGGGAGGGGATGAGTTGAATACATCAGCTCCAGTGTATAACTAGTACTTATTTCATGAACTGTGAAAGGACACAACACGCAGCCCGGTCCAGGATTCGAACTCACAACCTCACGATCGTAAGCTCGACGCTCTAACCACTGAGCCATGCGCCTTCACTCTAATAATAATAATAATAATAGTAATAATGATAATAATAATAATAATCCTTTCTACTATATGCACAAGGCCTGAAATTTTGCGGAAGGGGGTAAATCAATTACATCGACACCAGTGTGTAACTGGTACTTATTTCATCCACCCTGAAAGGATGACAGGCAAAGTCGACCTTGGCAGAATTTGAACTCAGAACGTAAAGATGGACGAATGCCTATAAGCATTTTACCCAACATGCTAACGATTCTGCCAGCTCACCTTAATAATAATAACATTAATAATAATAAAAATAATAATTATTATTATTATGATAATATAAATATTTATAAGTAGACCTTTCAGCAATGCAGGTGAGAAGTTCAGCTGAGTATGTAAGGTGATACCAATGAAACAAAACCAAAAACAAGATATTGTATTACCTTACAAAGGTTATTTAATGGTTCTGTTATATTTAGGGAAAGATTCCCTTTATCAACAATAAGATAGAAAATAATCCAGGAGTTCAGAGTAAAAGTGTTGGCATTGGCAGGTGACCAGAATGGCTACTAACATATCTGCGCATGTCTGTGTGTGTGTTTGCACGTGTGAGCATGTATGTGTGTATGTATGTATGTGTGAGTGTTTGTGTGTCTGTGTGTGTGTGTGTGTTTGTATGTGTGTGTGTTTGTGTGTCTGTATCTGTGTGTGAGTGCATGTGTGTGAGTGTATGTTTGTGTGTGTGAGTATGTGAGCATGCTTGTGTGTGAACATGCGTGTGTGTGTGTGTGTGTGTGTGTGTGTGTGTGTGTGTGTGTTTGTATGCGTGTATGTGTGTGCGTGTATGTGTGTGTTAGTGGTTTACGTTTATCTGGTGCAGGCAGAGCTGTGTACTTTCAAAGCTTGCTTTGCATCCACATGGTTTCAGGTTCAGTCCCACTGCACAACCCCTTGAGCAAATGTCTTCTACTATATCCCAGGGCCAACCAATGCCCTGTGAGTGAATTTGGTAAACGGAAACTGTGTGGTGTGGAAGCTTGTCATCACTATCATCATCATCATCATCATCATCATTTAACATCTGTTTTCCATGCTGACATGAATTGGCGAATTTGACAAGGAGCCTTCAAGCCAGAGAGTTGCACCAGGCTCCATTTGTCTGTTTAGATGTGGTTTCTACAACTGGATGCTCTTCCTAATGCCAACCACTTTACAGAGTTACTGGGTGCTTTTTTTTATGTGGCACCAGCATGGGAGCTTTTTACATGGTGGTGCCAGCACAGATGTGACACCAGTATACGTGTGTATTTGTATACGCTCAAGGCCTCACTGAAGTGCTTTCAGTAAGCACAAAACCGCCCTGCCTGCTATAGCTGCACCAACAGAGGTGTCACTTCCTATGAACAGAATAGAATTGCAGGAACATGAACAAAATGTGAGCTGTGCGAGTCCAAAGTCAGCTCCTTGCCTTCATTCCCAGCAGACCACCAGTTCCCAACCTGTGGCAGAACCTTCTGAGCATACATCGACCTGATTGTCCACAGCTGGATGCACCACGACCCATCTTCTTCTCCTGTGTGATATCTTTGGCCCTCGTCCACAATGACAGATGAATATTAACCATTAATGGCGGTGCCCCAGCATGGCCACAGCTCATGAGCTGAAACTAGATAAAATGAAAAAAAAAAATATGTGTGTATTTGTATGTGTATGTGTGTGTGTGTGTGTGTGTGTGTATAGTGTTGAGTGTGGCGAATGGTTGTGCCTGATAGTCTTTGGTGTTGCTGCTAAGAAGGGAAATGGTGGTGGAATTTGTAGGCATTACTTGTAGTCTTGTTTGTTTTGAGCCAAGCTAGTTGTTGTTGTTGTTGGTGGTGGTGGCGGCGGCGGCGGCGCAGTTCTTGTTTATTCTCAAGTTGATCGTCATTAAACACAGAACTATAATTCAAAGATATTCCAGTCGTTCTTTCACAAATATTCTAAGCCTACATCCCTACTACCCTACAGGTGCCTTTTATCTTGCTTAGGTTAGTAGAATGTGAATTGAGGGTCATCTATCTGCTCTGTCTAGTAGGTTGGGTCTCTGGAGAGATTTTATTTTTAGATTGTTGTTCACCTAAATCTGTTGTGTTGTCAAGTAAAAGGATGTGACACACTGGAAATATCTTATTTACTAAGAACTTGAACAGGAACCAAAATGATTTTAGGATATTGTGAAGCTGTTCTTAAGTTTTGCCGATATCTCTAATTGTTGGTAAAAGTCTGACAACTGAATTTGAAATCCTGTTATGGCAAACTGAGACCTTAACTTTATTTTTTCTATAGGAAGTGTGTGTGTGTGTGTGTGTGTGTGTGTGTGGTCTGTTAAGAATACTGTTAATATGGCTAATTAATTTTTCTTAATGTTGAATGTTAATAACTGATACATTCATAGGATGTGTCCACATACATATTTACATACTTAGGTGACTCTCCTAATGCAAATAGTTTAGGATAGTCCAGCTATACTTTCCTTGGTCATGTTTCTGTTATTTAATTTCTAAATATTTAACTTTGTGGCAATGTTAAGCCAAACATTGTGATTTAGCATATTAAATAGAATCTGCTTTCATCAAAACATCTATTTGTATAAAACAAGAAGTGCCTTTAGACTTCTTGTGTGGGACTTGAAGAGCTGAAAGATTGGCAGAAGGGATTGCTAAATTAGTTTTTTCATTCTCAACTTCTTGGTATTCTTCCAGACATTCTCCTGCTATTACTGGTATGCATAGACAGGTTCCTTATTGTGATTTTGAATTTGTGTGCTTTTAGTTAATCACTGGATTTATTGCTGTTTTATAGAATTTCTCAGAATAAACTGATTTCTTTCTCTCACATCCTGTCACAGACATAGAGTTAATGCATTTTCTGCCACCTCCTCCAAAGGGTTCTCAAACTTATTCAGCCTCTAACCCCTAATTATGTAAGTTCTGATCAGATTATTCATCATTCCCTCCACTTATATTCTCATTCTTGTTACTTCAGACGAGCAACCCAGCCTAACCCAAATTGTGCCAACTGTGAAACCAACCACTGTAATCAACCACTTTGAATTCTTCATTAATCTGAGAGTCAAATGACATAGTTCGGTCCTGTTCTATTTTTATTCACATAATCTGAGATGTGGAATGTGTCTCATTGCTTTCTACTCTCTCCTTGAAATTCCATCAAATTTACTTCCATTTCCCATTCTGTAGCATTGTCAGAGAAGGTGGTGTGGGGCATGTTTCCTTTGATTTTTCTTTGGAACTACTTTTACGTTGACTTCAAATTTCCTACAACTATTTAAGTCTACAAATGAACAACCTTACAGCATCGACTGCACATTATCTCTTACAGTCTGTCCACCCCTGTACAAAGAAGAGCTTATATTTACAGTCTTTTCTCCCATTTGTCCTAGAGTTTGGGACAATAGGAAAGAGATTGTAGATGGTTCTGATCATAAAGCTGATTCCTAGTGGCCCTGTGTGCCATACCTGTCATTCCTATTGGCTCTGTGTGACATTTGTTATTCCTATAGGCCCTATGTGCCATATCATTCCTATTGGCCCTGTATGTCATGTGTCATTTCTATTAGCCCTGTGTGCTGTATGTCATTTTTATTGGCCTTGTTTACCATATGTCATTTATATTAGCCTTGTGTGCCATATGTCATTTTTACTGGCCCTGTGTGCCATGTCATTCTTACTGGCCTTGTGTGCTACATAATTCCTATTGGCCCTGTGTGCCATATGTTATTCTCATTGGCCCCGTGTGCCATCCATCATTCCTATTGGCCTGTGTGCCATATACAATTCCAGATGGACCTGTGTTTTCGTTAATGTTTGAACTAATCTTCTTTTAACTATATTTTCTAATGAAACCTTGAACATTCTGGAATTTCAGTCAATTAGTCAGCAAGACATTAATGATTTAGTCTTCATGCCAGCAACATTTAACATAAACTTCAATACTTTTCTTCTTCTATTGCAGTATGAAAGGTGGAGAATTATTTACTAGAATCCAAGAAAGAACACATTCAGCATTTACTGAACAAGGTAAGGAATCCCTATTCCTAATGGATTGAGTGTTTCTTTAAACTATACCTAGCAAGTGTGAGGTGTTCAGCCTTTCTTGACCTCTTCATAATTTAATATAGTAAAGAAGAGCTGTCTTCAAATATTTAGAATCTATTGAGAATGGTCAATGTGTGAAGGTTTTCCTGAACCTTCTACACTGGGAAACAACAGTGGGATTTTTGCCTACAGACCCCATTGATTCCTATTCTACTCCACTGGACCTCCATTTAAAACAAAATCATATATTTTTATAATTAAATATTATTAGGAATTTTATATAAAAAAAAATTGTTAAAATACTTTGTGCATTGTAGAAGTATAACCAATTTTATTGCAGATTAATTTTAACAGTAAAATCTTATATGGACCCTGGTTGAGAACCACTGAGTTAAATCTTTTGAAAGTGAGTTGTTTAGTGGGGGGGGGGGATATAGGGAAGGAGGTTGTTCTAGAAAGATGCAGAGAAAGTGTTTAGTGATGGATTGAGAAGGGGCAGAGACTGTTGTAATATTAGATAGACACAAGGGATAGAGAGGACACAGCTGAATGGTGAGACATTGGTTTTGATGTACTCATGAGTGAAGGTTTATTTATCAAGTGGACATTTTATTCACTACAATTTCAAATATGTGTGGAATGAGTGAAATTTTAGATGCGCAAACAACACTTCAATGAATGATTAATAGGTTTACAAACAACATAACTTTGTGAATAAAGAACAATACAGTATGTCCTCGTGTTAAGTGACTAAACTCCTGAAGGTGGTAGATGCCCCAGGATGTTGATGATTTAATGATTAAAGCAACAGGCCCAGTACATTAAGTAGAGGATGTATTAATTTATTTAACAAGAACCAAGTGTTACAGGACTGGTTCTGTTGTAATGTGAGTGAGGGTGTGGTGATTTCGCCATGAATGAGATAGAACTAGCACCATGATAGTCATTTATCAAGTGGGATTGTGTGTGGTAAGAAGTGTGCTTCCCAACCACATGGTCTGGGTTCAGTCCCATTGTATGGCACCTTGAGCAAAAAAGTGCCATGCTCAAAAACACAACACACAGCCCGATCTGGGAATCAAGCTCACACCTCCTGATTGTGAGCCCAGCACTCTAACAACTGAGTCATGTGCCTTTAATCCCCCCCCTTTTACCCGCACCCACTTATTACACTTGGTATAACACTAGTTACAATGTGCCACTAGTGTAACAATCTCTCCAGCATTTTTATACAACACTTGTAAGTTGTCCTTGTCTCACGTGAATAAAGAAGTACATGCTTTATAGACACTGATTTTTGTCTGCAGGAAAATACCTTTATCCGCCATACTTGCTTTTTACGATTTCCAAATGCAACACTTCCCTTCCCTATTCGATAGTATATCTCTGTTCAAGACCACCATCTCTTGACAGTTTACTTCCAAGGTAAACAAAGGTATCAATGACTTCTAAACTTGTTCCATTCTCAAAAATGTTTGGTTCAGAATATGTTTGTCCTGGAGATTCTGAAGTCATCTGGAGGCCGTGGTTGAAGCCAATGGCAATTTTATTGAATAGATTTACTCCTTAATATTTCAAGATATTTTTTATGTAATCTTGGTAAATATATCTGTTAAAATGAGATGTCAGTGTTATTTTTCATTTTTGCGAAATTTAAACAACAGTTTATTCACCACACCCTCTATGTATGTGTGTGTGTATGTACTTTTATCCACTGCATGCATATATTTATTGTGTTTAAGCATTTATATTTAAGAGAAATATTGTTTGTTTTTGTAGAAGCTGCTGCCATCATCAGAGATATTGCTACTGCTATCGATCATCTACATTCTATGGATATTGCTCATCGAGACATTAAGGTGAGTTGGATTATCATTGTTTGATGACTATGAAACTGCTGCCGTGCTCGCTGAATGTTGATGGCGTGTGTGTGTATAATCCTACCTGGTGCATATTATTTAAGTACCTAATTCTCTCAGGAATCATCATCAAGAAAATGAGATGACAAAGAGATAAATGATTATCTTATGAACTTCATTAGCTTACAGCCGTTTCTGCTATAAGATGCAGTGGACACATAGTTAAGTGCCTGAGTAAACACCTTACAGCTTCATCAGAGCCTCAAATATGAAGTGCAAGAATTACTAGATAAACCACCAACACCTGAAGATATTTTGGTAAACAATAACTCCCTACTTGAGTGATCTAGGTGTTCCAGAATATGACTTAAAAGACCTCACTTGGTTGCAGTAATTTTTAAAGTTAGCCCAAGGCTAATTATTGCTGAAACCCAAGTTATTGTGTGTTGATGAATTATAAGTTCATATCGTACTGCAGGAGTTTAAAATGCCTCAGTCTGCTTTAATAGAAGAGGGACAGACATCTCAAGTTTATCTAGAAAACATATTTGTTGTTAGTCATTTGTTTAGTATTTCAAAATCTGGAGATAAGATCTGCCATTGACACTGGCATTCATAGACTTTTTAGTTTTCTGTTTTTTGATATCTTTAGAGAGAGGATTGTCTTTGATTTTATCTCTTACGAAAACAACAAACAACAACAAAAACAATAGTGACGACAATAATAATAGTTTCAAATTTTGACACAGGGCTAGTCATTTAAATGAGGGGGTTAAGTCAATGACATTGACCCCAGTATTCAACTGGTACTTATTTTATTGACTCTGAAAAGATGGAAAGCAAAGTTGACCCTGGCAACATTTGAATTCAGAATGTAAAGTCGGAAGAAATGCCACTAAGCGCTTTCCTTGGTGCACTAATGATTCTGTCAGCTTGCTGCTATTATTATTATTATTATTATTATTGTTATTATTATTATTATTATTATTATAACAACAACAACAACAATTAAAAAAATGGCATCGGAGGGGCAATGCATACCCTGCATGCTAACAATTTTGACAGCTCATTGCATTAATAATAATAAAAATAAGAATAATAATTAGAAGAATAGTAATAATAATAATAATAATTAATTCGTTTTATTGGCCACAAGGGCTAATATCAATTAAAAACATATAAGGACAAAGACAGGACGAAGGTTGCAAAAGGTTTTGTCCGAAAAGGTAGGAAAGTTCGTCTAAACAGAGGAAGAAAACGGAGAAAGATATAATAAATAAATAGATAAATAAATAGATAAATAAATAAGTAGAACTCCCAAAGGGGGAGGCGCTTCGAAAAAGGAAAGGTTACACGTGGAAAAACCCATAAAACCACGGGAGCCTGGTCAGAAAAAATAAGAATTATTATTATTTCTACTCTGGGCACAAGGCCTTGAAAATTTTTGTAGGGAGGGGACTAGTTGATTACCTCGACTCTAGTGCATAACTGTTACTTATTTCATCAACCCTGAAAGAATGAAAGGCAAAGTTGACCTCGGCAGAATTTGAACTCAAAATGTAGCGGCAGACGAAATACCACTAAGCATTTTGCCCGGCATGCTAACAATTCTGTCAGCTAGCTGCCTTGATAATAATAAGAATAGTAATAATAATAATAATAATGATGATTTCTTTCATTTACCACCAGGGTGAAGTTATGGGGTTGCGGGGACAGTACAAAGACAGACATAGAGTGTTGGGGGTTACATTCTATGGAATGATAAAAAAAGAAGGAAAAGAAAAGTATGCTCGGTGTGCAATAAAAGAAGGGAAGTATACACAGTATACGACAGTAAGAGAAAGGGTAACGAAAAATGACAGTAATGTGGTCCTCCTGATGCAGGAGGACCTCTTGGGTTATTCAAGGAACTCCTCCGTCCAAGATCTCCCTGAATACAAAGGACAGATACTCTCTCCAATTCCTTTTTCTCTGCCTCATTGGACTACACTTAGAGTGGTACTATCCACTCTTGCCATTTTCGCAACTCTCACCCACCTTTTGATAAAAATTCATTTGAGGACAGCACCTCCCTCTCCACCCTCACTTTCCTTTTAAAGTAAGTGGATTTGGTAGACAGAAACTAAAAGAAGCCCATCATCATTACCATCATCATCATCATCATCAGTATCATCATTTAACATCTGTTGTCTATGCTGGCATGGGTTGGACGGTTTGACCTGAGCTATGTCACATAAAAGTGTCTGTGCCACGTAAAAGGACCCATGCAGTGCCACGTAAATATGCCTATGCAGCATCACATAAAAATGCTCATGTGACGCTACATAAAAGCACCCATGTAGTGCCATGTAAAAGCACCTGTGCGGTGCCACATGAAAAGCACCCAGCACACTCTGTAAAGTGGTTGGCATTAGGAAGGGCATCCATCCACAGAAGCCATGCCAAAAACAGACTGGAGCCTAGTGCAGCTCTCCAGCCCTGGTCAAACCATCCAACCCATGCCAGCATGGACAACAGATGTTAAGTGATGATGATGATGATGGTGGGCTTCTCTCAGTTTCCTTCTACTAAATTCTACCACTCACAAGGCTTTGGTTGACCCGAGGCTATAGTAGAAAGCATTTGCCCATGATGCCACACAGTGAGGCTGAACTCAGAACCATGTCGTTGGGAAGTATGCTTATTTACTGAGTGTTTTCAATCCACAATTTATGTTCAACCTTCTAGTATTGTAAGCGTAGGTCGGGTATGTTAGTATCTCTCCCCTCCTATTTGGTACATTAAACCTCAAGTATATATGTACAAGGAAGTTAAGTGGCCCCCACCTTCTGTAGTATGTTAAATACCAATGTCTTTGTATTTAATTGTCAATAATATTAACAGTTCGTTGTGTGTGACTTATGAAACCTTCCACCTGTTTTTCCTATTTCTCGTTTCTTTTTTGTTTGTTTACAAAACACTTTGTGTTGTTGTTGTTGGTGGTGGTGTTGCTATCCAGAATGACTCTGGCCAGATGACACTTTACCTTATCAACAATTTAACCTTGTCTCTGTCTGAGTGTGTACATATTTGTACGTGTGTGTATGCATCTTTGTGTGTATCTGTGTGTATGTATGTCTCACTGTATGTGTTTTTCACAGATGATTTTTTTTCTCCATATTGACTCATTATTATTATTATTATTATTATTATTACTATTATTATTAAGGGGATGAGCTGGCAGAATCATTAGCACGCTAGGCAAAATGCTTAGCAGTTTTTCAGCCATCACTACTTTCTGAGTTCAAATTCTGCCAAGGTCAACTTTACCTTTCATCCTTTCAGGGTCAATAAATTAAGTACCAGTGAAACACTGGGGTCAATGTAATCAACTAGTCCCCTCTCCCCAAATTTCAGGCCTTGTACCTTTAGTAGAAAGGATTATTATTATTATTATTATTAATATGGTGGCGAGCTGGCAGAATCATTAGCACACCTGGCAGAATGCTTAGCAGCATTTCGTACATCTTTACGTTCTGAGTTCAAATTCCGCCGAGGTCAACTTTGCTTTTCATTCCTTCAGGGCCGATAAATTAAGTACTAGTGAAACACTGGAGTTGAGGTAACTGACTAGTCCCCTCCCCTAAAATTTCAGGCTTTGTGCCTATAACAGAAAGGATTATTATTATTATTGCTACCACCAGTTTTTAGTTATAGTTACTGACATCCAGAGTTCAAATCCTATGAGAGTCAGCTTGAGTTTTTTTTTTAATCTTTCTGGAGGTTGATAGAATAACATACCAGTTAAATAGTGGGGGTCAGTACATTGGTAGTTGGTGAACCTGTTTTAGAAATCAATATTGATTATCAGTAATAACAGGTTCAATATATGAATGCTCTCTGCTGCCTCTGTTGTATAATGGAATGGGTTAATTATTATTTAAAAACATTCAAGATTTTTTCTCAAAAGGCTTCCGCTTCCTCCTCCTCATCGTCATCATCATTATCATCATTACTGTCATTGTCATCATAATCCTCGTCACCATCATTGTTGTCGTCATCATCGCATTTAAACATACGTCTTCCATGTTGGTACGGAAGTTAATTTCAATAAATAAATTGAAACGTACTTTTCACTGAAAAACTCTTAGTTTTGTTTGTGGAAGTAAATAGTTTGGAAATGAGAAGTTAATATTTATAAATGTGGGTGGTCACGACTGGAATGCCTTTGTTCATTGGTTTGTTCAAATCAAAAGCCACTCTAGACTTAACAACAACAACAAAATGATAATAAAGCCTTATTTTATTTTAACATTTCATTGAAAAAGATTCGTAAATAAAAAATATTTAATAAACAAGAAACAGTTTTCCACTCTTTATCTTGTTTGTTGTTAGGTCATTGTTACTTTTGTTGTTGTTGCTGTTGTTATCTGTAGAGAAAGGTTTTTTGTTTTCCTGTTTTGTTTTCCTGACAGTAATCCATTTTGTTTTTATGATGAGATCAGCAAGAAGATAAGATTGAAAACCTACTTGTTTGTTTTAAGAAACACATTCTTTGTTTTGCTTTTAATCTGTTTAAATGAAAGAAGTTATTTAGAATCCAATAAGTTTTCCTCCCACTATATGTCACTGCTGTTAATCACAGGGGTGTGTGTGTGCTAGGTAGCTCGGTGCTTAAGAACTTCACTTCCTAACCACATGGTTTCCAATTCAATCTCACTACAAGTGTCTTCTACTGCAGCCCCTTGTGAGTGGATTTGGTAGACAGAAACTAAAAGAACTGAGGGTGGTGAGCTATGTTCTGAGTTCAAATTCCGCCGAGGTCAACTTTGCTTTTCATCCTTTTGGGGTCGATAAATTAAGTACCAGTTACGCACTGGAGTTGATGTAATCAGCTTAATACCTTTGTCTGTGCTTGTTTGTCCCCTCTGTGTTTAGCTCCTTGTGGGCAGTAAAGAAATAAGAAACTAAAAGAAGCCTATCATGTATGTGTTTGTGTGTGTGTGTGTGTGTGTGTGTGTGTGTGTGTGTGTGTGTTTTTCTTGTCTTGGCATCACATTGTGTGATTGTTGTAAATGAATGTCATTTGTTTACAATATTCTGCAAGAACATGTCTGACCAGGGGGGAAATATTACCTGACTCAGAAACTGTGAGGGGTTGGTGACAGGAAAGTCATCCAGCTATACAAAAAAATCTGCCTCGATAAACTCCATCCAACCCATGCCAGCATGGAAAAGTGGAAGTTAAAAAGATAATGAAATGAGGATTAACTCTCTAGCATTCAGATTTCTCTGTCAAATGCAATGCTTATTTATCCACATTGATTTGAATTAATTAATCATGCATTATCTCATAGCTTTGAGATTTCAGTGATGTGATTGTTTATTTTTAGAACGACATTGAAGGATAGGTGTAAGAGGCCAGAACTAACATGTTTGAACATGGAACAGATAGACTATTTAGGTCAGACATGGTCAGTTTAAATGCTAAAGGGTTTATAAGAATAAAGGGTTAAAAAATGATGAAATGAGGATAAGCTATCTAGCATTCAGATTACTCTGTCAAATGGCCGATTCAAGTGCTGAAGAGTTTATAACATGGTATAAATTGATAATAATTATTAACCTTTTGGCAATTAAACTGGTCATGTCTGGCCTAAATAGTCTATCTGTTCCATGTTCAAACATGCTAGTTCTGGTCTCTTACACCTATCCTTCAATGTCATTCTAAAAATAAACAATCACATCATCGAAATCTCAAAGCTACGAGATAATGCATGATTAATTCAAAAATATTTTACCTGCCTTAGGTTCAAACTGGCCAGATTTGGCCTCTCACACCAACCCTACAATATCGTTCTAAAGAATTAACAGTTACCTCATCAAAATCTCATTGCTACAAGATAAGGCATGATTAATTCAAAGCAATGTAAATAAAAAAGCATTAATTTTGACAATAATATGAATGCTAACAAGTTAATAATCTCACACATGGATCATAATAAGAAATTAATTTTTTTTTTATCTTCTGTTATGAAATATTGTGTTTGTTGTTCTGAGATAACAGGCCACCCATGCCCACCTCTACCTCACAGCCAGTATTGTCGTGATATGGCTGTGGGTGGATGATGGGGTGGGAAAAATAATGACTGAAGGGTGAGTGACATTCCAGCTGCACACATCCTGTGTTTGTTGAGATATATCTTTTATCTTTTATTTGCTTCAGTTAATAAACTGTGCCCATGCTGGGACACCACCTTGAAGAGTTTTCGTCAAACCCATTGATCCCAGTTTTTTTTTGTTTGTTTGTTAAGTCTGGTACTTATATTATCTGTTTCTTTTGCTGAATTGCTATTTTATATGGATGTAAACAAATCAACACTGGTTGTCAAGCATTGGTGGGTAGTAAACAAACACACACACACACCTACAACAGACTTCCACACAGTTTTCATCTACCTAATACACTCATAAGGCATAATACACTCATAAGTACAAGTTTATTAAAACTTCATTAACTGAAATCAATTATCTTTCTAACAATTTTGTAAGTATTGATAATTATCACATGAGACTACAAAGAACAGAATTATTATTATTATTATTATTATTATTATTCCTTTGTAACACAGTGTAGGTAAAAATGCACCGGAGTCTTTAGTCATCTATTAAGTCACAACAAGGACCTCAGACACATAATACTTTCTTTAAGATGTGCGCTGTGCCCAATAAAGCTGCTTTTTGCAAGACATCAATCTTGCATGGGATTCCCAGTTGCCTTAAGAAGTCTTGAAGTTTCAATGGGATTGAGCCCAACACATCAATCAGCACTGATATCACTTTTACATTACCCTCTCACATTCCATACAGTCTTGCCATTTCCTCTTTCAGTTTGGAGTACTTGATGATTTTTTTCAACCTCTTTACTCACAACATTCATGTCATTTGGTATGGCTACATCAATGATCTGACAGTATTTGTCTCTCTTGTTCAATATGACAACATCCGGCTGACGGTGTTTGATTACACTATCCATCTGAAAATCATAGTCCCAGAGTATCATTACTTCTCCATCTTCCTGCATAACTTTACTTGGTACTTGCTCATACCAGTTCTCTGTTACTTCATATTGGTATTTACAGCACAAGAGTCAATGAAGATACACACACACTTTATCATGGTGGCGCTTGTATTTTTTTTGTGCAAGGCTCTATCTACTTACCAAGTGGGTCACATTTTCCACACTCTTTCCTCAGAGTCTGCATTTCTGGGTGTCAGAAGTTTTATAGATGTTATACTTCACTGAATTGGTAGCAAGAGCCTGGTCTTGTGCAGCAATGATCAGGCTTTCGGTGGTATGCTTCAAATCACCTCGCTCAAGCCATGCCCACGATGCTGTATTACCCTTAACGTCTTGTGTATTCCTTTCAAACTGCCCATGCATTCTCATTTCAAAAAGGTCTTCTTTTCTCTTCTCAGTTCTTTGGTTAAACTCTGCCTTGCCCATCATTTCATCTGCATTTACACCCATATCTTTCGTGGCATATTGCAGCAGGTCTTCATCACTATTTATCAAATACTTGGCAAGCATTTTCCTTTCACTCATTATACAATGGTCTATGCTAATTAGTCCTCTGCCACATTATTATTATTATTGTTATTATTATTATTAATGTTATTATTATTATCATTATTATTATCATCATTGTGTGAGAGAGCAGTGCATGCCATCAAAGTGACACAGGGGTACAAATATACGAAGCCCAGTATAACTATCATGACTACCCATCTAAGGGTACACCAGACACACTCATCACAACCATATGTGCACGACATGGTGATCTTATACAGTTCTATATTTAAGAGATGAGGAATTATTTACATTATTTACATTTGACGGATATTCGTCCTCATCTTGTTTGTTGTTAACACAACGTTTCGGCTGATATACTGGTATTGAGAAAGGATAGAAAAATAATAGATTTATAAACCTTAAAATTCACCCCATAATTGCCCACGGGCATATGGCGTAGTGGTTAAGAGCGCGGGCTACTAACCCCAAGGTTCCGAGTTCGATTCACGGCAGCGACCTGATTAATAATAATAATAATATAATAATAATAATAATAATAGTAACATCGATAGGAATGAGAACCCAGGTTCGAAATTTCCCCAAGACACCTGACGAAGGCTGGAGGGTATATCAGCCGAAACGTTGTGTTAACAACAAACAAGATGAGGACGAATATCCGTCAAATGTAAATAATGTAAATGGTGATCTTATATCAAAATAAACAGCACATGACCTCGCAGGTGGGACCCAGTTAGAATTTTCTTCAGGTTGAGTAGCCCATCCTGCTCAAAAGGTCCCTGAATAAGGTTTATTTAAGGATGATGAACCCATTATTCAAACCCCAAAGAATTCCTCTTGACACATGGTTCCCTCACTACTTTTGCTCATGATCAGAGATGCACATATTGTCAGCCACTAATGGACATGCTTAACTGGTCAAGATCAAGCAACTGACAAGCTAATTTTTGGTATTGAGCAGAATATTTGCTGTAGCCCATCTTTTTATCCCAAGACAAAACAATGTACATAATAACACTTCCAATCAGTTAAGATCAAAAGCCATGAGAGCCACTGCCTGGTACTGCATGAGTGCAATTATTATTATTATTATTATTATCTCTAATAATAATAATAATTCTATTTGTTACATTATCATAATCTAAACTGGTTTAGATCATGTAAATCTAATAATACTCACTCAGAAGTGAACATTGAGTCATGTTTATTTTTGAGTAAACACTTAGAGCAGCAGCAGCAACATAAATTGTGACTAAGGTTTGGTGGAAGATGTTAATTCAAAAACTTATGAAAACAAAGCATTTGTACTCAGAGCCAGAGCCGGTTTCAGCCGGGTTGGTTAACGAAAGGGTTAATGGAAAATTTCAGTTTATTAAAGAATAGTGTCAACAGAGTGGTTGCGAGAGGAGGGGTTTATATAAACAAATACAGCTGGCCCCTGATCGTTTTACTATTTTAGGGTGACTTTGTATCTAGAACAGAACAGATGTAAACAAACACATCCAGTTTCTAATCTGTGTATGTGTATGTATCTAGTGATATATGTATATATTTTTGTCTATGGAGGTGTGTGTGTAGGGATGTATGTAAGTCTAGTAATGTATGTGTGTTTGTGCGCCTGTATCTAGTGATGTATATGTCTCTAGTGGTGTGTTATTGTCTTCAAAATGAAGGTTGTTGTTTTAACCAATGGCCTTCCCGATGGTTCCTGGTGTTTGTCTAGCTGTATCCTATTATTTGACTACCTCAAACTATGCAGTAAAGTGTGTCCTTCCTGTTGTAAAGATTTCCCTGAAGTAAAACGTAGATGTTAACATCATAAACTCATTTCTTCATATTCCAACGTCGTAGAAATCCTGCAAAATTCTTCCAGTCAATACCAAAACAGCATCGTTAGATTTAAGTCTTGGAATTTTTTTAATATTTAAAATGCATTGAACAATAGACAAGGCACTGTCCTCTGGCTTACCAGTTCCTGACAAAATATCCAACCCATGCAACCCATGGAAGACTGATGTTAAATGATGATGATGGATGATATATATATATATATATATATATATATATATATATATTTAATATTTCACTTAGGTATTGAGAAACTGAGAAACCTGGTGTAGAATTCAAAATATATATGCTTCAGAATGAAGCATTAGTCAGGTACAGAGTGCTAATAAGAAAATAAGGTGACAAAAGAATAAAGCGATTATGTTATGAACTTCATTAGCTTACAGCTGTTTCTGCTACAAGATGCAGTGGATTCATAGTTGAGTGCCTGAGTAACACCTTATAGCTTCATCAGAGCCTTGAATAGGAAGTGTAGTTTCAAAAATTGCACATCATATTCATTAATCCTTTGTCATCTCATTTTCTTATACACACACATAATATACATACATACATGGAGAGAGAGAGAGGAATATGCCAAAGATTGTATAATTCAGTTATATACACTCAAATAATGGTTTAGGATGTATTGCCTATTATTAGCAATATTTTGTCTGTCTTTACATTCTGCGTTCAAATTCTGCTGAAGTCGACTTTGCCTTTCATCCTTTCGGGGTCGATTAAATAAGTACCAGTTACACACTGGGGTCGATGTAATCGACTTAATCCCTTTATCTGTCCTTGTTTGTTCCCTCTATGTTTAGCCACCCCCTGTGGGCAATAAAGAAATAAATTATTATTATTATTATCATCATTATCAAATTATTGTCTGTGTCTTTAAATTTCATCAAATTGTCGGTGGCAGTAGACAGTCACTAATTGTTGTTGGCAGTAAAGACATTGCTAACAATTTTTGGCAGTAAAACTATTACTAACTTTTACCAAACAAAATATGCAAGAAATGTTCACATGTTTACTTTTCTATAACTGCGACAAACTGATAAATATATTACAAATATTCTAAAATATTATTTGTATTTTCCTTTCCATATTTTCAGCCAGAAAATTTATTGTACAGTAACAATTCTGAAGATGGTATATTGAAATTAACAGATTTTGGTTTTGCCAAAGAGACGAACACTTCGAAATCATTGAAAACCCCCTGTTTTACTCCTTATTATGCAGGTGTGTATATTTCTTTGGCTCATATAAACTGTAATAAAATGGAAGACTCATCCTAAAAAATGAATTATTTCTTCTTTTACAGTAATCAGTCATCAAAATTTTTGGGATCTGAGATGTTTTGGTTGAGCCATTTTGGTAGAGGCATTTTTGGGACCACCAATTCCACTCTAACTTATTTTACATCAGACGTTTTAATGTCTTTGGCATTCCCACCCTCCCTTCCCTTCCATCTTTCTTTCTCTCTCTCTCTCTCTCTGCATATATATATATATATATATATATATATATATA
>NC_069004.1:12615717-12618611 GCF_001194135.2 Octopus bimaculoides | reverse complement strand
TCTCTCTCTCTCTCTCTCTCTCTCTCTCTCTCTCTCTCTCTGTATGTGTATATTCTCTGCATGCACTGTGTGTAAGTGCGTGTGTGTTTACCTCCAGCACCAAAAAATACTGTCTCCATAGTAGACTAAATGTCCAGTCAGCCATGTCCAATCTTCTCATTTCACACTTTTTTTAACCTTTTCTCTTTTCTTTCTTCTCAAAATAGACATTTCTCTTGTTTTTTCCTCAAATGCTTTACCTTTCATCCCTCCGGGGGTCGATAAAATAAATACCAGATGAGTACTGGTGTTGATGTAACCGACTTACCCTCTCCCCTAAAATTGCTGGCCTCGTGCCAAAATTTGAAACCAACATAGACATATTTTTTCTAATTTTATTCTTATTTTTATTTTTTTCCAGCTCCTGAAGTGTTGGGTCCTGAGAAATATGACACATCATGTGACATGTGGTCCCTGGGAGTCATAATGTACATATTGTGAGTATTTCATACAAAAATTTGAGGAAATATTGGTTAATTTGGTGCAAGCATGGCTGTGTGGTTAAAAAGTTCACTTTATAAACATGGTTTGGGGTCCAGTCCCACTGCAAAACAGTTTGGGCAAGCATCTTCTTCTATAGCTGACCAATGGCTTGTGAGTGAATTTCAGAGATGAAAACTCTATGGAAGCCCATCACATATAATGTGTGGTTATCTTTGTGTGCCACCACCAACTGGTGACTTAGTAGTTCAGCAATAAGAGACTGATAGAATAAGTACTAGACTTTAGCAAAAATAGGTACTGAGGCCAATTTGTTTGACTAAACTCTTGAAGGTGGTGCCCCAGCATGGCCACAGTCAGTGACTGAAACAAGTGAAAAAGAAAAAAAGAATTATTTTACGAAAATGCACTAGATGGTTCCACCTGGCATGGTTTGATAATGATAATTACGTATTGATTATGGTAGGCTTAAATAAAAATATTGATACAAACAATGTCATAATAATGTTGACAAATTTATTGATAATCTCAAATTCATATCACTTGTTACTTTCACAGGGAGACCAATTCTATTTGATAATCAGTAATCAGAATAGTTTTGTCAGCTAAATTTACTGATTAATAACTTGGTTGTTTTTGAAGTAGTTGTATGCTGTCAACTTAATGTGACAGTCCCATGAAGGGAATAATACTACTGTTGGTTAGACTTAGGAAGCTGCACCGCTTCCTGTCGGCCTTGACACATTTCCTGTGTCCTTATGTTTACAAAGGAGAGACAAGCACCTCCACCCAGCTAAGCCTGCATCCAGAGACATGTTTCTGAGTCTTTGCTCGTCATCAGTCTGGAGTAGCATGACCTGCTAGTCGAAGATGCCTGTCAAGCTGTTTACAAGAGCTTTAGACTAGCAGGTCATGCTACTCCAGATTGATGACGAGCAAAGACTCAGAAACATATCTCTGGATGCAGGCTGAGCTGGGTGGAGGTGCTTGTCTCCCCCTTGTAAACATAAGGACACAGGAAATGTGTCGAGGCCGACAGGAAGCGGTGTAGCTTCCTAGGTCTGAACAACAGTAGTATTATTCTCTTCATGGGACTGTCACATTAAGTTGACAGCATTCAACTACTTCAATGTGTCACTACTGCATAAATCTCTCTGAGAGATTTAGAAATGTATTATTTCTAATTTGGTTGTTTTTTGTCTGTTTACAATGATGATTCTAAGTCCAGTAAACAGACCGTACCAGGGCTATACCAATACACTACCAATCTGGTTGGTCTACCAACACTGTACTAATCTGCTCAGTAAACAGACTGAATCAAGTACAAGATCTCTAGTCACAAATAGTTGCTTGCTTCTCAACCACATGGTAAGAAGCTTGCTTCCCAGCCACATGGTTTTGGGTTTGGACACACTGCATGGCACCTTGAGCAAGTATCTTCTACTATAGCCTTGGACCTTGTGAGCGAATTTGGTTGATGAAAACTAAACAAAGCCTATCAGAAATGTGTGTGTGTTTGTCTCCTACCACCATTTGATAACCTGTGCTGGTTTGTTTACATCCCCATAACTAAGCAGTTCAGCAAAAGACACCGATAGAATAAGTACCAGGATTGACAAAATGTAAGTACTGGGGTCAATTCAGTCGACTAAAAATTCTTCAAAGTGATGCCCCAGCATGGCCATAATCTAATGACTGAAACAAGTAAACGATAAAAGATAAAATATGTTTACAAGATCTGGACCTGGATCTCATATTTTAATAAATTGAAAAAAAAAAAAGAAAAAACAAATTTAGATATCAGCAATATTTTATTAACAAAATATAATTTTACAGGCTTGAATGAAGAGAAGACACAATCATTAGCAGGCTGGGCTAAAGTTGCTTATCAGCATTTTGTCCATCTTTATGTTCTGAGTTCAAATTCCACCGAGGTTGACTTTGCCTTCTGTCTTTTTGGAATTGATAAAATAAGTACCAGTTGAGCATTGGGGTTGATGTAAAATACCTATCCCTCTCCTGAAATTGCTGGCCTTGTGCCAAAAACTTGAAAGCAGTATTACCAGTGAGTGATGGTAAGGTAGCAAGCTGGCAGAATCGTTATCATGCCGGACAACTACTTAAAAAAGTGGTTGAATATTCCACAGACACAGTGTGTGACAAAGGCTGTAGCTTTTGAATTAAACATCATTGGATAGGCTTCCACTCAGTTTCCCTTACAAAGCTTGGGTTATCCCAAGCCTAAGCAGTGGGGGGGGGGGAACTGTACTGAGGGACCTAACGATAGACAAGGGAACCTTTTAACCTCTGAGCCATAATTAAAAGTAAAATGATGATATAGTTGGGAGAACTAGGATGGAATGTAAAGATTAGTTTGGATGGGATGAACTCAGACATCAATATCACTGATATAA
>NC_069004.1:12612137-12615462 GCF_001194135.2 Octopus bimaculoides | reverse complement strand
AATTTTCACTTAATAGATAAAAACGATTTTTTTTTAGTGGTGGTGGTAGTGGTAGTAGTAATGATAGTAGTAGTAATGGTGGTGGTAGTAGTAGTAGTAGTAGTAGTAGTAGTAGCAGTAGTAGTAGTAGCAGCAGAAGCAGTGGTGGTGGTGGTGGTGGTGGTGGTGAGCATCAGGTTCATCATCTTGAGGCTGAGAATGTTTGATCCCCAGACCGGGCTGTGTGTTGTGTTCTTGAGCAAGACACTTTATTTCACATTGCTCGAGTTCACTCAGCTCTTGAAATGAATTGCAACATCACTGGTGCCAATCTGCATCGGCCTTTGCCTTTCTCTTGGATAACATTGGTGGCATGGAAAGGAGAGGCTGGTATGCATGGGTGACTGTTGGTCTTCCATAAACAACCTTGCCTGGGCTTGTGCCTCAGAAGGTAACCTAGATGTAATCACATGGTCATTCATGACCGAAGAGGGTTCACCACAGTAGTAGTAGTAGTAGGAGTAGTAGCAGTGAAGATTTTTTTACAGAAGCACAAAGCCATGTTTTTTTAAGGGAAAATCAATTCAATAACCCCTCCCCAGAAATCGACATGGTGTTTATTTTATCAACCCTGTAAAGATGAAATGCAAAATCACCAATATGTTCAAAATAGCAGACTGGAAAAACTAAATAACAACAAAATTAGTGTCCAGTTGTAGTGGACAAATTTCTCAAAATTAATTGAAAACAAAGACATCATATTTCAATAGAAATACGGCAACAAAAATGGTGATATTAAAGATATTTAACATTACAAGCATTAATTTGAGCCTGTGGTGGAATTCACATGTCCAAGGTGCTCCACAGCAAGACTGAAGCAGGAATTGTATGCTTGTCAGGCAAGTATGTTAGTCACATGGTCATGCCTGTGCCATTCTTGTTGCCTAGGTAATCTTATCCCACCTACTTGAATCTTTATCAGGTTTGATTCTCACTATACACCTAATAATCTAGTCCCACCCACTAATTTCAACATCATTGTGTAACTCTTACTTTGTATTAATATAATCAACATCATCAATATTGATTTCAGGTAATCAATATTATTTTCCTGAAATTCAAAGACAAAAAAAAATTTCAACAATTTAGAAAAATCATCAGAAACAATCATAGCCTGTATAACAAAAAATATATAGCAAAAACAAATAAAAAAGTTGCTAATTATCTCAAATAAACTTTGATGTGTAATTCTGTTTAATTGTGGGCTTTAATGATGAAAGTTTGTTATGGCTAGAAATTATATTGATTAGGTCTTGGTTAGAATAAGGATGTCTGACTTGTTGACTTCAAAGAACCATGAAAATTATATACTCTCTTTCTTTTTTTTTTTTACTCTGTTTTACTTGTTTCAGTCATTTGACTGTGGCCATGCTGGAGCACCGCCTTTAGTCGAGCAAATCGACCCCAGGACTTATTCTTTGGAAGCCTAGTACTTATTCTATCGGTCTCTTTTGCCAAACCGCTAAGTTACGGGGGACATAAACACACCAGCATCTGTTGTCAAGCGATGTTGGGGGGACAAATACAGACACACAAACATATACACACACATACATATATATATATATATATATATTTATATATACATACATACATATATATGATGGGCTTCTTTCAGTTTCCGTCTACCAAATCCACTCACAAGGTTTTGGTCGGCCCAAGGCTATAGTAGTAGACACTTGCCCAAGGTGCCATGCAGTGGGACTCAACCCAGAACCATGTGGTTGGTAAGCAAGCTACTTGCCACACAGCCACTCCTGCGCCTATTTTGTAGTAAAAGTGAATGAAAAACTCAAAAATATTATCTGGTACAAAATATGAACCACTTCTCACTACAGCTGTTTCTAGCGAATATATCTTTTCTCTTTTACTTGTCTCAGTCATTAGACTATGGCCATGCTGGGGCATCACCTTCAGGAATTTTAGTCAAATTAATCAACCCTTGTACTTATTTTCTTTTTAAATCTGGTATTCACCTGATCAGTCTCTTTTGCCAAATTGCTAAGTTACAGGGATGTAAACAAACCAACACCAGTTGTTAAGCGGTGGTGGAGGACAAACACGAAGACACACATATACATGACAGGTTCCTTTCAGTTTCCATCTACGAAATCCACTCACAAAGCTTTGGTTGGCCCAAGACACTTGTCTTAGGTGCCACACAGTGGGACTGAACCTAGAATCATGTGGTTGAGAAGCAAGCTTCTTATCACACAGCCATGCCTGCACCCTGTATGTATGTCTGTATTGTGATCTTATTTTTTGAGAGATTAGGTATGAACATATGGTCAAAGGTGACCATCCCAACGTTTCTTCAAGAATAATGTCTCTAGAGCTCCATTGTTTAATGTAGCTTATGTTTTGCCACAGTATGGCTGTAGCTTTTGAGCTGAAACTAATAAAGAAAAAAATAACAACGTGATGTGATTTTAAGGTGAGTTGACTGCTATTTCTAGCAGTGATATTATAGATGTCATAAAAAACACTTGGTGATGGTGCCACATAAAAAGCTCCCAGTATGCTCTGTGAAGTGGTTGGCATTAGGAAGGGCATCCAGTTGTAGAAACTAGGTCAAAACAGACAATGAAACCTTGTGCAGCCCCTGGCTGATGAAGCCATCTCCAACACATGCCAGTATTAAATGTTGATGGTGATGATGGTGATAGTGGGATAACAACAACCAGAATTCATGCCAAGGTGAACAGTGACACATTGGCAACCACAATAATCCATTCAACCATTAATAAATTCTGTTTCTTGTTTGTTAACAGGTTATGTGGTTACCCTCCATTCTATAGCAACCAAGGCTTAGCGATATCTCCAGGAATGAAGAAAAGAATTCGGCGCGGCCAGTATGATTTTCCACCTCAGGAATGGTCCAAAGTCTCACAAGAAGGTAACGTTCAGATTTTGTCTGGTACCTAAAAGTACTTAATATTTTATCATTGGAAAAATTAGGTTCTCCTTTAGAGATGTCAGAACAGTCTTTCAAATATATTCGTGATAATATTTGACTAAGGGAAACTGCCGTGCATAAGGTAAGCACCATGCATATTGCTTGATTGCATGTAACTAGGTCTTTCAGGTATAGAAACTTGTCTTTGCCGCCTGTTCGTAATAGGCCCCGGATATTCAGTAAGAATATGGGTGTGATATCTGTGCAGGGGTTCCTGGTGTTAGTGGTGGCCATCCCTGATCCATCGTCTGTGATGGTCTTGGACAATGGTTAGTGTGGCGTTGACTCTGTACCCTCTGTATCCATGTTAGTTGATGTACCATTTTCTGG
>NC_069004.1:12605279-12612037 GCF_001194135.2 Octopus bimaculoides | reverse complement strand
GTCTATCTGTCCAAAAGAAAGTTATTCCCGGACCACAAACTGAAAATATAACTCAAAAGTTCGTTACAAAAAGAACTTCACTAAACCCAACTGGACATGTTGAACTAGGCCATGGATTAATCGAATAACTATATATATTTACACAATTAATTCCTCTTCATGAAGTTATAAATCTTCATCTTTGTGGCTTTATAAGACTGATTTTCCTGCGTGAGAGGGTTGAAATCTCCATGACTACTCACGACCATCAACCCTTGGATATAACTGTGTCAAGTCTCAGTTTCCCAGTCTCCATGGGTTATAAGTGATCAAGATCCCAACGACTCTCTTGAATGGGAAATCAATCAGTCACAGGGTTACTCATTCACAGCTGAGTGGACTGGGACAACTTGAAGCAAAGTGTTTTGCTCTAGAACACAATGTGCTGCCCTGTCCAGGAATCGAAACTACAATCTTGTGATTGTGAGTGTAACATCCTAACCACTAGGCCAAGTCCCTTTACTCATCTCTTCTGCAGGTGCTCAAAGCAAGAAGGAAAGAAAAAAAAAAGGGAAAATGATGGAAGGCAAAGCTCAAAAAACAAATTTATTTAACTTTATTTTCGTTTTCTGACACTGGTGTTACATGAAGCAGTTGTAATATTATTAAAAAAAAAGAACAAACAAAGAAACACTAATAACACTCTAATTTGATACACTGGCAGTTATGTAATCATCTCCAGAAATACAAAATGTTGCAGACAGAGAGAGAGAGAGAAAGAGATAAGATGAGACGTTGATGACATGTTTAAAACTGGATATTGATCCGTTGGTTAGTGTTTAACAAGCTGTTATTCTGTGAAGTGGGTGGTAATGTATTTAGCGTAATGAACCAAGACATTGATTATTAATCATAATTATAACCATTGTGATTAGAACCAGCCATTATCTTAATGAGTAATTCTGGTCAATAAAGGCAGGGAAGTCAACCCCAAGGAATTTTAACTAATTGAAAATAATGCTGCGGGAAGGGAAATGTGTGTGTGTGTGTATGTGTGTGTGAAAGAGAGAGATATGATTTCACTTACCATGATGGAAGGGACTATTATACATGAATTACTAATTCTGGTCACCTGTAAACTATATTCATTAGCAGGATATAATTTATTTTGGTATAAAATAATCTATCAATTGTAAAATATTATCTCTCAGTACTGGTGGTGGTGGCGGTAGGGGTGGGTCTGGAATAGACCAATGCCACTGAAAGTTATCGCAGTAGGGAGAGATATTTTAGATAAAGCAGGCAATCAACTGCAGAATTATATTGAGTAGAGTTATAGGGTTTGGGATAAAGAATTATACACTCTGCCTGATAGCAGACATGTTATAGGGATCTCCAATTATAGGATCTTGTCCTATGTATAGTTGTGTTATTGCATACCCTGATAGAGGAGCATGTTGACCACTTGCAGTTAAATTATTGCATACCCCAGCGGTAGGGATCTTGCCCTATCTACAGTTGTGTTATTGCATGCCCTACAAGAAGGGTAAGTTGACCCACCTACAGTTAAATTATTACATACCCCAGTGGTAGGAATGTTGCCCTATCATCTATGGTTGAATAACAGCATCATCAGGTATGAATATGTCCCCATCTATATTTCAATTATTAGGTCCCCTGGTAGTAGAAATGTTAGTCTGTCCACACATTTCAATTGTTACATATCCTTGTGGAGTATGTCAGCTCATCAACAGTTGCTTTGTTACATGTCCTTGTGGGTAGAGATTTTGGCTCATCTATATTTGAATCAGGTATGGGTATTTGCTCCATTCAATTATTGGAATAGCAGAGTTTTTGGTCCTACATTTCAGTTGTTATGTAGAGCATTTCAGCTCACCAGCAGCAAAATTATGTAGCCTTAGGGGTAGAATGATGGTTCATCTACATCTGAATCGAATATGGCTATGTTCCCATCTAGCTACATCTAAATTTTTAGATGCCCTGGCAGTAGAGCTGTTGGCCTTTCTACATATCAATTGTTTATGTATGCTTGTGATGTCCATCAGATAATCAACAGTAAATTTATTATGTACCCTTGTACCCAGAGAGATGTTGCTCCATTTACATTTGAATTATTACATCTCTTGATGAGTAAGTTTATAGGAGGGCATGATAATAAAATAATGATTTGGACATTTATATTTTCATTACAACCCACTTTTTTTAAAATAAAAATGTGGTATTTTGTTTGTTTTTATGTTTCAGAATATTTAATCTCCTTAGTTTGTCATGGCACTGATTTTCATTTTGTTTTTTGTCTCTGATCCAGGAATTATTGCATTCTTGCAATGCTAAACATGTCACATGTCACATCTAAGCTATGTGGTTCGTTAGTGGAGCAGGGTGGAGTGGAAGCAGGGGAGGAGAAAGATGTATAGATTTATACATAATCTATAAATTATTCATATTTTCCCCTCCCTCATGTAATATGGTGGTGGGTGGGGTGAGAGTGGAGGTGGAGTGTGAGTGGTTGATCAAAATACTGAGTGACCCCTACAAGAGGGATGGTCCCTTGTAATTTTCAGTATAATAATAATAAAGATAATAATAATAATAATAATAATAATAAAGATAATAATAATAATGAGTACTTCTAACAGGCACAAATGGCCACCCCCTTTTGGTTTTTGATGGGGGAGTAGGAAGAGAACAGATGATTATATCAAGCCTTTTACCCCGCAATTTATTAGTACTTTATTTTTTTAACCCCCTCCTCTGCAGAAGTAGGAGAAGAGCAAAGCTGACCTGGCAGGGGTTGTACTCAGAAGAAATGATACTAAGCATTTTTTCTGATACGTTAACAATTCTGCCAGCTCACCACCTTAACACTAAAATAATAATAATAATAATGATTACAATAATAATAATCAATACAGTAACAATAAGAGCATCACAACAAACCACAGCACATACCCAAGGCGCACAGAGCTGCGCTCGGTAGTGAAGTGAAAGCACGTGATAAAAATAAGACTACTGAATAATAATAATAATTCTTTCTGCTATAGGCACAAAGCCTAAAATTTTAGGGGACGGAGCTAGTCAATGACAGTAACCCCAGAACTTGATCTATTGACCCTGGAAGAATGAAAGGTAAAAACAGATGTTGGTGGCATTTTAATAATAATAATAATAATACTTTATAACACTGGTGCAAGGCCAGATATTTGGTGGGTAGGGATTGTGGGATCAAACCAACTCTGCCTTAATCTCAAAAGGATTAAAGGCAAAGTTAGCCTCTGCTGTATTTCCACTCAGATTTCAACAAAGGATTGGAAATAAATACCAGGAGGCATTTCTCTGACACTAACAATTCTGCCATTCCAAGTAATAATAATAATAATAATAATAATAATGATAATATTAAAATAACTATAAAAAAAAATATACTGGTTCGAGAGATGAGAGAGAGAGAGATAGAGAGACAAAGACAAATAGAGATAGAGAGAAAGAGAGAGAAAGAGAAAGAAGATTTCTGAACAAAAGTTAAGGCACACTTTGTTTTTTATAGTTCGAAGGATTTCAGTTGCTGATAGAGAAGAAAACATTCTCTAGACACTAAGAAATTGTGTTTGTGTGTGTGTGTGTGTATATCTAATCTATTTATCTCTATACATATGTGTGTGTGTGTGTGTGTTACCTGGATAAAATCGCTATCGTAACTCTGCCTAAAGATGGAAAGGATTATTACATTGGATGTTTCCCTTCAAGGATATATATATATATGTATATATATATATATATATGATCATCATATAGAATATTGTTTCATCTAAATAAGGTATTAAGTTGGCACAGTTGTTAGCATGCTGTGAAAAGTGCTTAGCAGCATTTCATCCATCTTTATGTTCTTGAGTTCAAATTCCACCAGGGTCAACTTTGTCTTTCATTTTTGCAGGGTTGATAAATTAAGTACCTGCAGAGCACTGGTATTGATGTAGTCGACTCGCCCACCTCCCGTTAAAATTTTGGTCTTGTGCCAAAATTTGGAGCCATTATAATCACATAAGAGATGAAAGATTAGTCAGTCAATTAAGTTAATCGCAGTGGTTGGTTGATGCTTTATTTCTTTGTTTTATCAACCCCAGGAGGACAAAAAAAAACCAAAAAAAAAACCAAGTTAACTTCCACAACACGATTTAATTGCCGACCATAAAGAACCATCACTGAATAACTCAAAATATTTTCTCCAACAATTCACCATCCTAATACTACTACTACTACTACTACTATTAATAATAATGATATAGTTTCTGATTTATCAGCAATTTTGAGGGGAGGGGACTAATTAATGCCACTTAGCCAGTACTTTAATTTATCAATCTTGGAAGGCTGAAAGGCAAACTGGCTACAGCAGGATTTGAACTCAGAGTGTAAAGGAGCAGGGAAAATACCACATGACATTTTGTCTGATGGTCTAATGACTTTACCACTCACTGCCTTCAATAATAATAATAATAATAACAATAATCTTTTCTGCTCTAGGCAGAAAGCCTGAAATTTGTGGGGAGGGGACTAGTCGATTATATATGACCTCAGTGCATAACTGGTACTTATTTAATTGATCCCCGAAAGGATGAAAGGCAAAGTCAACCTCAGCGGAATTTAAACTCAGAATGTAGCGACAGGTGAAATACCATTAAGCATTTCGTCCAGCGTGCTAATGATTCTGCCAGCTTGCTGCCTTAATAATAATAATAATAATAATAATAATAATAATAATAATAATGATAATGATAATAATGGTTGCTTCAAATTTAGGCACATCAAGTTTTGAGGGGACAATGAACACTCAATTATATCAATCCTGGTCAATGGTACTTTAATTTATCGGTCCCGGAAAGACGAACATTAAAGTTGACCATATTGAAATTTGAACTCAGTCTGCAGAGGATTGAAACTAATACCTCAAGGTAATCCATTGCTTTTATCAGTCCATGGTACAGGGCTTCAGACATTTTGTAGTAGGGGTAACAAGGCGTGTTTTAAAGTTGATTAACTCGACCAAGCTTCCTCTTTCTAGAACTTAACTGCTATTTGTATTTCATCGATCTCTCCAAACCATGTGTATAAGAAGCAATGTTGGTCCCTAGTAGAATTTGAACCAAGGAAACGGCATGAAGACATTATAAATACCTTTGGGTATTTTAGCATTTTTTTACCACCTTTATAATAATAATAATAGTAATAATAATAATAATCGTAATAATAAATGATAATAAGGATTTCAAATTTTTTGCCACAAGGGCAGCTTAGGATAGGGGATTTAGTCAATTAGTTGACCTCAGTGTGTAACTGGTACTTATTTAATCGAGCCCAAAAAGATGAAAGGCAAAGTCAACCTTGGCCGAATTTGAACTCAGAATATAGCGGCAGACAAAATACCATTAAGCATTTCACCCGGTGTGCTAACAATTCTGCCAGCTTGCAGCTTTAATAATAATAATAATAATAACAATGATAATAATAATAATCATCATCATCATCCTTTCTGCTGGAGGCACAAGGCCTCAAATTTGTGGGGAGGGGAATAGTCAATTACATTGACCCCAGTGCATAACTGGTACTTAATTTATCGACCACGAAAGGTTGAAAGGCAAAGTCAACCTTGGTGGAATTTGAACTCAGAATGTAGCGACGGGTGAAATACCGCTAAGCATTTTGTCCAGCATGCTAACGATTCTGCCAGCTTGCTACCTTATTAATAATAATAATGATGATAATAATAATAACAGAAATGTTAGTGTGCTGGGCTAAATAATTGGTGGCATTTTATCCACCTTCAATTCTGAGTTCAAATTCTGCTAAGGTCACTTTTGCCTTTCTTCCTTTTGGGGTTGATAACATAGGTACCAGCTGAGCACTAGGTCCAGTGTAATTGACCAACCCCTTCTGCTAAGATTTATGGCCATGTGCCAAAATTAGAAAGCATTATTATTATTATTATAGTTAAGTACAGGGATCAACATAGCCAAATTGATCTCTCCCTCAAATTTAAGGCCTTTTGTTTATATCAGAAATAATTATCATTGTTTTTTTTTTATATTTAAGAACAGACCTGTTATATTTTTAGAATAGAGTGCAAAGGAAAAGGGGAGAGCGCTTAAGAAAAGGGGAAAGTACAGAATAAACGTGAAAGTACAATAGAATACATGAGAACAGGGGAGAGGGAGAAAAGGGGAAGAACAGGAAAAAAAAGGGAGAGTATAAGAGGAAAGGGAGGGGCAGTGTATAGGCAAAAGAGGGAAAGTATGGGAGAAAAGGGGAGGGTGTATGAGTAAGGGGAAGAGTACAAGAGAAAAGTGTGAAATTAACTTTTTATCATTTTGTTTCTTCAACAAATGAAATTAAAAGGTTGATCTTTTCTCTTTTCTGTTGACATTTTCCAAGAATGTCATCTTTTAACTTTGGCGTCAAAGGTGTTAAGAAGAGGAAAAAATGTGGCTGCAAAAAAATAGCACCACTTTTGTGTATTTTTGCTCTAATGGACCTATGATCAGAAGGTATTCCAGATGTGACCATCCTGGCTTTTTGTATTCTTACATATTTCCAGCCTGTCTTTTTCATTCTTAAGATTGTGGTAGGGTGTGTATTTCAGGAAATATGGTTGCTATTTCTAGCAGGTCAAACAACTGTATAGAGGGGCCCTGCCCCATTAGCTTGAAGTAGCGTCATACATGCACACACACACATATATATATATATATATATATATATATATA
>NC_069004.1:12601202-12602709 GCF_001194135.2 Octopus bimaculoides | reverse complement strand
AAGATTCTTTATGTGAATTCGTGTGTTGAAGCAAATATTATTGTCTGTGGAGAGTCATTCTCTTTTAGTGCCTTATTATTTAACACACTCAACAGTTCAATTTCCACTCATTTAGTTATTTATTTGCCATACATGAGGATTTACCTGGGATCTGTATTCTGCATACACTTACTGGTATTTAATTTTTGGAAATTTAACTTTATTATTTTATACTGAATGCTTACTTGATATCTGTCAGGACTTTTCAATTTCATTTTTTCTTTTACACACACACACACACATAAATGTGTATGTGTATGTGTGTGTGTGTGTGTGTGGTGTGTGTGTGCACACATATATATTTATATATATAATTTCTGTGATAGATGGTATATATCATCCCAAATGTGACTTAACATGTTTTATATAAATATGTGCGTGTGTGTATATGTGTATGTATGTATGTATGTATGTGATATCATTTAGACATAGTAATACTAATAACCAGTTGTTAGAATTCAATATACATATGCTTTAGAATAAAGAATTGAGTACAGAGTATTAATCAATGAATGACAGAAGAACAGGAGATATGTAATCACTTTCATAAGCTTACAGTTGTTTCTGCTATAGGAAGCAGTGCACTGAGAGCTGAGTGCTTGTGCAAGGTATCATAGCATCCACAGAGCCATTAAAATGAAGTGTATGTATATTTGAGAAATCATTTAAATAAATAAATAAATAAATACATACACATACACACACACATACATACATACATATGATAAAATGAAATATTTTGGGAAATATTTTGACAAGGACAATCTTGACATTTACCTGATGTTGTTCTGTTGCCACGAAATCACTTGTGGACCTGTTCATGTCGACACTTCTCTTTGACCGTTGGCCCAGTGGAATATCTCCAACGTTACATGAATAACAGACTTCACCCGGTGGTAGGCTGCCATCAGGTGGACCGGGTATATGAGGCAATTCCATTCCTTCTGGAATGTTTGGTGCACTGATATTGGCAGGTGATATTGTTGAGATACAGTGGCTGCAAATAGATGAAGGAAAAATGAAATGAAAAGTGTGTTAGTCTTTGTCAGGGTTGTCATTTGAAAAGGTTGTTTACATTTCAGGTGTCTGTTTCTGTTACCTAGGTGGCCAAGTCAGTAGCAGAGGTGGATGTTCCGAGAGCATAGCTGCTAGAATAAAAATAAGCTGGGCAAAGTTCAGAGAGATCCTACCTCTGTTGGTAACAAAGGGCTTCTCCCTCAGAGCGAAAGGCAGATTGTATGATGCCTATGTACGAACAGCTGTGACTGCTGAGGACATGCGTAGGCTTGAAAGAAATGAAGCTGGTATGCTTCACTGGATGTGCATTGTCAGTGTGCATGCACTACAAAGTGTAAGTGTTTTGAGAGAAAAGTTGGGCATAAGAGGCATCATATGTGATGTGCAAGAGAGATGACTGCACTGGTATGGTCATGTGATGCGTATGGATGAGGACAGCTGTGTGAAGTGC
>NC_069004.1:12599262-12600999 GCF_001194135.2 Octopus bimaculoides | reverse complement strand
GAAATCATAGTTGTGGCTGATGCCAGTGTCGCATAACCGGCACCCGTACCAGTGGTGCATAAAAAGCACCTTTTGAACGTTGGGCCTCACAGAGGCAGTGACAAGTGACTGAGACCTTTGGTGACATACTGTACTTGAGAAGACCTGTTAAGCTTCATGAGATCGTAGTTGTGGTCAATGCTGGCATTATGTAACTGGCACCCATGCCAGTGACACGTGAAAGCACCCATTACACTCTTGGAGTGGTTGGTGTTAGCAAGGGCATCCAGCCATAGAAATACACACATACATATACACATACACATATGTGATCAATTATATATGGAATTTGCAGTCTCAAATCAAATTTTTGGAAAAAAAACAAAACAACTTGCTTCCACAACCTAATTCAATTAATCAAAATTGAGAAAAGAGGTTCAAAAGCTCAACAAAATAACGAAAATATAAAATAAAAACAAGGAGGAAAATCAATCAGTGTGATTCCATAAATTTAAGCAAATAAATATTTACCCTTGGCCTATACGTTGATATCCTGTGGGGCAGCCACACACATAATCATTAATGCCATAAGGAGAACAGCCAAATGTACAAGGGGCACTGTTGCATACATTAAAGCCATCTGAAAAACAATTGTAAAATATTATGAATATGAGAGGTTTGTGTGGTTCTTCAAAACTGAAAAAAAAAAAAAATGTCCGAAAGCTTGGTGACTCCTGTGAGGTTTTCAAATAAAGTACTTTAGTTGAAAAGGAGTGCAGGTACATAGAAGGGAATGGCCGTTGCCAGTACTGCCTGACTGGCCTTCGTGCGGGTGACACGTAAAAGCACCCACCACACTCTCTGAGTGGTTGGCGTTAGGAAGGGCATCCAGCTGTAGAAACTCCGCCAAATCAGATTGGAGGCTGGTGTTGCCATCCGGTTTCACCAGTCCTCAGTCAAATCGTCCAACTCATGCTAGCATGGAAAGCAGACGTTAAACGATGATGATGATGAACAAGTCTTAACTAACCCAAGCTGACATGGGAAGAAGTAAATGCAGTGGTGACTATGGTGTTGATGATGATGACAGCAATGGCAATGAAGATGATGGTGATGATCACGCTGCTGCTGCTGCTGTCAATGATGATGAGGATGATAACATTGACAGTGCTGATGATAGTGATGACAAAATGATTATGATGATGATGAATAGTGATCATGAGGACGGTGATGATGATGATGATATTGTATGGCGATGACAATATTCTTCTTTCACATTATCTTCCATTTCCATAATCTATAATGTGTAAGTATTCCCCTACCCCCATCCCAAATGTTGCTGTGCACTCAATACTGGCTAAATCTGCTTTCATTACCGGTGCCTATCAATACCAATGTGCACAGCTTCAGTAGATCTAATACTACATGTGCCTAGATTCTCATTAACTTTTGGGTGCTTATGTCTTTTCGCAAGAACTCCTCCAACATGATCAGGTTCCAGAGGCACTGACAGCCAAAAAGAATAGAATAAAAGAACTGAAAATGGTAACTCACTCATACAGGTTCCTTGGCGGGGGTCAAAGTTTTCACCAATTTTACAGTTACAGTTGTAGCTGCCAGGCATGTTGATACAGCCTCCATCTCCACATGGAGTTCCCATCATGCATTCATCAACATCTATAGAAAAATAAACAAAAGGTTGTTGGTGACAGTTAAGGTAAAAATGGTCTTAAATTTTTGGTGCAAGGCCAGCAGTTT
>NC_069004.1:12596685-12599158 GCF_001194135.2 Octopus bimaculoides | reverse complement strand
ACTCAGAGCGTAAAAAAAACAGATGAAATACCACTAAGCATTTTGCTTGGTGCTCTAAAAATTCTGCCAGCTAGCCATCTTGACAGTTAAGGTAATAATCCTTTTTACTATAGGCACAAGGCCTGAAATTTGGGGGAGTGGTGGGGTTAGTTGATTACATTGACCCCTGTACTCAACTGGTACTTATTTTATTAACTCAAAAAGGATGAAAGGCAAAGTTGACCTCGGCGGAATTTGAACTCAGAACGTAAAGACAGATTAAACACCATTAAGCATTTCGCCCGTGCTAAGAATTCTGCCAGCTCACCGGCTTGTGACCCAACTGACAATGAGCTATGTCTCATGCAGCCCACTTCTTGAAAAATATTAGCCATAACTGGTTTAGATAAACAGGAGTACAATATAGGTCTAGATAATACTGCCATTGTGTAGGTTTTGTTAAAATGGTGTAGAATATTTACACAAGAAACACTTAGAATATTGTGGTATGGTGTTTAGTTAGTAAACACACAGAATTGTAATGTGGGTCACTGTTTAGAGGTGTATATAAGCCAGTTTAAAACAAAGGTAAATCATAATAGATTCCTTTTGTAGCTAAATTACAAGAGAACAAGGTACATACCAACACAGCTCTTCCAATAATAATGTTCACTATAACCTGGTGGACATTCACAGTGGTAACTTCCTGGCATGTTTTCACAGTTTTCATCACAGAAACCATGTTCACACTCATCCAAATCTGGAATAATAATAATAATAATAATAATAATAATAATAATAATAATAATAATAATGTTTATAAGATTGAAGTTACTCCTCCAGAAAGTATGGAAGCAAAGAAAAGAAGAGTGACATTGTTATCAAGTGAACGATATTTTGACATTGACATTTCGTGTGTCTTCCACAGGTAATTACAACACTCCCCACCTGGATGGGACTCCAGTTCATTACAGGGGTTAACTTCCCAACTATTGTTGGAACTCAGACTGGAACAACATGAAATGAAGAGTTATGCTCAAAACACAATGCACTGCCTGGTCTAGGAATTGAAACTATGATCTTACAATCATGAGTGCAACACCCTAACCACTTGGCCACGCACTTTCATATTCTTGGTTCTTAATACAAAATGATTTACACCAGTTACTACTTACCAACACACTTGGTACCAGTTTTGTCAAGAACATAACCTCGAGGACACTGGCATGTGAAGCTGCCTTCTGTATTTTTGCATACTCCTCGGATGCAAAGATGTTTGTCTTCCAGACACTCATTGATATCTGTAACAAGTAATTAAAATTACATAAACATAGATAAATAGAATAAATAAGAAACAGAATCAGTTTAGGTATCGCAGGGCCATATTTGTGAGTGATGGGGAGGCAGGAGGCTTAACCCTTTCGTTACCAACCCGGCTGAAACCGGCTCTGGCTCAGTACAAATGTCTTGTTTCCATAAGTTTTGAATTAAAACCTTCTACCAAACCTTAGTCACAATTTATGTTCCTAACACTAGCTGAATGATAACTAAGTTATTTTAATAAATTCTTTGTTATATTTAAAGGAATTTTTAAAATCCTGGCACTTATTCTATCAGTCTTCATCAGTCTTAATTACTAAGTTATAGGGATGTAAACACAAAAACACTGGTTATCAGGTGGTGGGGGACAAACACAGACATGAAGACACACACACACACACACACACACATGACAGGCTTCTTTCAGTTTCCCTCTACCAGATTCATTCAAAAAGCTTTGGTCAGCCTAGGGCTATATTAAACTGGCACTCCGTCAGTTACAATGGTGAGTGTGCCAATTGATCCAATCAATGGAACAACCTGCTTGTGAAATTAATGTGCAAGTGGCTGAGTACTCCACAGACAGGTGTACCCTTAACAAAGTTCTCAAGGAGATTCAATACAACACAGAATGTGATAAGGAATAATTTTGCCGGCTGAGTGGACTGGAGTAACATGAAATAAAGTGTCTTGCTTAAAGATTCAATGTGCTGCCAGGAATTGAACTCACGACTTTGCAGTTGTGAGTCGAATACCTTAATCACTAAGCCACACATGGGGCTACATTAGAGGCCACTTGACCAAAGTGCTATGCGGTGGAACTGGACATGGAACCATGGAACTGGGAGACAACAACAACAAAAGCAGCAACAGCAGCAGCAACAACAACAACAACGACAACAACAACAGCAGCAGCAGCAGCAATAATAATTCACTGCTGTAAGGAAATTCAAAAAGTTGAACAATTTCAGAAATG
Source organism: Octopus bimaculoides (assembly GCF_001194135.2). Taxonomy (NCBI): domain Eukaryota; kingdom Metazoa; phylum Mollusca; class Cephalopoda; order Octopoda; family Octopodidae; genus Octopus; species Octopus bimaculoides. The sequence continues at coordinate 12,596,883 of NC_069004.1, read as the reverse complement.
TTCTCATTGTTTCTTACCTACACAATCACCATTTGGTCCTTCTTTTAATCCCTTCGGACAACCACATTTGTAGCTGCTGATTGTATTAATACAGCCATATGGACAGTTATGTTGTCCAGACGCACATTCATCAATGTCTGCCAACAGAAAAGAGGAGGAGGAGGAGAAGAAAACATCATTGAAGTGGTTTTGTTGTTA
>NC_069004.1:12591291-12594790 GCF_001194135.2 Octopus bimaculoides | reverse complement strand
ATATATATATATATATATATATATATATAAGGTTGAGGAGGGTATTGGATTTAACCAAACCCAGGAGGATACAGGTAATACCGAGTAAGTGCTGTATACCGACTATTTTTGCCCCAGTCCAACCTTATCATTGCTCTCTTTATCTTTTTATTTTTATATATTTACATATATTTCATTTCATTCATTTTCATTTTATCCAGTTTCAGCTCTTGAGCTGTGGCCATGCTGGGGCACCGCCATTTTGTGTTGCTACACAATTTTACTTCAGGAATTGATATTTGGTGCATGAGAGAGTTTGATGCAGCTGCTCTCATCTGCGCCTCCTGCCGTGAAGTTGGTTCATCTGGGACACCTGACAGGAAGAGGTCCAGCCTTGTCTTGAAGACACCTACATCCACCTCATGCAGGTCTCTCAGGTCCTTCGAGAGGATATTGAAGAGCTGCGGACCTTTGAAGCCCAGGCTATTGCAGTATCTTGTCCTACATCTTGATGGCAAATTTGGAGTCCTTGGCACTATGCAATGGCGTCCAGTTCTTTTATTTGTGTAACTTTCGATGCCAAAGTTTGGGACAATACCTTCGAGGATCTTCCAGATGTATATTATGGCATATCTTTCTCGTCTACGCTCTAAGGAATAGTCTTAATCTCTTGAGTCTTTACCAATAGCTTATATGCTGCATAGAGGCTATCTTCTTCGTGTAGCTTACGTACGTTCGTTCGGTCGTTCGTACGTACATACATACCTACGTTCGTTCGTACTTTCGATCGTTCGTTCCTACGTACGTACGCTTGTTCGATCGTTCGTATGTATGTATCTACATTTGTTCGTTCTTTCTTACGTTCTTTCATGTTTCGTACGTATGTACATACATGCGTACGTTCGTTCGTTCGTTCCTACGTACGTACGTGCGTACATTCGTTCATTTGTTTGTTCGTTCCTTCGTTGTTACGTACGTACGGACGTATTTACGTTCGTTCGTTCTTACGTTCTTTCTTTCGTTCGAACTTACGTACGTACCTTCGTTTGTTCGTACATACGTTCGTTCTTACGTACGTTCATTCGTTACTTCGTTCTTTCGATCGTTCTTACATACGTACCTACGTACGTAAATCCGTACATACGTACGGACGTTCGTTCGTTAGTTCTTTCGTACGTACGTTCGTTCGTTCGTTCGTTCGTTCATTCATATATATGTACGTAGGAACATACGTACGTTTGTTCGTTCGTTCGTTCGTTCGTTCGTACGTACGTTCCTTCTTTCGTTTATTCGTTCGTACTTACGAACTTACTTAAGTACGCACGTTCTTTCCTTCCTTCGATCATTTGTTCATACGTACGATCGTTGGCTCATTCGTACGAGCTTACCAACGAAATGAACGAACGAAAGAATGTACGTACGTACGTACGTACGAACTAACGAACAAACGATCGAAAGAACGAACAAAAGAACAAACGAACAAAAGAACGAACGTACGTACGAAACTAACGAAGAAACGAACGAAAGAACAAACGAGCGTACGTACGAACAAACGAAAGAACGATCAAACGCACGTACGTACGTAAGCACATATGTACGTACGTACGAACGAATGAATTAATGTACGTGCGTACGTACCTACGGACAAAAGAGCGAACGAATGAACAAACAAACTAAAGACCGACCGAACGAACAAATTACCGAACGAACGAAAGGACAACCGAACGCACGTACGTTACTAAATACGAACGAACGTACGTGCGTAAGAATGACCGAACGTACGTACGCGCGTACGTTCGTTACTTTATTCGTTCGTTCGTACGTACATACTTACGTGCGTTCGTTCGGTCGTTCGTACGTACATACATACCTACGTTCGTTCGTACTTTCGATCGTTCTTTCGTTCGTTTGTTCGTACGTACATACGTACGTTCATTTCTTTGTTCGTTCGTTTTTTTTTCGTACGTACTTTCGTTTGTTCGTTCGTTTGTTCCGTTGTACGTACGCTTGTTCGTTCATTCGTACGTATGTACCTACATTTGTTCGATCGTTCGTTCGTTCTTTCATTTGTTTCTTTCATGTTTCGTACGTACGTAATTACGTTCGTTCGTTCTTACGTTCGTTGTTCGTACTTACGTTCATTCGTTACAGCGTTCTTTCGATCGTTCGTACGTTCATTCATTCGTACGTACGTACACTCGTTCGTACGTTCATTCTTACATATGTACGTACATACGTTCAATCGTTCGTTTGTTCGTACATACGTTCGTTTGTTTTTTCGTTCGATCTTTCTTTCGTTCGCACATGCGTTCGTTCCTACGTACGTACGTTTGTTTGTTTATTCGTTTGTTCGTACATACGTTCTTTCGTTTGCTCGATCGTTGTCTCGTTCGTCCATTCTTTCGTTACTTCGTTCGTTCATTCGTTTGTTTGTTTCGTTCGTTCGTTTGTTCGTTCGTTCGTTCATACGTACGTACGTACATATGTGCCTACTTACGTACCTTGGTTTGTTCGTTCGTTTTTTTTCGTACCTACGTACGTTCGTTCGTTCAATCATTCGTTCGTACGTTCGTCCGTTTCTTTGTTCGTTCGTTTCTTCGATCATTCTTACATACGTACCTACGTACGTAAATCCGTACGGACGTTCGTTCGTTAGTTCTTTCGTACGTACGTTCGTTCGTTCGTTCGTTCATTCATATATATGTACGTAGGAACATACGTACGTTTGTTCGTTCGTTCTTTCGTACGTACGTTCCTTCTTTCGTTTATTCGTTCGTACTTACGAACTTATTTAAGTACGCACGTTCTTTTCTTCCTTCGATCATTTGTTCATACGTACGATCGTTCGTTCGTACGTACGTTCGTTCATTCATACATATATACGTACGAACATAAACACGCTCGTTCGTTCGTTCATTCATACATATGTAAGTACGAATATACGTACGTTCGTTCGTTCGCTCATTCGTACGTACGAGCTTACCAACGAAATGAACGAATGAAAGAATGAATGTACGTACGTACGTAGGTACGAACTAACTAACGAACGAACAAACGATCGAAAGAACGAACAAAAGAACGAACGTACGTACGAAACTAACGCAGAAACGAACGAACGAACGAAAGAACAAACGAGCGTACGTACGAACAAACGAAAGAACGATCAAACGCACGTACGTAAGCACATATGTACGTACGTACGAATGAATTAATGTACGTGCGTACGTACCTACGGACAAAAGAGCGAACGAATGAATAAACTAACGACCGACCGAACGAACGAAAGGACAACCGAACGCACGTACGTACGTTACTAAATACGAACGAATGTACGTGCGTAAGAATGACCGAACGTACGTACGCGCGTACGTTCGTTACTTTATTCGTTTGTTCGTTCGTACGTACATACTTACGTGCGTTCGTTCGGTCGTTCGTACGTACGTACACACATACATACGTTCGTTCGTACTTTCGATCGTTCTTTCGTTCGTTTGTTCGTACGTACATACGTTCGTTCATT
>NC_069004.1:12585803-12590793 GCF_001194135.2 Octopus bimaculoides | reverse complement strand
GTATGAATGAACGAACGAACGAGCGTGCGTATGTTCGTACGTATATATGTATGAATGAACGAACGTACGTACGAATGTACGTACGTACGAACGAACGATCGTACGTATGAACAAATGATCGAAGGAAGGAAAGAACGTGCGTACTTAAGTAAGTTCGTAAGTACGAACGAATAAACGAAAGAAGGAACGTACGTACGAACGAACGAACGAACAAACGTACGTATGTTCCTACGTACATATATATGAAAGAACGAACGAACGAACGAACGTACGTACGAAAGAACTAACGAACGAACGTCCGAACGTATGTAGGATTTACGTACGTAGGTACGTGTGTAAGAACGATCGAACAAACGAACGAACAAAGAAACGGACGAACGTACGAACGAATGATTGAACGAACGAACAAAGAATTGAACGTACGTATGTACGAACGAACGAACAAACCAACGTACGTAAGTAGATACATATGTACGTACGTACGTATGAACGAACGAACAAACAAACAAACGAACGAACAAACTAACGAACGTACGTACGAAAGAACGTACGAACGAGCGAATGATCGTACGGAAGAACGAAACAAACGAACGAACGAACGAAGTAACGAAAGAATGGACGAACGAGACAACGATTGAGCAAACGAAAGAACGTACGTACGTATGTATGTACGAATGAACAAACAAACGTACGTAGGAACGAACGCATGTGCGAACGAAAGAAAGATCGAACGAAAAAACAAACGAACGTACGTACATACATCCGTATGTAGGAACGAGCGAACGAACGTACGTACGAACGAAAGAACTAACGTACGAAGGAACGAACGAAAGATCGATTGAACGTATGTACGTACATACGTAAGAATGAAGGTACGAACGAGCGTACGTACGTCCGAATGAATGAACATACGTAGGTACGAACGATCGAACGAACGAAGTAACTAATGAACCTACGTAAGAACGAACCAACGTACATACGTAAGTACGAACGAACGAACGTAATTACGTACGTACGAAACATGAAAGAAACAAATGAAAGAACGTAAGTATGTCGTAAGAACGATCGAACAAACGAATTAACGAACAAATGTAGGTACATACGTACGAACGAACGAACAAGCGTAGGTACAACGAAACAAACGAACGTACGTAGGAACGAACGACCGATTGAACGAACGAACAAACGAAAGAACGAACGAAAGAACGATCGAAAGTACGAACGAACGTAGGTATGTATGTACGTACGAACGCACGTAAGTAGGTACATATGTACGTACGAACGAACGAACAAAGTAACGAACGTACGTACGTTCGGTCATTCTTACGCACGTACGTTCGTTCATATTTAGCAACGTACGTAAGTGCGTTCGGTTGTCCTTTCGTTCGTTCGGTCGTTAGTTTGTTCATTCGTTCGCTCTTATGTCCGTAGGTACGTACGCACGTACATTAATTCTTTCGTACGTACGTGCGTTTGATCGTTCTTTCGTTTGTTCATTCGTTCGTTCATTCATTCTTTCGTTTGTTCGTACGTACGCTAGTTTGTTCGTTCGGTCGTTCGTTCATTCTTCCGTTCGTTCGGTCGTTCGTTCATTTGTTTCCTTCGTTAGTTTCGTACGTACGTACGTTCGTTCGTTCGTTCGTTCGTTTATTCATTCATACGCATATACATACGTTCGATCGTTAGTTCGTTGGTTCTTTCGTTCGTTCATTTCGTTGGTAAGCTCGTACGTACGTACGAATGAGCGAACGAACGATATGAACGAACAAACGAAAGAACGAACGAACGTACGTATATTCGTACTTATATATGTATGAATGAACGAGCGTGCGTATGTTCGTACGTATATATGTATGAACGAACGAACGAACGATCGTACGTATGAACAAATGATCGAAGGAAGGAAAGAACGTGCGTACGTAAGTAAGTTCGTAAGTACGAACGAACGAACGAACGAATGATTGAACGAGCAAAAGAACGAACGACCGATCGAGCAAACGAAAGAACGTATGTACGAACAAACGAATAAACAAACAAACGTACGTACGTAGGAACGAACTCATGTGCGAACGAAAAAACAAACGAACAAACGAACGAAAGGACGATTAAACGTATGTACGTACATACGTAAGAATGAACGTACGAACGATCGAAAGAACGAACGAACGAATGTAAGTACGAATGAACGAACGAAAGAAAGAACGTAAGAACGAACGAACGTAATTACGTACGTACGAAACATGAAAGAACGTAAGTACGTACGTAAGAACGAACGAAAGATCGAACAAACGAATTAACGAACAAATGTAGGTACATACGTACGAATAAGCGTATGTACAACGGAACAAACGAAAGAACGAACGAAAGTACGTACGTAAGAACGAACGAGCGAGCGAAAGATTGAAAGAACGAACGTACGTACGAAAAAAAACGAACGAACAAAGAAATGAACGTACGTATGTACGTACGAACAAACGATCGAAAGTACGAACGAACGTAGGTATGTATGTACGTACGAACGACCGAACGAACGCACGTAAGTAGGTACATATGTACGTACAAACGAACGAACAAACGAATAAAGTAACGAACGTACGCGCGTACGTACGTTCGGTCATTCTCACGCACGTACGTTCGTTCGTATTTAGTAACGTACGTGCGTTCGGTTGTCCTTTCGTTCCTTCGGTAATTTGTTCGTTCGTTCGGTCATTAGTTTGTTCATTCGTTCGCTCTTTTGTCCGTAGGTACATACGTACGCACCTACCTACGTACATATGTGCTTACGTACGTACGTGCGTTAGATCGTTCTTTCGTTTGTTCGTTCGTACGTACGTTCGTTCGTTTGTTCGTTCGTACGTACATTCATTCTTTCGTTCGTTCGTTAATTCATTCATACGCATATACATATGTAAATACGTACGTTCGATCGTTAGTTCGTTGGTTCTTTCGTTCGTTCATTTCGTTGGTAATCTCGTACGTACGTACGAATGAGCGAACGAACGATATGAACGAACAAACGAACGTACGTATATTCGTACTTACATATGTATGAATGAACGAGCGTGCGTATGTTCGTACGTATATATGTATGAATGAACGAACGAACGTACTTACGTACGAAAGTACGAATGAAAACAAATGATCGAAGGAAGGAAAGAACGTACGTACGTAAGTAAGTTCGTAAGTACGAACGAATAAACGAAAGAAGGAACGTAATTACGAACGAACAAACGTACGTATGTTCCTACGTACATATATATGAATGAACGAACGAACGAACGACCTAATGAACGAACGTACGTACGAAAGAACTAACGAACGTACGTATGTACGGATTTACGTAAGTACGTATGTAAGAACGGACGAACGAACGAACGAACGTAGGTACGAAAAAAAAACGAACGAACAAAGAATTGAACGTACGTATGTATGAACGAACGAATAAACGAACGTACATAAGTAGGTACATATGTACGTACGTACGTATGAACAAACTAACGAACGAACAAACAAACGAACGTACATAGGTAGGTACATATGTACGTATGAACGAAAGAACGTACGAACAAACTAACGCACGTACGTACGAAAGAATGTACGTACGTACGTACGGAAGAACGAAACAAACGAACGAACGAAACGAATGAACGAACGAACGAAGTAACGAAAGAATGGACGAACGAACGAACGAGACAACGATCGAGCAAACGAAAGAACGTACATACGTATGTACAAACAAACAAATAAACAAACGTACGTACGTACGTAGTAACGAACGCATGTGCGAACGAAAGATCGAACGAAAAAACAAACGAACGTATGTACGAACTAAAGAACGATTGAACGTATGTACGTACATACGTAAGAATGACCGTACGAACGAGTGTACGTACGTACGAATGAATGAACGTACGAACGATCGAAAGAACGAAGTAACGAATGAACGTAAGTACGAACGAACGAACGTAAGAACGAACGAACGCAATTACGTACGTACGAAACATGAAAGAAACAAATGAAAGAACGAACGATCGAACAAACGAACAAATGTAGGTACATACGTACGAACGAACGAACAAGCGTACGTACAACGGAACAAACGAACGAAAATACGAACGTACGAACGAACGAACGAGCGAGCGAAAGATTAAAAGAACGAACGTACGTACGAAAAAAAACGAACAAACAAAGAAATGAACGTACGTATGTACGTACGAACAAACGAACGAAAGAACGATCGAAAGTACGAACGCACGTAAGTATGTACGTACGAACGAACGTACGCGCGTACGTACGTTCGGTCATTCTTACGCACGTACGTTCGTTCGTATTTAGTAACGTACGTACGTACGTGCGTTCGGTTGTCCTTTCGTTCGTTCGGTCGGTCGTTAGTTTGTTCATTCGTTCGCTCTTTTGTCCGTAGGTACGTACGCACGTACATTAATTCATTCGTACGTACATACATATGTGCTTACGTACGTACGTGCGTTTGATCGTTCTTTCGTTTGTTCGTACGTACGCTCGTTTGTTCTTTCGTTCGTTTCTTCGTTAGTTTCGTACGTACGTTCGTTCTTTTGTTCGTTCTTTCGATCGTTTGTTCGTTAGTTCGTACCTACGTACGTACGTACATTCATTCTTTCGTTCGTTCATTTCGTTGGTAAGCTCGTACGTACGTACGAATGAGCGAACGAACGATATGAACGAACAAACGAAAGAACGAACGAACGTACGTATATTCGTACTTACATATGTATGAATGAACGAACGAACGAGCGTGCGTATGTTCGTACGTATATATGTATGAATGAATGAACGAACGTACGTACGAATGTACGTACGTACGAACGAACGATCGTACGTATGAACAAATGATCGAAGGAAGGAAAGAACGTGCGTACTTAAGTAAGTTCGTAAGTACGAACGAATAAACGAAAGAAGGAACGTACGTACGAAAGAACGAACGAACAAACGTACGTATGTTCCTACGTAC
>NC_069004.1:12582955-12584129 GCF_001194135.2 Octopus bimaculoides | reverse complement strand
GTTCGTAATTACGTTCCTTCTTTCGTTTATTCGTTCGTACTTACGAACTTACTTACGTACGCACGTTCTTTCCTTCCTTCGATCATTTGTTCATACGTACGATCGTTCGTTCGTACGTTCGTTCGTTCGTTCATTCATACATATATACGTACGAACATACGCACGCTCGTTCGTTCGTTCGTTCATTCATTCATACATATGTAAGTACGAATATACGTACGTTCGTTCGTTTGTTCGTTCGCTCATTCGTACGTACGTACGAGCTTACCAACGAAATGAACTAACGAAAGAACCAACGAACTAACGATCGAACGTAAGTATTTACATATGTATATGCGTATGAATGAATAAACGAACGAGCTAACGAAAGAATGAATGTACGTACGAACGTACGTTTACATACGAACGAATGAACGAACGATCAAACGAACGAAAGAACGAACGTACGTACGAAACTAACGAAGGAAACAAATGAACGAACGACCGAATGAACGAACGAACGAAAGAACAAACGAGCGTACGTACGAACAAACGAAAGAATGAATGAACGAACGAACGAAAAACGAATGAACAAACGAAAGAACGATCAAACGCACGTACGTACGTAAGCACATATGTACGTACGTACGAATGAATTAATGTACGTGCGTACGTACCTACGGACATAAGAGCGAACGAATGATCAAACTAACGACCGAACGAACGAAAGGACAACCGAACGCACTTACGTACGTTACTAAATACGAACGAACGTACGCGCGTAAGAATGACCGAACGTACGTACGTTCGTTCGTTCGTACGTACGTACATATGTACCTACTTACGTGCGTTCGTTCGGTCGTTCGTACGTGCATACATACATACCTACGTTCGTTCGTACTTTCGATCGTTCTTTCGTTCGTTTGTTCGTACGTACATACGTACGTTCATTTCTTTGTTCGTTCGTTTTGTTTTCGTACGTACGTTCGTTCTTTCAATCTTTCGCTCGCTCGTTCGTTCCTACGTACGTTCGTTCGTTTGTTCCGTTGTACGTACGCTTGTTCGTTCGTTCGTACGTACGTACGTAATTACGTTCGTTCGTTCGTACTTACGTATGTACGTTCGTTCGTTCTTACGTAGGTTCATTAGTTACTTCGTTCGTTCGATCGTTCGTACGTACGTATGTTCATTCATT
>NC_069004.1:12579461-12581937 GCF_001194135.2 Octopus bimaculoides | reverse complement strand
ACTTACGTACGCACGTTCTTTCCTTCCTTCGATCATTTGTTCATACGTACGATCGTTCGTTCGTACGTACGTTCGTTCGTTCGTTCATTCATACATATATACGTACGAACATACGCACGCTCGTTCGTTCGTTCATTCATACATATGTAAGTACGAATATACGTACGTTCGTTCGTTCGCTCATTCGTACGTACGTACGAGCTTACCAACGAAATGAACTAACGAAAGAACCAACGAACTAACGATCGAACGTACGTATTTACATATGTATATGCGTATGAATGAATAAACGAACGAACGAACGAAAGAATGAATGTACGTACGAACGTACGTTTACGTACGAACGAATGAACGAACAAAAGTACGAACGTACGTACGAAACTAACGAAGGAAACAAATGAACGAACGACCGACCGAACGGAAGAATGAACGAACGAACGAAAGAACAAACGACCGTACGTACGAACAAACGAAAGAATGAATGAACGAAAGAACAAACGAGCGTACGTACGAACAAACGAAAGAATGAATGAACGAACGAACGAAAAACGAATGAACAAACGAAAGAACGATCAAACGCACGCACGTACGTAAGCACATATGTACGTACGTACGAATGAATTAATGTACGTGCGTACGTACCTACGGACATAAGAGCGAACGAATGAACAAACTAACGACCGAACGAACGAAAGGACAACCGAACGCACGTACGTTACTAAATACGAACGAACGTACGTGCGTAAGAATGACCGAACGTACGTACGTTCGTTCGTTTGTTCCGTTGTACGTACGCTTGTTCGTTCGTTCGTACGTATGTACCTACATTTGTTCGTTAATTCGTTTGTTCGATCGTTCTTACGTACGTACTTACGTTCTTTCATGTTTCGTACGTACGTAATTACGTTCGTTCGTACTGACGTATGTACGTTCGTTCGTTCTTACGTAGGTTCATTAGTTACTTCGTTCGTACGTACGTATGTTCATTCATTCGTACGTACGTACGCTCGTTCGTACCTTCATTCTTACGTATGTACGTACATACGTTCAATCGATCTTTCGTTCGTACGTACGTACCTTCGTTCGTTCCTACGTACGGATGTATGTACGTACGTTCGTTTGTTTTTTCGTTCGCACATGCGTTCGTTCCTACGTACGTTTGTTTGTTCATTCGTTTGTTCGTACATACGTACGTTCTTCCGTTTGCTCGTTCGTCCATTCTTTCGTTACTTCGTTCCTTCTTTCGTTCGTTCATTCGTTTGTTTCTTTCGTTCCTTCGCACGTACGTACATTCTTTCGTTCAATCGTTCGTTCGTTAGTTTGTTCGTTCTTTCGTACGTACGTTCTTTCGTGCGTACGTACGTACGTTCGTTAGTTTGTTCGTTCGTTCATACGTACATCTGTACCTATTTATGTACGTTCGTTCGTACATACGTACGTTCAATTCTGTGTTCGTTCGTTTTTTTTTCGTACCTACGTACGTTCGTTTGTTCAATCGTTCGTTTGTACGTACGTTCGTCCGTTTCTTTGTTCGTTCGTGTGTTCGATCGTTCTTACATACGTACTTACGTACGTAAATCCGTACATACGTACGGACGTTCGTTCGTTAGTTCTTTCGTACGTACGTACGTTCGTTCAATAGGTCGTTCGTCCGTCTGTACGTTCGTTTGTTCTGACATACGTTCGTTCATATATATGTTTGTAGGAACATACGTACGTTCGTAATTACGTTCCTTCTTTCGTTTATTCGTTCGTACTTACGAACTTACTTACGTACGCACGTTCTTTCCTTCCTTCGATCATTTGTTCATACGTACGATCGTTCTTTCGTACGTACGTACGTTTGTTCGTACGTACGTACATTCATTCATACATATGTACGTACGAACATACGCACGCTCGTTCGTTCGTTCATTTATACATATGTAAGTACGAATATACGTACGTTCGTTCTTTCGTTCGTTAGTTCGTTCAAATCGTTCGTTCGCTTACCAACGAAATGAACGAACGAAAAAACCAACGAACGTACGTATTTACATATGTATATACCTATGAATGAATAAACGAACGAACGAACGTACGTAAGTAGGTACGTACGAACGAACGAACTAATGATCGAACGAACGAACGATCGAAAGAACGAACGTACGTACGATCGAACGTATGAAAATTACGAAGGAACAAACGAACGAACGGAAGAAGGAACGAACGTACGTACGAACGGAAGAACGAATGAACAAACGAAAGAACGATCAAACGCACGTACGTACGTAAGCACATATGTAAGTAGATACGTACGTACGAATGAATTAATGTACGTGCGTACGTACCTACGGACAAAAGAGCGAACGAATGAACAAACTAACGAACGAACAAATTACCGAAGGAACGAAAGGACAACCGAACGCACGTACGTACGAACGAACGAACGGATGTGCGTACGCACGTACGTATTTGTATATATATATATATATAT
>NC_069004.1:12562619-12575798 GCF_001194135.2 Octopus bimaculoides | reverse complement strand
TATATATATATATATATATTATTTGGGATAAAATCCAAAATTACTGGTGAAAACTCAATTTAAATCAATTTAATAAAAATTAAAATTAAATGAAGCTTCACAGTATAAAATATATATAAATATATAGTTTTAGGGATAAGAACCAAGGTTCATGAACTCATCGATGAAAATATATATATATATAATAATAATAATAAAACTTTTTCAAACTTTAATTTTAGCAAAAGACTTGATAAAGGGTTTGTTAAAAACTGATCCAGATGAAAGACTAACGATCCGTGATGTGATGTCTAATCCTTGGGTTGGAGTAAGTAACTTTTTTAAAATCTCTTCCTAACTCTTAATAAAATTTCAGAGATTCTGCTGATCCATCATCATCAGCAGCATTATTGTCAATGTGTTTATATCTGTGTTTATTTGCCCTTTAGACAGACAGAGATACAGTGTATGTATTGTAAAAACTGGGACATATACAGTGTTTAAATTTACATCTATTACCAAAAATATGAATTACTTTCACATTCACTTGAGGTAGTTTATTGGTAGTTTCTGGCAACATAATATTAATGAGGTGTTTGAATGATCAAATGTTTAAGATGTTAGCCATTTCAGTGAAGAATTCATCAGACAAGACACTAACTTTACCCACCCTAATTCCATGACAAAACATTTTACATAGTGTAATAGTTGAAAACAAAATGAAAAAGATAGGATGGTCAAAATTGGAATGTCTCTGATCATAGTCCTGCTCAAACAACTGTGTGTGTTGGCACTCTGTCGCTTACGGCGTCAAGGGTTCCGGTCGATCCGATCAACGGAACAGCCTGCTCATGAAATTAACGTGCAAGTGGCTGAGCACTCCACAGACACGTGTACCCTTAACGTAGTTCTCGGGGATATTCAGCGTGACACAGTGTGACAAGGCTGACCTTTTGAAATACAGGTACAACAGAAACAGGAAGAAAGAGTGAGAGAAAGTTGTAGAAGAGTACAGCAGGGTTCGCCACCATCCCCTGCTGGAGCCTTGTGGAGCTTTAGGTGTTTTCGCTCAATAAACACTCACAACGCCCAGTCTGGGAATCGAAACCATGATCCTATGACCGGGAGTCTGCTGCCCTAACCACTGGGCCATTGCGCATCCACTGCTCAAACAACTAACCTGGGGTTAAACCTCAACAGCAACAACAATATAGACAATTTTTCCTTGTGAAATATCTGTAAATTCATTCTCCAATTTGTGAACATTGGAAAAATTATGGGGGAAAAGATATCATGTTTGAAAAATTCTTTCAATGTGAGAATCTCGTAGAATGGTTAATATTTTAAATCTTTGTTTATTTTCAGAATGTTGTTGATGTTCCGCCAACTCCTCTTTTTTCTATAATGAACCTCCAAGATGATGCCTCAGAATGGTACGATGTTCAGGTAAGGATTTTTTACTATAAATACCATACAGATTCCAATTTCGGATTTTGATGTCAAACTGACATATTTTGTTGCTTACTGTTCAGTTGTAGAATTTAAGAAGCATAAATTCTTTGCGACACACTTCTAAGACCATTCTTGTTAATTACTCTGTGTAACAAAATTTTTATTTTTGTCTTTGCTCAGTAAAACGTAGGAGTGGCTGTGTGGTAGCTTGCTTACCAACCACATGGTTCCGGGTTCAGTCCCACTGCGTGGCACCTTGGGCAAGTGTCTTCTACTATAGCCTCGGGCCGACCAAAGCCTTGTGAGTGGATTTGGTAGACGGAAACTGAAAGAAGCCCATTGTATATATATGTATGTGTGTGTATGTGTTTGCGTGTCTGTGTTTGTCCCCCAACATCATTCGACAACCGATGCTGGTGTTTACGTCCCCGTAATGTAGCGGTTCGGCAAAAGAGACCGATAGAATAAGTACTAGGCTTCCAAAGAATAAGTTCTGGGGTCGATTTGCTCGACTAAAGGCGGTGCTCCAGCATGGCCACAGTCAAATGACTGAAACAAGTAAAAGAGTAAGTGTTATTCCATATGTGCTTCTATCTAAAAAAATCAAAGGAAACCACTACTCTTCCCTTCAAACTTTGCTTTTCTGACCTGGACATCAATGTTTTGAAACTTGCCTATTTTCCATTACATTTCAGACAGATTCAGCACTGAGTTGCTGAAGCAGAAATATCATTATAGCAAATAATAGCTCAGTACTACAGATTTGCTTGTCAGTTGCTTGGCCTTAACCACTTGAGCAGGTCTCTTAGTGGTTGACAATGTGCATCTCAGATCATGAGTAATGGTGGAGCATCATAGCCATGTGCTGAGAGGAATTCTTTGGGGTTTGTAAGAAAAGCTAAGTTTGAAGGAAATATTAACCATTTTTCATACTTTCTAGGAGTAAGTAAACAAGAAATAACAGTTGCTACCCAAGGACAAAGATTGTGTTACAGTGTTATTAAATCAATCAGGTTAATTTTTATTCGTCAAAGATATGAAAATGATGCAGGGATTTTGACCCCTTTTTCAGGACCTCTGAAACTGGGAATAGGAAGGGAGGATGTCATCTTCTGACCAAAGCCCTGGCCCCCAGGGCTTTGGTCAGAAGTTTTTTAACAGAATGGACTCTGTCTCCAAGTAGCTATCTTTTCTATATTTCTGAGATTAATAATTTTATATTATGTATCATCTTGATTTAGCAGTATTTTTTCTATCTCATTATGTTCTGACTTAGCCTCTCATCGTCTTGGGGTTGATAAAATAAAGTAGGGGGTGGATGTAATCGACTCACCCCCCTCCCAGCCTCAGAAAGAATAATTTAGTTGGTATTTTTTTTCTGTTCCCATCACATGACTTAAGTAACAGAATTTACCATTTCTCTTCTTTAAAAATGTGATGGATGAATTCATGTCATTCAGCTGAAATATACCGTAAATCCTCGAGTATAATCCGCTCTTGAGTATAATACGCAGGGGATTTTTAGGGGGCTGTACCTCTGAAAAACCTAAACCTTGTGTATAATACACGCCCCTTCTCTAACTTGAGTCAATGAGGTCTATATAACGTCCTTGGTTTGTAAACGTATATACGGTAACGTCATCATCATCATCGTCGTTTAACGTTCGCTTTCCATGCTAGCATGGGTTGGACGATTTGACTGAGGACTGGTGAAACCAGATGGCTATACCAGGCTCCAATCTGATTTGGCAGAGTTTCTACAGCTGGATGCCCTTCCTAACGCCAATCACTCCGAGAGTGTAGTGGGTGCTTTTATATGCCACCAGCACAAAGGCCAGTCAGGCGGTACTGGCAAATTGTATATATAACTTAATGCAAACGTGTAGCTTTTTTGTGCACTTTGCTTTGCAGAAAATAAAGAAATAACAGTAATAAAGTCAGTGAAAAATAAATATTAAGTAAATTGCCTTTACATATTTATCACTTAGAAAATTTTGTTTAGAAAATATTTTTCATTTTTAACTTCGTATATAGTACGCACTAGAAATTTTGACCTTTAAATTTTGGGGAAAAAGTGCAGGTTATACTTGAGGATTTACGGTATATGCAAATTTTGTCTTTATAAATGAAAAAATTAAGATGATTGTTTTGTGTAATTACAGGAAGAGATGACTAACGCCCTCCAGAGTATGCGAGTAGACTACCATTATCATGTGAAGAACCCAAAAGATTCCAATAACAAACTGCTGCAAAAACGAATGAATAGAGTGTATGGTAGCAACAAACCACTTATTAACTTAAGAAATTAGAAATTTAAAGAAAGGCCAATCAGAATTTGAATTGTGACTGTTCCAAATTAGAGAGAAAATTCCCAGCTCAGAAATGTTTAGTTGAAGTCAAGCCTGAAAATGTTCGCAGCAGAATAAAAAATCCTTGAGAAGAAGAAATTGAATTTTAAAGGTTTTTTTTTTTTCTCTTTAATTTGAAAGAAAATTTTTTTTTATAATATTTTTGTAAGAATTTGTTGTTATATCGTAATCGTTTAATGGACAGATTACTTATTCTAGCATGGACTGTGTATGTGCCAGAGCTTATATATATTTTATCAATACATCTTTTATAGATTTTTAAAAAACAATTATAAACTTCATTTTAAACACACATTTTATGAGCTTGGAATTAAATGTTAACGAATCGTCTAAATCTAAAATATATGTGTTTAAAAATATTGTAGCAGAAAGTATTGATTTGACAACATACACAAAACCAATTCTTTCAGAGCAAGACTTCACTCCAGTTTGAGATATATTTAGTATAAAACAAGAATTTCAAACAAATAACCATATCTGAGCTTCAGAACCATGTGAAACGCAACTAAAATGTCTTTCTGCATTTCACTCGGGTATTGTGAGAATTTCTATGAAAGCTTGAATTTAAGGTCACTTGAAAACATTAATGAAATACAACGAACATATATTGGCAATACTTTACATGGCTGCAAGAGTCCTTCATATCAGTTAAACAAGGTTAAGTGAATGCATTTCATCAACTACTGTCACTTAAGTTTTCTCTTTTTATATTAATAGTTCAATGAAGGACCATGGGAAATGTTTATTTCTTTTCTTTTTATAATTTTTTTTTTTTTTTAAATTTTACTCGTCATAAAAAAAAAAAAGAAAAACAATTTAACCAACTTATCCAGACCCAAGTTATTGCTCTCACCCCACCGAACACCATATCAAAAGCTTTGTTAGTTTTGTAAATAAAAATGATTACTGGATACAGTGATGGGTTCACTGAATTGTTTATTGTTTTTTTTTTATCTCTCCAGATTCATAGACTACCTTCTTGTTTATCTTTCCCACAGCTAACCTGTAGCTTCCTATCATTTTCTATCACCCTTTTCTCACATCACACTCTGATTCTCTCTTCTATTTGCCATCTTTGGCCACATTACCTTGAACAACAACAATGTAGACAAAAGCAGACTGTTTAGTTTTACCAGGGGACAGAGCAGTCTCTAATGTAGGTATCCAAGGGAAAGGCAAATGCTGATACAGCTTGACACCAGTGACATTGCAACTCATTTCAACATGAGTGTCTTGCTCATGAACACAAAACACAACCCGGTCCAGGAATTGAACTCACTACCTTATGATTGTGAGCCCCAACACTTTAACCACTGAGCCATTCGCCTTCACTCCCAATATCCTCAGTAAATGAACAAAGAATGTAGAGATGATAATAGATAATTAAATACATCAGAAATATAAACTAAATGAGAGGATGGATCTGGTCAGTTTTAACATAAGATTGATAGAATAGTTTTGAGTAGGAATGGGAACCAGATCTTAGTTTGACAAAAACTGAAGTTTACACTCAAGTTTTAGAGAAGATAATAAAAACAACAATTTCAAAAAAATTGAATATTTGATACATTCTGTTAAAATACTTTAAACAAAATCAGTTTTATTATTAAAAAAAATGAGAACTATGTGTGAGCAAACATATTTATATATGCATATGCACATAAGGACATATTTGTGTTCTTGTTTAAAACACATTTGTGTTTGCATGATCAAGTTTTTGTATAGGTGTGCAAATGACATATTTGTGTGTGTGTGTGTGTGTGTGTTGATGTTATTGAAAAATGTAGTTCAACATGAAAATATGAAATACCTGAACTGTGAAGGCCAAAGTAAATGAATTGCTATCAGAGACACTTTTGTTGGGTGATTGTTCTGCTTCAAATAGGAATGGTCCAACCAATCTGTTTTAATGTGTTGTTAGAATACCTACTGTAATTAACATCTGAAGAATTGAAAAATGAAATACATCAGATCAGGGTACACAATGAAATAGAAAGTTACACTTCTGAACTCTGTTCGCATTTCTTCCATTTACAAAAGTCTACAGTTTAAAGTTACCGTTACTATTGCATACCATATGATGGTCATAAGTATATTGATGTCTTTAAATATTCAGAAAAACAACATATCTTGCATGACCCTAACAACTACAGCCGTTACTAGTAAATGGTGTGTATCAGTTGGTAGCATGTACCATGGATTTACTAGTTACAGGCACCCTCTCAGCCCTCCGACCCAACAGGGCATCCAGGAAATGAGAGAGGGTAGCAATAGTACTCTGTAGATACTCATTTCAACTAGAGCAGTGATTCATCATCTTTTAACATCTGCTTCCCATGCTGGCATGGGTTGGACAGTTTGACATGGAGTTGGCCAGCTGGGAGCTGCCAGACTCCAATTGTCTGTTGTGGCATGGTTTCTATGGCTGGATGTCCTTCCTAATGCCAGCCACTTAGCAGAGTGCGCTGGGTGCTTTTTACGTGCCACCGGCACAGGTGTATTTATGCAGCATCAGCACAGGTGTGTATAAGCAACACCAACACAAGTGCTTTTTATGTGGTACCAGCACCTGAAAGGACAAACATGTATGTATGGAATACAGCGATTTCACTTAGCTTGTATAGCAAATCGCCACATCTCCTGATCCCTTGTTATTTCCTTAGTGAAGCCCAGTGTCCAAAGATACTTTCTCACCGATGAAGTGAGAAAGGATCTTCAGACAC
Source organism: Octopus bimaculoides (assembly GCF_001194135.2). NCBI lineage: Eukaryota > Metazoa > Mollusca > Cephalopoda > Octopoda > Octopodidae > Octopus > Octopus bimaculoides. Next base: position 12,569,275 of record NC_069004.1, on the reverse strand, counting down.
CGTCTTCCTGGGTCTACCCCTTCCACAAGTACCCTTCACAGTTAGAGCTCGGCACTTTTTTATGCAGCTGTCCTAGTCTATACACATCACATGACCAATTCAACACAGCCTTCTCTCTTACAACATCTGATGCCTCTTATACCCAATTTTCCTCTTAAATTGTTTACACTCTTGCATAATCATTTTGTTTCCATCTGTGCACCCCCCTTTGATTACTATTTTATTCTGGTGGACCCCCCATAGCCATTCAATGTTTAAAAACTAGTTTTATACATACTTCTTTTGAAATTCCTATTTTGTTTTTCACCCATTACCTTGTGTAGGTTGAATTACATAATATATAAGAGAAAGAAACTGAGTTGTTTCTTGCAAAACTTTATATGGACATTTAGAATACTACTGTGAATCCCCAGTTTACTATGTTGTTAGCATGGACCTCCAGAAATCTTATATGGACCTCCAGAAATCTTATATGGACCCTGGTTGACAACCACTGAACTTCAGTAACATGAAACGAAGTACATTGTCTTTCTGAACCTACCTTTCCCATTAATGCATATAGTTTTTATTTGTAGATTTTATTCTATAATTTTCAAATTGTCCTGCTTTGTTTTGTTTTGTTTGTCTTTGCCACTCTAATGGGTTAATTGAAAAGAAATTAACTTGTTTAAGAGCTAAAAGATAGAAAACTAATGAAGGTTTGTGTCAGCCCTCTGACTCCCTCCCCAATAAAACAGTTAATAATATTTATAGTTCTTAAGATGGTGAGCTGGCAGAATTGTTAGCACATTGAGCAAAATGCTTAGCAGCATTTTGTCCATCTCTATGTTCTGAGTTCAAATTCTGCCAAGGTTGACTTTGCCTTTCATCCTTTCAACGTCAATAAAACGAATACCAGTTGAGCACTAGGGTTGATGTAATTGACTTACTCACTCCCCTGAAATTGCTGGCCTTGTGCCAAAATTTGAAATCTATATTTGTAATTCTTAAGGTGGTGAGCTGACAGAATCATTAGTACACCAGGCAAAGTAACTAGTGGTATTTCATCCATCTTTATATTCTGAGTTCAAATTCTGCTGAGGTCAACTTTGCCTTTCATCCTTTTGGAGCTGATAAATTAAGTACCAGTTATGCACTGGGGTCGATTTAATTGACTTGGCCCCTCACCCAAAAGTGCTGGCCTTGTACCAAAATTTAAAACCAATATTTATAGTTCTTGGGTTGTTAGTATAAGAAAGAAATTTTATGCTTGAGCCATTTTCCAAAATATCAAAACTAGCCTCTGGCCCCATTACATGAATCGAATAAATTTTACTATGTTAATTCATTTAACAGCTGGATTAATCAGTTTTAACCCTTTTGAATTCAACCCACCTGAGACCACCCCTGCCTCTGAGGTACAAACATCTAGTTTTCAAGAGTCCTGAATTAAAATCTTCCATCAGAATGTAATTTAAGATCCAAATACCAATTAATAATGACAAGGTCATTTACTAAATTCTTCATTATTTTCAAAATTAATTGAAGAAAAGACGGAGTATCTCAACAGAAATATGGTAACAAAAGGGTTAATATGGATGGACAATTGTCAAATTCTTCCTAATTAACTTTTGTTTCAATAAATTCTGAGAAATTTCAAATACGAACACCCTTTCAAAGCTGAGTGAGTTAAATGCAGGGAAAATGGAGAGATTAGAAATTGAAAACAGAAGGAATGGTGTTAATAAAATCGTTTGAATTATACCTTTAAACACAAGAAAAACTATGACCCCCAAGAAGAAACAAGGTGATCTCTACACAGTAGCCTCACTTGCAAAAAATAGCAGCCCTCCCTGAAATTAAACAAGTAACTGAGACCTTTGGCAATATGCTGTGCTTGAGAAAACTCGTCAAGCAAAGTGAAATCATAGTTGTGGCTGATGCCAGTGTCACATAACTGGTACCAGTGCCAGTGACATGTAAAAAGCACTCATTAGACTCTTGGAATGGTTGGTGTTAGGTGGGGCATCCAGCTGTAGAAACCATGCCAAATCAGACTGGAACCGGTGCAGCTCTCCAGCTTACCAGTTTCAGTCAAACCATTTAACCCATGCCAGTATGGAAAGTAGGCACTAAATGATGATGATGATGATCTTAAAAAGGGGAAAGATACACTGGATAATGTAGATCTAGATATAGATTCTAAAAAAAAGACAAGCTGGTCATGGCAGGAATGTATTTTAATCATAGGTCAACTCAATTTACCTGGGGCTAAACAACTACAAATTGTTGGCTTCTTAACAACCTACAAATAAATATATTGGAGAAAAAAAACAGTAGCAAATGGAGACGCACTTACCTTGAATGTTGGGGCAGCCACTGAAGTTAACAATTGTTAGCTTGGGGCAGAATTTTAGTACGAGTTCTACTGATTTGTTAGATATCTTTTCAATATTCCGAAGGACCATCTCCTGAAATAAAAAATCTATAGTTGTTTGAAGGTTGCAGAATTGGTTTGTGACTGTTCCAACGTCTTTCTCTCTCACTCACTCACAGTGTTAGAACATCACCAAAGAATGTAGGTACATGAAGATAGTAGGAGTGTGTGATAGGATAGTTAAGCTTAGACCAGTTTTCAAAAATACAACTTCAACATTTAACTCTGCCAATGCTGTCAAACTGTCCAACTCATACTGGTATAGTTTGGATGATTTGACATGGAGCTGGCCAGCCAGAGAGTTGCCCAGGAACTAATTGTCTGCTGCAGCATAGTTTCGACAGCTGGATGGCCTTCCTAACACCAACCACTTTACAGAGTGTGCCATGTGCTCTTAATGTGGCAGTGGCTTTTAACATGGCGCTGGCACAAGTGCTTTTTATGCGGCACAAGCATGAGTACTTTTATACATGGTGATGGCACAAATCCATTTTATGTAACACCATGTAAAAAGCACCTATTCCAGAGCCACATAAAAAGAAAAAGCACATTCTTATTTCTTTATTGCCCACAAGGGGCTACACACAGAAGGGACAAACAAGGACAGACAAACGGATTAAGTCGATTACATCGATCCCCAGTACTCCACTGGTACTTAATTTATCGAGCCCGAAAGGATGAAAGGCAAAGTCGACCTCAGCGGCAGATGAAATACTGCTAAGCGTTTCACCCGGCGTGTTAACCGTTTCTGCCAGCTCGCCGCCTTAAGAAATAACAGTTGCTACTCAAGAACAAAAACCATGTTACACAATGTAATCTGAATGCTAAAGAGTTGAATATATTTGTTCAGTGCAAACGATAAGGAAAAGCACATCCTGTAAAGTGGTTGGCATTAGCAAGAGCATCCAGCCATAAAAACCATGCCCAAACTGACAGTAAAGCATGGTGCAGTCCTCTGGCTTACCAGCTCATGTCATACCATCCACCCATGCCAGCATGGAGAACAGATGTTAAGGATGATGATGATGATGCTCCTCAATCAAGACAAGCAGATGAACAAAAGGACTGATTTAATGAGGCCCTTTTGCAGATTACATTGATGACAAATGAGCTTATCTTTGTGGCACATGACACACACACACACAACATACATATATTATATTAATTTAAGTTCACAAGAAAAATAAATGGCCATCTTTATTTATGTTGTGGACATGAAATACTAAAATTAAAGGAAGCAAATTTTAAAAATATTTTACTGTTGCACATTTTATTTTCAGTAGTTAAAATCTTAGCCATTGATAAGTCTTCAAGCTGTTGTTAAATAATAATTTAAAGATTACTTGTGTAAATAGTAACATGAATTGAGATATAAAAATTTGAACTCACCTCAAGTGTGTTATGACAACAACCTTCAACCAGAGAAGCAATCCCAGCGTCAGTGATCTAAAATGAAATTTGCAATAAAGACATGGAATAAATGACTGTACCAGGGGGAAAATGTCTTAATTATACATGCTGTTAACTATAATACAGACAAATACTAAACACGAGGAGGGTTCATTGCAACTGTCAAATCAGTGCTATCATATGTTAGTGAAACATGTACACTGACAAAGAAATTATCAAACGGGCTAAATGGATGCTATGAATAGGTCTAAATATGAAATGGCAGCAACATATAACATGTGGAGACCTGCTGAAAGGTACAGAGAAGATCAGGCAAAGATGGTTGCGACTATCTGGTCATTGCATGCACCACCCTGAGATGGAGGCATCCAAATTAGTCTTGCGGAACCCACCTCATGGTGATGTAAGAAGGGGAAAACATCATCACACTTACATTGACAACTGAAATGTACCCGGGGCCTTGAGGCAGTGATGTTGGACTGAGAGGTGTGGGAGGTGGAATTTGTTGCTGTGGCCCAGGTTGGAACCCGGCCATAATAATAGTAATAATAATGCGGCAAGTTTATGCACTTGATGAATTTCCTATTATATATTACACAAACTTGAAACATACATACTAAATCAGGGGTTTTCAAACTGTGGTCCGCAGACCACAGGGGGACCACAAGGACAAGACAGGGGGTCGTGGACAGCAAATACATTTTATGGGCAATTTGATTTCATATATGTTTTTTAATCGAAATCTTTTAATTGACAATAAACCTATTTTGTTAAATACTGTTAAATAAATAAGTGTAAAAATATATGTTATTTTAAGCAAATATTTATGTATAAATTTCATAAGCGTTTATAAGGGGGTCCCTAAGGTAAAGCCTGAAATATAAAGGGGTCCGCAAGTCAAAAAGTTTGAAAACCCCTGTACTAAATGATTTCAAAATATCACTATTTGGTTTGACTTCATTATTACTACATACACACACACACACACACAAATAGCCTATATGCACATATATTTACTACAATACATACATATATTAACTATATGTGTGTGTGCATGTACACATATAGGTAAAAATTAAAAATAGAAACAGCACAGGAGTATTCTTTTACTGGTTTCAGTTGAAGAAATTGACCAAAGGACTTATTCTTTGTAAGCTTAGTGGTTTGGCAAAAGATACTGATACAATAAGTACTAAGTTATGGGGACATAAACACACCAGCATTGGTTGTCAAGTGAAGGCAAGGGGGAAAACACAGACATACACACACATAAATAGATACATATATATATGTATACATACATACACACACACACACGACAGGCTTCTTTCAGTTTCCGTCTACCAAACCCACTCACAAGGCTTTGGTTGACCCAAGGTTATAGTAGAAGACACTTGCCCAAGATGCAACATAGTGGGACTGAACTTGGAACCATGTGGTCGAGATGTAAGCTTCTTACCACACAGCCACACATGAATGGCTGCATGTTTAAAGATTTTTAAAACTATTTTCCCCTTTAGCTAGACAGGATAAGTATTTTTATATTTGTTACATTCAGTGACTTTTATAAAATATTATCAGTTTCAATGTGTATGTCCATTTTATTTAATATTGGTTTCAAATTTTGGCACAAGGCCAGCAAGTTCAGGGGCGGGAATAAGTCGATTACATCGACTCCAGTATTCAACTGGTACTTATTTTATCAACCTTCAGAGGACGAAAAGCATTTGAACTCAACATAAAGACAGATGAAATTCCACTAAGCATTTTGCCTGGTGTACTAACGTTTCTTATTTCTTTATTGCCCACAAGGGGCTAAACACAGAGGGGACTGACAAAGGAATATAATATATATATATATATATGTATATATATATATATATATATTATATAGACCAGAAAGTAATATTTCGAATGCAGTATCACTATAAAAACAGCAGGAAAAATTGGGTGTTATTACCCTTGCAAGACCAGAAAAGTTGTCAACAAACAGCTACCGGACTCGAACCCACATCTCTGAGAGACTGGCTGAGTAATTTACCATTAAGCTAAACTGCCTGCTGACAACAATCTCCATCAAATTTAAAACAAACCTACATTTGTTTTTTTAGAAGTGTTGAATGTGTAACATATTATACAGATAAGACAGTAATATTTTGAATGCAGTATTGCCATGAAAACACCAGAAAGAATTGGATATAATATAATACACTTTCAATACTTCTAAAAACAAATAAAAGTTTTTGTATTTGGTTTGCAAGATTCTTTAGTAAATTTGTGTGTTGAAGCATATTTTATTGTGCCTAGGGAGAGTCATTCGGTTTTAATGCCTAATTGATTAACACAGTTTGTTTATAGTTGCATATATATGTGTGTGTATGTAGGTATGTATATATATATATATATATATATATAAGGAGAATTCACAAAAAAAACAACAGATAAAGACAGGTGGTGTTGTTGAAAATAAATAGATGTATTAGTATAACGTTCAGGAATTGAGAAAGTCTTTAATGTTTCGAGCCTACGCTCTTCTACAGAAAGGAACAAGGAAAGAAACAAGGAGAGAAGAAATATCAGCCCCACTGCGTGGCACCTTGGGCAAGTGTCTTCTACTATAGCCTCGGGCTGACCAAAGCCTTGTGAGTGGATTTGGTAGATGGAAACTGAAAGAAGCCCGTCGTATATATATATATATATATATATATATATGTTTGTGTGTCTGTGTTTGTCCCCCCCCATCTTCGCTTGACAACCGATGCTGGTGTGTTTACGTCCCCGTAACTTAGTGGTTCGGCAAAAAGAGACCGACAGAATAAGTACTAGGCTT
>NC_069004.1:12559298-12562287 GCF_001194135.2 Octopus bimaculoides | reverse complement strand
TCTAGAAAATTACAATAGGATTTAAAACAGCAGACATTCAAAAACTTACATAGTGATGAAAACCGAATTTCTTGATGGTAAGAATTAAGGTTGAGATTTAGAAGTTTAGAACAATGATCTAAGTTGACTAAGCCAGCTTCTGTAACTGAAGATGTGGACAGATCTAGTTTTTTGAGATTGTTGTGGATTACCTGAAAATAAAGAATATTTACAAAAATAAAATGTATCTGATATGTTTATCTGGAAAAGCTTCTAACTTCAAATTATAGGAAATTTTGGAAAATGAAATAAAATCTTTTAAATATTTAATCTTTTCTGTGTACTAAGATAAGAGATGAAACAGATCAAGTTGAATGACAGGTATTTCCATATAATGAAATTTTAATAAATTTATATTTCATGGAAAAAGCCCTTCTTTTGATTGCGAAATTGCAATGGTTTAGAATATGTAAAAATACGCAGTATTTTTATTTAATATGAAAACACCTATTTCCCCAAAGCCATATCGTTTGCACTGAACAAATATATTCAACTCTTTAGCAGTCAGATTACACTGTGTAACATGATTTTTGTCCCTGGGTATCAACTGTTATTTCCTATTTGCTTACCCCTACAAAGTATGAAAAATGGTTAATATTTCCTTCAAACTTTGCTTTCCTTACGTTTATTCAAACCCCAAAGAATCCTTCTCAACATGGTTATGCTGATTCTTCACTACTCCAGCTCATGATCAGAGTTGCATATATTGTCAGTCATTAAGGGACATGCTCAAGCGGTTAAGGTCAAGCAACTGACAAGCAAATCTGTGGTACTGAGCAGAATATTTGCTCTAATGATATTTCTGCTTCAGCAACTCAGCGCTGAATCAGTCTGAAATGTAATGGAAAATAGGTAAGTTTTAAAACATTGATGTCCAGGTTAGCTTAATATATCTGAAATCAAGTGTGCAAATTTTTTTGGTAACAGAGGTCCTTGAGTCCTCTGTCCTAGGCAGTCTGTGTTGGCTGCTAGCTATCTAAACTACATACCAAACAATTTTTATAGGGGACTGGAAGTCAAATTCTAGAATGTTCAAGAAAACCCAGTCTATGCCATCACCTTATGCTGATTGGTTGGTTAATAGACCAATCATGTAAAACTATGGTGGTTTGATTGTAATGTCTGACCACATACCCAGTGATCTGGTTCGAAATCACTGCTCCAAACTCATTAGAGAATTATGGTATTGTCATTTAGCCCCAGTTAGACTTGATCAAGTAGACCTATGACCAAAACTGCTCCAGTTTCAATATCTTCCTCACACCCAAGTTTTTTAATTAATTTATTTAACACTACATTATTTAATGTAGTGCTCTTATAAAAAGAAGCTATGGGGTGTGATCTGAGGGAGAGTTGGCTGCCATTTCCAGCAGATCAAGCAACTGCATAAAGGTGTACTTATTGACTCAAATTGGAGAAATATGTAAAATCATTCAGAGTACAGATGGGTAAATTTGGTAAATGATTACAAAAAATGTAAAAGATGAGAGAGAATTAAATAATAAACACACAAAAAAAAAGAAAACATTAAACAAACATCAACTTACATTCTTCAAGTTCTGATCTGAGAGCAAACCTCTCAAAGACATATAGTTCAGACATTTTTCACGTAAGTCAACTGGTAACAACTGTAGAGATCTGCCATCATTTTCTAAGTTGGTTAAGAATATCTGCATAGAACTAGTAGAGTAGTAGAGGAAAAGAGTTTTTTTTTATTGTACAGGCCAAAACAATAAAACCAAAATGCATATATAACATTCAATATATTGGGTCATCCAATAAATAATGGTTTTTTTTTTATACTACTTGTATTTTTCAAAATTAAGATAAACAAAGTTCTTTTTTAATCTAAAATATACTTTCCTTCATTTTCTACAATACCCTTCCCCATCTATTGGTAGACTTGCAAGGCCCCTCTTCCAAAATTCACTCGTGTGTGGCGAAAAATACTCCTCCAGTACTCTTCTGACCTCGTCTACAGAATTCATATTTTTTCCGTCCAAATGATTTTGAAGACTGCATAATAAATGATAACCAGATGGAGCGAATATGATGGGTGGGTCATCGCTTCCCATTCAAACTGCTCCAGCCTTTGGAATGTCATCCTCACTGTATGTGGCCAAGCAATTATCCTGATGGAAGAACATCTTTCGTCTTGAAACCAAAGATGGTCAATTTTCTTCTAGCGCTGACTTAAGCCACTCAAGCTGCTTGCAGTGGAACTCCCTTGTTATTGTTTGGTTTGGGTTTAAAAGTTCAAAATGGACTAAACCTTTCATATCCCACCAAACAGATAACATCATCTTATGTGGGTGAAGATCTTCTTTAACCTGGGGTGCTGGTGTTTCTCCTTTCTCTTTGGCACTTGATATTTTTATAGAGAACCCATTTCTCGTCACTAGTCACTATTCGGTCCAATAAGGTTCGTTTGCAAAACATGACGGCAAGGAAGAGCACTATGCATAGAAACAAACATATAAATATATAAGTATCATTATTCTATGTCCACTTTCCATTTTGTCATGCTTTGGACGACATAAAATGCTAACACGACCAAATACTGTGTAATTATTTCACCGAGTAAATGGTTGCGTTTCCGCTTGTTTAATAAATGAATTTAAGAAGACCATTTTGTTCACCATAGCAAAAATGATAACCAGGATCTATTTTAAAACGGGGGCGCCAGTATTTTCTTAACGAAACACTAACGAAACACTTTGAAACTTGGGACACTGGTAGAATGTGTCATATAAAACATCTTTTACTCTTAGTCTTCTTAACAAAAAAAAAAAGGAATTCGCAAGTTATTCCATGTTAAAGTTGTCGTATTTCTGTAATTTCAACCAATCACTGACGTCTATTCAGCTCAATAGAGTTACTGCTGGGCGGTCATAAAAATGTTATTCCCTGTGACATATTTCATCCGGTTTAATCGTAATTTATACGCATA
>NC_069004.1:12554949-12559288 GCF_001194135.2 Octopus bimaculoides | reverse complement strand
ATTCTAGAGTTAGGGTTAGGGTTAGGGTTAACAGTCTAGTTAGGGTTAGGGGATTAATACGATATACACCGTTACAGCGCTAACTGTTTTCAACTGAATAGACGTCAGTGATTAGTAGAAATTATCGAAATAAGACAATTTTTTACATGAAATAAATTCGAATACAAAAATATTTTTCTGTTCTATAACACAAAATAGATAAGTATACGAAGTTTGAAAGTCTTTCGGTACCAAAAATACTACATAAAACATAAATGAAAACTGGCGCCCCCGTTTTAAAATAGATCCGATAACCAAATAAAGTTTGTATTGGATAATGTAGTGTTACTTGTGGTGTAGCTGGGTTTCTGGCTGTATCTTCCTTAAATTTAACATACGTCTGATAACAGTAAACAACCCAGTAGTCTAATACCTTTAAAAAGATGGTATGGTCACGGTTGAAACGCAGGGTTGACGTGGGAATAAACAACTGAAAGGTAAATGTGTACAAAACATATAGTGTCCACCATGAACTGTGCTCACCAATTTGTTCCCAACCAAACTATAAAGAACATATGTTGCAATACAAACGATTACACAGCACAATTGGGTCTCATTCAGTTGCTCTTTCTGTCTATGATTGTCCAAGTTTGTAGGACGAGCGAGGTTACTTCCCTTAAATATCTTGTAGTTCGTATCGGACTGGGGAATACAACGAAGTCATGCAAGCAGTAAAAAACACTTGCTAAATCTCCTTTAAATCAAACCCAACTGCCTTAAAAATGGGAATAATATAACGGACAAGGAAGTCATAGATACACATTGAATAACGCAGCCTCAAACAAAGACAGGATGGCTATGATGAAATCATCTTTTTAAAACTGTTTCTGGGGGGGGGGGGAACATAAGTCTTAGTTTTTTATTAAAATTCTATTCGCATCTAAAATTCTTTATAAGAATATTAAATCAACCTCGAATTTGAATTCGGTCAATAGAGAGTAAAACAATAAATGCCAAGAAACAGCAATTGTCGTGCTCTGGGTCCGTCTGGTATATTATGCTGTCTCCTAAGGTGGGTGGGTGACCTACAGCATCGTTTGTACGTCAAACAAAATGCTTAGTCGCAATACTTCCGACTGTTAACTTTCTGAATTCAAATGGTGTGGAGGTTGATTTTGCTTTTCTTCTTTACGTAGTTGATAAAATAAAGTGCACGTCAAATGATGGTATCGATGTAATCGACTAGCATCTCCATCCTCAAATTGCTGGCCTTTTGTCAAATTTTGAAAGGGAAAATTTTATACCGTCTCAAATAGGACTACCACAACCAGAATCTACTAGAATGCAAGAACAGACCAATGGAGAGAAGGTACAATATGTCCAGACTGTTACTTTGCTTCCCACGCATCAATCACTGTTACCTAGGTGTGCAGTGATGTCCACAGGCTGAGACCCGAAGACGGATGTATGGGGCCGTCTCGTTCTGACGATTACTAATTTGTCATTTAACACAAAGCGCGACGGGCCACGGACGTGGCCGTCAGGAACAGGTCCACAGGCTACGACCGTGGTCCAGATAGATGCATTTGGGCGTTTGTTGGGGTCTAATGTCACTCAAACGTTCCGATACCCGCAAGAATATAAGAGGACTAATAAGTTATACTAATGACTTTTCAAATGATGTAAAACTTGCCACCATTATATACTAAGAAGATATTTTAACTATTTTTTGTTTTTTATGTGTGCATGGTAGTCTCATTTTCATAAAATGTGCTCAGCAGTCCATGCTATGTAAGTGCAAACCCCGGCGCTTTATGGGTTAAGAATGGTCGATCAGAATAAATTCTGGATCTTTTCTGTTTGGCTTTCAATTTTCAATTCCTTCAGTTTTGTATGCTAATTATGGAAATGAAATTCATTTTGTCCTTAAATTAATAAATAGAATGTTATAGCTTTTAAAATTTTGGGTAATTGCCAGCTTCTAAATTCTTTTTTCTGACTGGGTTAAAATTATCAAACTTTAAATCTCTATAACATTTTTCTAATTTTTTCTCTTTCTGTAACATTGTAATATACATTACTTGTATATTATATGTATATACTAAATTTGAAAATGTTCACTTAATTCTAAAATTTCGAAAAGTGGAGCCATACAGAAAAGATCTTAAATTCTAGATCTTTCTTTTATCGATCCACAGAAGGATGAAAGAAAGTAGCTGTGGGTAGGATTTGAACTTAGAATATAAAGGGTTGAAACTTGTAGAGACTAGTGTAGCGATTTCCTTCATTCAGCCTAACTTCCAGTAACTTGAAATCGTATTTAGATTATCGAAAGGAAACGATGAAATCGAATTTCTAATTACTATGGGTAATTAGAAATCGATTTCAAGTCACCCGGTGTTAACTTCAAGTCTTTACACTTGTTCTGTCAAATCAATCGGCCAAAAAATAATTTTGTGGTGAACGGAAACGGAAGTACTTTCAAGATAGAAACATGTAAACAAAGATGGTGTCGCAAATAGAAACCCAAATATTAAATAATTTTAGTATCCCAATTTTATATCATAACAAATATATTCCCAAATATTAGTATTAATAGTAAGACATAAATAATTTACTATAATTTTACGTTAAAATAGGTAATGTCAACAGATTTATCACAATTCTTCATCAGTCAAGAAGTGAGTTCAAACTACTAGAAATAACAGCTATATCTACCCTCAAATTAGTAAAGAGACTAGTGTACCCAGAAGAAGTTGGTCACAGATAAACAAAAATATCTTTTTATACGGGATGGTCACCGTTTCAACTGATTTCAGTGGGAAATGGTTTTATTCGTGAAGTAAGAACAGAAGTTTTAAAAGCTTCGGACGCTTGTCCTGTTTTAGAGACAAAAAGATAAAGGTCCAGACCCCTAACTGACCAAGACTTTATTCCCCATTCACTAGATATGGGGTGGCCATTACCGTCTTAATGTATGAGTACACAGAGTAGTTTCTTGAGAGGTTTACGAGTCTAGGGGTCAATTACGTTCTATATACGTTGTGACTTACTATCAAGAAATAAATATTATAGGGCCCAATGCATTGTTTTACCCGGGGAGGGGCCTAAAATGCCGCTACGACGGCTCCTGAAGGGAGATGTCATATGTATTACAGTCGTACACTGGGACATGGTTACAGTTAAATATACGTATCCAAATATATATACACACGTGCATGTAGTGTCATGATACAAAACACAATATTCCTTGCAATAACAAACATTAAAAGATAATAACGTAAAAAAATATTTTGCTGAACGAACCTAGACAATAAACTTGAAGGTACACCCCGATATCTTCTTCTGGTGCTGCTACAAGCCATCTTACTTTCGTCTCTCTTCCGCTCTCTACACTGCGTGCGTATGTGTGTGCTCCGAATTCCTAGCAATTCTTTCTAAGCGATATGTAAATTTACTGTCAGTGATCGTTTAGCTCAGTAGTACAGAGCGCTCAGCTGGAATTTAAGAGGTACAGAGTTCAATTCACCGTAGCATCTTTTGCAGGCCACTTTAAAAAAAAAGTGCGGCGAGCTGACAGAATCATATGCACGCCGGGCAAAAATGCTTAGCGGGACTTCGTCCGTCTTCACGTCCCAAGTTCGAATCCCACCGAGGGTTTCGGTGTCGATGAAATAAGTACCAATTGAGTAGTGGGATCTATGTAATCGATATATCCCCACCCACGAAATTGCTGGCCTTGTGCCAAAATTTGAAAACGATCTTGGATGTCAATTCCACTTGAATTTATTGGTATCTGATTGTTTCATATAGTCAACCAAATTCTTTTAACACTGAGGGCTTTCTAGATGTATACCTGGATTTGCTAATCTTTTTTACTTCTTACTATATATATATATTACACGTGTATAAGGGATGACCACTAGGTGGACATCTAATATGCTAGAAAGAGGTTACCAACGACCCAACCACAAAGAAAAATTTCGCAAAACACCATAACAGGACAAAATGAGAAATATAAAGTAAAGAATTAGCTGTGTACTGCAGCTTCGAACATTAACATTTTACTTACGTAATGACATCCGTGTTCTCGTCAGCACAGCCGTTCTAGAATCAATATATATATATATATATATATATTATGGAGATGTACTTGCATAGCAAGCGACCTGATCTGAGATCGTGTACTGGAATGAAAACAATTGCAGCATGGAAGGTGTTTATAAGCCATTTAAGAAACACATAAAACCCGTTAGATTCACTTCAACATCTAAATTTAATTTGCCAAAATAATTTCGGCGCTTTGAGACCACGACCTGTTCACTGACAAAATTCTGTCCTGCTGGAAGAGGTAGGCCCA
>NC_069004.1:12550875-12554819 GCF_001194135.2 Octopus bimaculoides | reverse complement strand
GGCACATAAAAGACACCATTTCGAGCGTGGCTGTTTTCGTGCGGGTGACACATAAAAGCACCCACTACACTCTCTGAGTGGTTGGCGTTAGGAAGGGCATCCAGCTGTAGAAACTCTGCCAAATTAGACTGGAGCCTGGTGTTGCCATCCGGTTTCACCAGTCCTCAGTCAAATCGTCCAACCCATGCTAGCATGGAAAGCGGACGTTAAACGATGATGATGATGATGATATATATTAAAAATGGGGAAGGCCGGTTTATGCAATTACTTTAGGGTTCATGTCCATAAAGGGCCAATAGGTTTTGGGATCTGATGAGATGCCATAAAGCTAAATGATTTATGGATGTGATACCTAAGATAATCCCATAAACATCCTCATTTTAAAAATATACTGCTCTGTATCTTAGAGTGTGCTTCTGCTTTTGAAAGCAACACCTATCTGTGTACATTCTGTTAAAATAAATCAGATCTGTACAGACAAAAACAAACGACAGCCATTATCGTATAGCAACAACATTTCTGCTGTCCCAAATTATTAGGCAGGTGTCCTATTTAAGTGTCATTATAGATCAGAGTGGAGGCACAATGGCCCAGTGGTTATGGCAGCAGACTCGCGGTCATAGGATCGCAGTTTCGATTCCCAGACCGGGCGTTGTGAGTGTTTATTGAGCGAAAACACCTAAAGCTCCACGAGGCTCCGGCAGGGGATGGTGGCGAACCCTGCTGTACTCTTTCACCACAACTATCTCTCACTCTTACCTCCTGTTTCTGTTGTGCCTGTAATTCAAAGGGTCAGCCTTGTCACACTGTGTCACGCTGAATATCCCCGAGAACTACGTTAAGGGTACATGTGTCTGTGGAGTGCTCAGCCACTTGCACGTTAATTTCACGAGCAGGCTGTTCCGTTGATCAGATCAACTGGAACCCTCGACGTCGTAAGCGACGGAGTGCCAAGAACAATGGATCAGAAATGTGATCTTACCTCGAATGAGAAGTCTACCATTGTATCAGAGCTTGGAAAAGGAAAAACAACCATAGAAATATCAAAAATACTGTGAAGAGATCCCCGAACAGTGAGGAAATTTGTGAAGTCTCCTATTTCTGTCTGGTTGAGGGCTGATAAGGGTAAGTCAAGGGTTGCTTCAAATCATACTTTGTCACATGTGGAAAGGGGAGTTGTGCAGAACCCATGTCTGACAACTAAAGAAGTCTTCAAATGGTGTGGCAGGGAAGATATATCGGAAACTACCAGGTGTTGCTTCTTGGAGCAGGTAACCAGGAATGTTAAACCTGTTATAAGGCCCCCTCTGAAGGATGTTCATAAGCAGAAGAGACTGAAATAGGCAAAAGACTACATGAAAATAGATTTTTCAACAGCTCTGTTCACTGACCAATGCCTTGCCATCCTTGACGGACCAGATGGCTGGAGTAAAGGTTGGGTATCAGTCAGCAGGAACCATCCTCATTGAGACACCAAGAGGTGAGAGGTGAGGTTAAGTTTTGGGCTGGCATCGTTGGTGGTATGATGGTCGGACCATGGAAAGTCTCAGATGGCATTAAGAAGACATCGAAAACATATATTACTTTCTTAAAGGACAATTTCCAACCGTGGTTCAAAAAGCAAAATCTTTCATTCATGAGAAAGCTGGTCTTCATGCAAGATAATGCCCCATTCTCATTCAGTGAAGAATTCTAAGGAATACCTGCACCAAATAAGCTTCTCTGCAGGTCGTTTTGATGGAGTGGCCACCTTGTTCTCCTGACTTAAACCTGATCGAGAACCTGCGGAGTGTCCTGAAGAGGCAGGTTTATCAAGATGGACAGCAGTTTTCAAGTAAAGTTGCCCTCTGGGATGCTATTGTAGATGCTGCTCAAAGCATGACACGAGGATATCATCACCTTGACAAATTCAATGGCTCAGCGTGCAAGGAAGGTTGTTGCATGTGGAGGATCATACATCAAACATTAGGAACTGTATGACATCATAATGCCATGATTATTTTCATTCGAACGTATTATTATATTAAGTCCTTTATGAATAATATTTTTATTAAACCTTTACTGTTGAATTAAATAAATGTTTGTTCTGACACAATTATCATTTTTATTATACTTGCTTAATAATTTGTGACGGTGAAAATGTTGCCCAATCACAAAAATGGCCACCATTTGTTGGGGGTCTGCACAGATCTATGCTGCCAACAGTCAGTAAGAAAACAACTGATTTTGAATGAATCTAATAATGTGGGATCTATATTCAGGCTCACAATCATGAGGTAGTGAGTTCAGTTCCCAGACTAGGCTGCTTGGTGTTTTCTTGAGCAAAATGAGTTGTCACGTCACTGGTGCCAAGCTGGATCAGCCTTCGTCTTTCCCTTGGATAACATCAGTGGTGTGGAGAGGGAAGGCTGGTATGCATGGGTGACTGCTGGCCTTCCACAAACAACCTTGCCTGGACTTGTGCCCTGGAGCATAACTTTCTAGGAGCAATCCCATGGTCGTCCATGACCGAATGGGATCTTCACCCTTTACCTTTTTACATACATATATGCAAAGGCTAGAGAGAAATGAGGCTAGTATGCTCCACTGGCTGTGTAATGTAAGTGTACATGTTTCACGGCATGCCAGTGTACTTAGAGAGAAGTTAGGCATAAGAGGAATTAGATGCAGTGTGCAAGAGAGAAGACTGTGCTGGTTTGGTTATGTGATGCAGATGGATGCTGACAGCTCCATAAAGAAGTACTGATCTCTGAAAGTAGATGGAACGCATGGAAGTGGGAGATCCAGGAAGTTATGGAATTAAGTACTGAAGGACAACCTCTGGATGCTGAACCTTTCAGACGAGATGATAAAGGGCTGAGATGCCTGGAACTTTGTTGTACTCAAGAAGTGTTAAGGTGACTACCTCTGGTGAAGAGGATTAGTCTTCAAGAGTCCTGTGCTGGTGTCATGTAAAAAGCACATAAGAATGCCCATGATGCTTAAAATATGCACATCCAAAGAAATTACAGTTTGTAGCACATTACAAGATTTCTGACTGTATTCTATGGATGTACGCATGTGTGAGTGTGTGTGTGTGTGTGTGTGTGTGTGTGTATATATATATATATATATGCAGCTCTTGGCAGTGACTCCGTCCAGTGCATGCTGGAGATTCCCTTCTGATGAGCCAAGTAACACCATGTCATCTGCGAATATCAGCTGATCAATCCTGCACCCATCGATTGTGGTATCACTTCTATAACGGCTGTGCATGTCAATCCAGTGCATAAGAGTTATGAAAAGGTGAGTTGAAAGGCTTGTATAGGGACTTTCACAGCATGCAGAAATTGCCCATTAATTCCAGACTGCTGCAAAACCCTCCACAACACAGGGTCATATGCTCTTTAAAGATCTACAAACCAAGCAATCAACTCTTGACAATAATCCCATAAGTTAAGGCATGGAGCAGGCAGAAGCTTTAGCACTTCAGACAAAATGCTTAGCGCCATTTCGTCTGTCTTCATGGTTCAAGTTCCAAGGCTGACTTTCAGTGGCGTATGGTGGTGCTTGTATTGGGTGTGCTGCCACCAAATATCAAGCAGGAGTATAACAAAAGTTTTCCACTAAGATCTGTGATTAAATTAATAAGTAATTCTTTTGCTTGTTTCAGTCATTTGACTGCGGCCATGCTGGAGCACCGTCTTTAGTCGAGCAAATTGAGCATCATTTGAGAATAATAAAAAAATTAGGGTCAGTTTGGAGAAGTGATCGATCAAAAATATGCAGATGTCCAAATTTGAAATAAATTTCTCACCAAAATATATGGAAAATTTATCATCTTGTTCCTTGAATTTCCATTTCTTTTATACAGTTAATTGTTTGAGAAGTACCTGTTTTGGACTATTGAAATTAAAGAACCTTTTGTTATGTTGAAAAGTATAGCAAACCTATTTCTGCTACAT
>NC_069004.1:12529498-12550538 GCF_001194135.2 Octopus bimaculoides | reverse complement strand
TAAAGTGGTTTGGAGACAGACATTTTCTCTTCCAGATTTTCTACTAAAAGCAATGCTGTCTTCATCAGCAAAGTGAATGATGCTTGATTTTGCTGCCAAATTATGTAGAATTATCAACAGTCTACAGAATGTAGTCTTTGACCATGTATGCAGGCACCACACATGTAAGGGCTGGCTGGTTCATAATTTCAGTTTTCTTTGTGCTGACATTGAAGCTGAAGTCATTCCTTGTAGAACATGTGAGTCTGAGAAACGACGAAAGTAATACAATGCTTTCAATATGTACTGAAGTAACAAAATAGTGGCTAACAAGAGAGGTAGGTGATGGCAGGTTCGAGAAAAAAATGGTTTGAATGTATTTGGAGAGATCTTGAAACACATACTGAAATGACCAGAAACACAATCAGGTGTTGTAAATGGTTTAAATCATGATGGTAATGATGATTAAATGATTATCAGAAGTATTAAATCTGATTATGCTTACGTAAATGTTATCTAAAATCTTTAGTGTAGATTTCTTCATTCAGTGTTGAATTAATCTCTTTCGATGTAAAATGTCTTTCAATTTGATGGTTATACCGAAATATTTCAGGATTCAAAAAGGAATCTCCTTTATGCCGACTGTTAACAGCAATATGAGATAAATGAACACTCGGGGAATTATTGCCCTCTTGGCAATGATTGTTTGCTATTGAGTCACTCAGGTTAGTTGAACAGTTGGTGGTGATTATTTCTGATAAGCTGTCATCCATGGGTCTGGAAGAAGAGATATGAGACGAATCCATGAAAGTAGAAGATGGCGACGGTAAGAGAGAATCATCGTCTGAATCGTCTTCAATGATAACCGGTTCCATTTTAACTACAGATTCTAAAGGTAGTTCCTGTTGATTTACTTGAGGAAAATTATTACCTGCTGCATCACGAAGGGATGAAGTGGGTTCTGTTGGGACTTGAGAGCGATCGTTTAAAGGGATATAACTATACTGTTGTAGATTGACATCGAGAGGTGTCGATTTGGTGTGAGACGTCAAGTCCTGTTCATCACAGACAGCAATCGATGTGCTAACTAAATCGTTATTCTGAAAATGTTCGTAAATATCTCTTACCTCCGATCTTCCTACACTGACCAGATGATTTGCGCTACTTTTTCGTTCAACCAGGTCTTTTTGAGATGGGAAACGAGTCAATTGTGCTCTGCCTGGGGTCATTTCTTTCTTAATTGTAACATTGGCTTGCGATTTCGTAACTGATTGAAGATTATGGCTGGAAACAAAAAAGGAATTTGATAAATTAACTTCATTCTCTGTTGACTGTTGCGTTTGTGGCGGATAAAATGTAAGAGTTATTGTGTCAGGTGCTGGATCAGAGGGTTTCTTACTGTTAGGGAGCTGGACCTGAGAGGAAGACGAATCACTTTCTGAATCACATAATTGCTTCAAATCATCAATTTCTAAACATAATGCTATTGTCCTTAACTGATTCAGCAAATCTGGGTCCAGGTTTAAGTGACCCTTGTAAATGTATTCTGCAAAAGCATTGAGAGCTTCATTGCTCACAGTTTGGGGTAGGTTGACCATAAGGAACTGGTTGTAGTACGTGTCAACGGTTGAAAGTAGCTTCGGACAGACAGCAAGTAAGACGATCTTGTGAACCTGCAAATGAAGATTGTAGAGTTAAATAGGTTTAAAATAATTAAAATAGACGTGAAAGATGAAAATGTTGTAATATTTATCTCATGCTAACCTTTTGTTTGATACCAAACTGTTTGATCTTTTCTCTGGTTCTGTGATAGAAAAATGCCACTGTTAAGATGGGTTATATTTAAATTAAAACTTTCCAGTATAATTTTGTATCATGTTCCAAACACATGTTCAATAATGAAAGGTTTTTTTTTTTACTAAATCCTGAAAATTTCTTGATAATTCTCAAAATAAATTTAACCCTTTAGCATTTAAACTGGTTATATCCGGCCAAGATATTCTTATAGTTTTATGCTCAAACCAGCCAAATCTGGCTTCTCACACTGACCAAAGAATGTCCTTCTAAAGACAAACAATCACATCATCAAAATCTCAAAGCTACAACATAATGCATAATTAGTTTAAAATAATATGAATGAAGAAGTTTTAGATCTGACAGAAAAATCTGAATATTAAAGGGTTAAACACATGGGGTGGATGTTTTGGCAGGATCAAATGAGCTGCAGGGCTGCATCAAGCTTCAATGTCAGGTTTGACATAGTTTCTAGTCGGACGCTCTTCCTAACACCAACCAGTGGGTGTTTTTGTTTTTTTCTTTTGTGCCATCAGCACTAGTGAGGTCACATGACAAAAGAAAAGAACATCATAATCATCGTTTAACATCTGCTTTCCATGCTGGCATGGGTTGGATAGTTTGACGGAAAATTGGTAAGCTGGGAGCTGCACCAGGTTCCGTTCTGATTTGGCATGGTTTCTACAGCTGGATGCCCTTCCTAACACCAACCACTCCAAGAGTGAAGTGGGTGCTTTTTACATGCCACCAGCACGGGCGCCAGTTACGCGACACAGGCATCGGCCATGACTATGTTCTCACTTGGCTTGACAGGTCTTCTCTAGCATGGTATATTGCCAAAGGTCTCAGTCACTTATCACTGCCTCCGTGAGGCCCAACAGGAAGAAAGAAAAAGCTTCCTTGGCTAAATAGAGTGTGTGTGTGTGTGTGTGTGTGCATGTATGTGAGTGTTAATATTTAAGAGTGGTGATAAAGGGTTAAAGTGACCTTTAACCCCATATCCAGCCCAAATATTCTATCATATTAAAACCGAGCAGATCCAACCTGTCACACCTACCTTACAATATATATTAGCAACAGAGGCAGTATTAATACCGAGAAGTAATCCCCACTTAAATGTCGATGTTCTGTTAGAACAAACTATACTGTGGTAGATACCATGAGAGAAACTCTCATATTGGCTTTTGGGGCAAAATGCACTTTTGTTTGTATCACTAATGGGGAGATGAATCCCTGCTACCTCCAGCGCCAAGACCACCAGATCACATTGATTTCAACCTTGTTTGGTTTTGTCAATGATGGACACTTGACCGCTAGAGGCAGCTAACTGCCCTACAATGTCATTCTAAAAATATACAAACACACCATTGAAATCATGAAGCTACAATACATGATTAATTCAAAACAATGTGAATAAACAAGCAATACATTTGACAAAGAAATCTGAATGCTAAATGATTAATATTTGCAGACAATACACGGAAAGCTACATATGTCAGTCACTCTACTAATAGTTTAAAATACTAATATATTTGTTCTTTAGCTGTCACTATCTGGGCTTAATCCTGGACAGGTGCAATTTGTTTTAGTCAATTAATTAGAGACAGTCGTTAATTTCACCTGCCCAGTGAAATATGGAGCTACTGAAACATGATGTAACCCAGTTTGTCACACCATATAACATGGTCAAGCTGACCAAGAAGCATGTAGATCACTGAATATTGCCCACAAACATTTAAATTCATCATGAAATGACCACTACAAATTAATGAAATGTTAAAAAATGCAAACATATCCTAAATTTTGACAGTTTGGTTAAACTGTTTCAATTTGTACCAGAGGTGTAGCAAGAAGTTTGCTTCCTAACCATATGGTTCTGGGCTCAGTCCATGGCACCTTGGGTGACTTCTATTATAGCTCCTGGCTGACCAAAGCCTTGTGAGTGGATTTGGCAGATGGAAACTGAAAGAAGTCTCTTGTATGAGTGTAGCCGTTGCCAGTACTGTGTGACTGGCCCTCGTGCCGGTGGCACGTAAAAGCACCCATTACATTCTCGGAGTGGTTGGCATTAGGAAGGGCATCCAGCTGTAGAAACTCTGCCAGATAAGATTGGAGCCTGGTGTAGCCTTCTGGCTTGCCAGTCCTCAGTCAAATCGTCCAACCCATGCTAGCATGGAAAACGGACGTTAAACGATGATGATATATATATATATATATATATATATGTGAGTGTGTGTCTTTGTGTCTGTATTTGTCCCCTACCACCAATGTTGGTTTGTTTACATCCCCATAACTTAGCAGTAGGGCAAAAGAGGCCAATAGAATAAGTACCATAAAGCAGATATAATAAGCCCTGAGGTCGATACATTTGACTAAAAATTCTTCATGGTGGTGCCCCAGCATGGCCACAGTCCAATGACAAAAACAAGTAAAAGAGAAAAAAAAAAAAATTGAAAACAGTCGAGACTCACCATCAACACAGAACTTCCATTTCCGATGGCAGCATCACACAATTTGCCTTTCTTCCAGAGCTGTGCCAAACTTTCCATGACATGGTACTGATGCTCAGAGACAATATGGACTTTCTTGGAGCGTGGTGGAACATAGACCATTGTAGGAACAGCATCATCTTGTTGAGAATATCGAAGTTCCTGCTGGGGATATTGCTGATTATTTTGTGAGTATTGTGGTTTTGGTTCGGAAAACTCAAGTTCCTGTTGGGAACATTGCTGATCGTCTTTACCATCGGATAATGGAACTGGATTTTCAGGAATCTCCCTTCAAATAAATCACAAAATTAATGTTCCTATTTTCCATAAAAGACAACTAAGTTGAAATAAAGAGAAAAATAAGCAACAAAATAATTATGAACCAACAAGTTGATTGTGGTCATTTTGACTTGCTAAACATAACAGCCAAATCTCCTCCAAACTACATCCAGTTGTCCTGGAGAGAGCACTTTTGTTTATGTTTACCATCTGACAATGTGGAGGCGCAATGGCCCAGTGGTTAGGGCAGCGGATTCACGGTCATAGGATCGCGGTTTCGATTCCCAGACCGGGCATTGTGAGTGTTTATTGAGTGAAAACACCTAAAGCTCCATGAGGCTCCAGCAGGGGATGGTGGCGAACCCTGCTGTACTCTTTCACCACAACTTTCTCTCACTCTTACTTCCTGTTTCTGTTGTGCCTGTAATTCAAAGGGTCACACTGTGTCACGCTGAATATCCCCGAGAACTACGTTAAGGGTACACGTGTCTGTGGAGTGCTCAGCCACTTGCACGTTAATTTCACGAGCAGGCTGTTCCGTTGATCGAATCAACTGGAATCCTCGACAGAGTGCCAACAATTCAAAACAATGTCAATCAGTAAGAATTACCATATTCGATGGCCTATAAGACACACCTTTTTTTACCCCAAAATGGCTTAAAAAATCTCCCTGCATCCAATGCACTTAATGTAGGCTCAAAACGGTATGTATGTTTACAAAACATGTGCTGCCATCTATAGGTGAACAATCGCCTACAGTATGTTTATATTGAATGTAGATGCAATAAATTGCTTATAATTACCGGTAATAACATAAAGTTATACAGGAAAGTGGAAGAATTAAAACATTATTTTAGTGGTAATTTATTTTACGAAAGTATAGCCTAGGCTAGGGTGTGTCCTATGCATTCGTGTGTCTTATAGGCCATCAAATACACTACATTTGATAAAGTAACCTTTATGCTAAAGGGGTTAAAGAAATATAAAGTTACCAGATCTGAATTGGTTTAAGGATTCTGTCTTGATTGTAAAGGTCAGTATTTAGCTGAGAATCTTTTGTGTTAACTTTAGGAGAGGA
Organism: Octopus bimaculoides; assembly: GCF_001194135.2. Classification (NCBI taxonomy): domain Eukaryota; kingdom Metazoa; phylum Mollusca; class Cephalopoda; order Octopoda; family Octopodidae; genus Octopus; species Octopus bimaculoides. The sequence continues at coordinate 12,544,919 of NC_069004.1, read as the reverse complement.
AACCTTTTTCAGTGCTTCACGGCTTAATACTCTGGTCAGGTCCAACTTTGGTCTTTTGCGCTGAGAAAGAAAAGAATATGTAAACATGTTAATTAGTGATAGTGTAATTTATAAAAATCATTACAGGCATGGCTGTGTGGTAAGAAGCTTGCTTTCCAATCACATGGTTCTGGGTCCAGCCCTGCTGTGTGGCACTTTGGGCAGGTGTCTTTTACTATAGCCTCAGGCTGACCAAAGCCTTGTCAGTGGATTTGGTAGACAGAAACTGAAAGGCGGCGAGCTGGCAGAATCGTTAGCATGCCAGGTGAAATGCTTAGCGGTATTTCGTCTGCCGCTACATTCTGAGTTCAAATTCCGCCGAGGTCGACTTTGCCTTTCATCCTTTCGAGGTCGATTAAATAAGTAACAGTTACGCACTGGGGTCAATATAATCGACTTAATCCGTTTGTCTGTCCTTGTTTGTCCCCTCTGTGTGTAGCCCCTTGTGGGCAGTAAAGAAATAGGAAACTGAAAGAAGCCTGTGATATATGTATGCATATGTATGTATGCATGTCTTGTGTCTTTATTTGTCCCTCCATCACCGCTTGACAACCAGTGTTGGTGTGTTTACATCCCTGTAACTTAGCAGTTTGGCAAAAGAGACAAGTCTTGGGATCAATTTCTTTGACTAAAACCCCTCAAGGTGGTGCTCCAGAATGTAGCCTCAACTTACAGGAGAAAACCTCCATGATGTCATATAAAAAGCACGTGTGCTGGTGGTATACATAAGGCACTCGTGCTGACGCCACATAAAAAGTGGTACCATGTACAAAGCACTTGTGTTGGTGCCATGTAAAGAGCACTTGTGTTGGCACCATGTAAAAAGAACTTGTGCTAGCACCACATAAAGGCTGTCTTGCTGGCGCCATGTAAGAAACATTCATGCCGATGTCATGTAAAAAGTATTCATGCCAGTTTCACATAAAAAGCACTTACGTAAAAGGCACCCAGCACACTCTGCAAAGTGGTTGGTATTATGAAGTGCATCCTACTTTAGATACTAAGCCAAAATAGACAAACAGAGCTTGGGCAGCTCTCTGGCTGTTTAACTCCTGTCAAACTGTCCAACCCATGCCAGCATGGAAAATAGACATTTGATGAAGGAGGTGGCTTTGTGCCAGGAAATAAAATTCTTTGAAACAATATTTTTAGTTACCTCATGTTTATAGAGTATATGTTTGTCCAGGTGAATCTTTTGGCGAAAGAAATTTAAACAAAAGGGACATTTGAACTCCCTAAGATCTGCATGGATTGCCAGGTGGCGCTTGAGGTTGCTGCTTGTCGTTGCTTTGTAGTTACATTCTGTACAACAGTGGCGTCGTAAACCTGAATGATAAACCAAATATATTAGCAGCATTTCAGAAAACACTGCAGTTTGAAACTCCTCGTTAAAAAAGCTTATTAAGTCAGAAATATCAACTTAAATCAATATTTTCAATAAGTCACATCATTAAAACAATTTTTATCCTTGGGTAGCAACTGTAATTTTCTATTTGCTTGCCCCTAAAAACTATGTAAAATGGCTAATAATGCCTTCAAACTTTACTTTTGTTACATTTATTCAAACCCCAAAGAATTCCTCTCAACTCATGGCTATGGTACTCCCCAACTACTCCTGCTCATATCAGATGCACATATTGTCAGCCACTAAGGGGCATCCTCAAGTGGTTACAATCAAGCAACTGACAAGCAAATCTGTGATATTGAGTAGAATATTTGTTATAATGATATTTCTGCTTCAGCAACTCAGTGCTGAATCTGTCTGAAATGTAATGGAAAATAGGCCAGTTTTCAAAACATTGATGTCCAGGTGGCAAAAGCAAAGTTTGAAGAGAATAATTTGATTTCTAGATAGAAGCAAATACGAAATAACACTTACTGACCAAAGACAAAAAAAAAAGAATTAAAATTTGGTTACACAGTCATGGAACAGGGTATTCTTCACCCTCCCCCTCTTCAGCATCATTTAGCATCCATTTTCCATGCTGGCATGGGTTGGACGGTTTGACAGGAGCTGGCCAGCTGAAGAGCTGCCTGGGCTCCATGTCTGCTTTGGCATGATTTCTACGGCTGGATGCCCTTCCTAATGCCAACCACTTTACAGAGTGTACTGGGTGCTTCTACATGGTACCAGTATGAGTGCTTTTTGTGCAGCGCCAACACCCATGAGCCTGCAAAATTAGGAATGTTCAGCTGAAGAGGGATACAAGGACAACCACAATTTTACTTAGTTTGACATATCTTCTCAAGCACAGGAAACTTCTAGGAGTTTTGGTTCCTTTGTCATCCCCTCTGTGGGGTCCAACATCTGAAGATCCTTTCTCACCACTTCATCCCATGTTGTCCTAGGTCTGTCCCTTCCACATGTTCCTCTACAATTAGAGATTGACACTGTTAGGACAGATGTAAGCAGTATTGTGGAAGTGGACACAATTTGAGATGATTTGGAACAGTCAGTAGAGTATTGGACTGCGAAAGCCTTGCAGTATTTGCTCCAATTGTCTCAGCTCTGTGTTCAAATCCCATCAAGGCCAACTTTTACCTTTCATCCTCCTAGGGTCAATAATGAAATACCAATCCCAGGCCATGGACTTGTGGACCAGATTCCTTATGATATTTTATCTTTCATTTGTTTCAGACTGCGGCCATGCTGGGGTACCACCTTGAAGAGTTTTAGTTTAATGAGTCAACCTCAGTATTTATTATTTTTAAGTTTGGTACTTACTCTACCAGTTCCTTTTGCCTGAGGCCATGGTAGAAGGAACTTGCCCAAAGTGTCATGTAGTGGGATTGAACTTGAGACCACACAGTTGAAATGCCTACCAAATTCCTCTACATGGCATTAATCAGCCTGGGACAACAGAAGATATACAAAGGAGCAGTGCACTGGGTCCAAACCCCAAACAACAAGGTTGCAAATTGGACTTTGTAATCACACAGACCAGACAACTACATACATACATGTATACATGCACACACACACACACATATGAAGGTGAGTGGTTCAATGGTGAAGGTGTTACACTCGCGATCACATTTCAATTCCTAGACACACTTCGTTTCACGTTGCACACCACGCACCTGTTCAGGTAATCAAAGATATTCCAGCTGTAATAATCCCATTTTCTTCTGGGTTTAATGGTCCAACCCATGCCAGCATGAAAAACGGACGTTAAATGATGATGACGATGATGATGATGATGACTGTATCTTAGAATACATTATCCTGAAGTGATTTTTTTTAAAGTTAGGAAGGTGTGATACAAGGCAGATTTTGCTGCTATTTCTAGCAGACACTTAATAATGCCGCATAGAAATAGCAGCAAAATCTGTCATATAGGTTTACTCTTTGCAGTCATTCAACACATCCTGCGATGTCTTCAATAGTATGCATGCATGTGTATAGTTTGGAGTGTGTGTTTGTGTGAGTGTGTCTCTGTGTGTGTGTGTGTGTGTGAGACAAGCAATGGCATTAAGCTATTAAATAGAAATCTGTTCACCTACCTAAATGTTTGTTCCTATGTTTGTACCAGTTTGGTTTTTTGTCTGTTGAGTATTTACACTTGTTGCATTTGTAAAGTCCTCCTTTCAACATTGGCTGGATGGATGTGGAAAGCTGCAACACAAAAATATAAAACAATGAATAATACACTATGAAATTTAATTGCACAACATTAAAATTATGGACTGTTTTTGATAGCATAAAAGACTCACAGCCTTTCCTTAGGTGCAGGAGTGGCTGTGTGGTAAGAAGTTTACTTCCCAACCACATGGTTCTGGGTTCAGTCCCACTGCGTGACACCCTTGGACAAGCATCTTCTACTGTAGCCCTGGCTGACCAAAGCCTTGGGATTGGATTTGGTAGACAGAAATGTATAGAAGCCCCACCTCACCAGGACAAAGGTTTGAAGGCCAGTCAATGCATGAATAACTGCAAAGAGGAAACTTATATGACAAATTTTGCTGCTATTTCTATGTGGCACTATTAAGTGTCTGCTAGAAATAGCAGCAAAATCTGCCTTGTATCACACCTTCCTAACTTAAAAAAAGTTTTGAAGGCCGATCACAAAAGGCTGAGTGTTACGAAGGAGATGACAGGGGACAGAAATATGTGGCACATTACTGTACTCAAGAACGCCTGGCGTGCTAATGATTCTGTCAGCTTTCTGCCTTCATTAATAATAATAATAAATCATCATCATCGTCATTGTTTTATGTCCACTTTTCCATGCTGGCATGGGTTGGACAACCACCATCATTCAAATCGGTTCTTATTTGGTGTTACTGCTCTGTTGTTTTACTCTCACATTCCAATTTTGGCATGGTTCCTATAACCTGCCACTTTACAGAATACACTGCAAGAATTTTATCGTGGCACCATGGAAGCATTGTCATTGCCTTTCGTCCTTTCGGAGTTGATAAAATAAATACCAGTTGAACACTGGGGATCAATGTAATTGACTTATCCCCCCCTGCCCCCAAATCGCTGCCCTTGTGACAAATTTGAAATCATCATCATCATCATCATCACCATTATTATTATTATTATAGACATCACACAGTATACAATATCGTGAGGTTGTTGATTGAAGATATTGTGTCTACAGGGGGTTTGTACTGTTTGTCAAGTCACAACAAGGACCCCAGACAGACAGTACTTTATGCAATGTGCATGCAGTTACAAATAATGCTGACTTTTACAATACATCTAGATTGTAGAGTATTTCTAAGGTTTATTATTATTATTATTATTAGTGAAGCTGAAGTTACATTGTCGTTATTCATAGTTTCCTCGGATCTTCTTTAAAGTGCACGACAAAAACCCAGCATCATCTGAGAAGTGACCTTGTTTAACATGTAGGAAAGGATTAAGTAGACACTTAATAGTGCCACATGTGGCATGAAGAAAGAGGACACTGCATGTGATCAGATCTCAGGCTAGAGAACTCCAGAGTTGAAATCATCATCATCATCGTTTAACATCCGCTTTCCATGCTAGCATGGGTTGGACGATTTGACTGAGGACTGGTGGAACTCGAAGGCTACACCAGGCTCCAATCTGATTTGGCAGAGTTTCTACAGCTGGATGCCCTTCCTAACGCCAACCACTCCGAGAGTGTAGTAGGTGCTTTTATGTGTCACTGGCACGAAGGCCAGTCAGGCGATACTGGCAACGGCCACGATTGAGATGATAAAAATTAAAAAAATGAAGATGAGTAACAGTAACCTGCACAGCAGACCCATGTCAGGATGTAAAAATAGACGTTAAAACAATGATGGCTTTGATGGTGCTGATGGGAAAACCGATGTAGAGTGATAAGATGAAATAACATTACCTTTTTAAGATTATTTGTAGTTTTAAATATGGTGGGGACTGCATCCTTTCTTAGCTGAGTCGTTTGACCAATTTGGTCAAAGCAGTCAGGTTCAAAGTGGTTGGAACATAACACAGATGTCTCTGAAGGCCAGTAATTCTCTCGTTTCATTTGGAGCAGCCAACATTGTCGTTGAATGGCATCTTTGGGGAATCTGGAAATTCCAAAAGAAGTTGTTTTGTTACAAACATGAAAAAGTGCACAGCGATTCTGTATTGATTTTATTTTAATATTTTAGTACAAAAAAAAAAAAAAAAAGGAACACTGGGCCCTCTTACATAAGTGAAGGCAATAGGGTTTCTATTCAGCCAGGATTCACCCAGCACACATTGTAAAGTAGTTGGAAGGGCATCCAGCTGTAGAAACCAAGCTAAATCAGACTGGAACCTAGTATAGCTCTATTGCTTGTCAGCTCTGGTCAAACTGCCCAGCCCATTGCTTGCATGGAAAACAGACATTAAAGGATGATGATGGTGTTATAATGTTTGAAGGGGAAAATATGAGCAAAGAAATTCTAGAGGATTGCAGTCCTAAAGAGAAGAATGTTTAGAGTAGCAGTTCTTGACTGTGGCTCTTAAGGCTGCAAGCACCCACCAAGTATCCTTTTGGTGGCCCCACCCAATGGTCTTTCTTCTATAAAAGTAAATTTTTCTTAGTTTTACCTTTTTTGGTGCAGCCTCCAAAACAAAAACCAGGTTTTGGGTCTGGCTGGATATTAAAAAGGTTGAGAACCACAGGTTTAGAGAGTCACAGTAGGGATTTGATAGGATAAGGTACAGGAGGCGGGAATTTAGTACAGTGAGGTACGGAAATTGGGGGAAGGGAATTAAGTCGGGTGAAGTACAAGTGGGGATAGAATAATGAAAGAACTTGAAAGAGAGAATTATTCCAGCTCACGTTTTTTCTTGTAGGTGTTAGTCTGCAAACTCAATACAAATTGTGCTGATGACAAATTAGGTGACTTATAAAGTACTGGGGAGGGGGGATGTGAACACAGGTGAGAAATGACCAGAATTGAACACAAGTGAGAATTATAACCAGAGCTGAATACAGGTGAGAAATAACCAGAGCTGAACACAGGTGAGAACACTCTACCCACTGAGTTCAAATCCAGCCGAAGTCAACTTTCCCTTTGCACCCTTTTGGAGAGGTGAGGAAAGGGTCAATTCAGGATGGTGAAGTGACCAGTGTTAGATGTTCAGATAAGATGCCTTGTGGTATTTGGTCCTGGCTTTTTGACTTCTAATTGCAACACCTGTAGCAACATGCAGTGTGAAGCTGAACTGCTGCAAATGAATAACCTTCCCCTTGGTGACATGGGAGGATGAGGCTGGCATGCATCGGCATGTTAGTCTTCTCTGAAATTCTATCAAAATCCAGATAATCCCCCATAACGTTTTTTCTTTTTTTTTTCTGGAATTTTCAGAAAATTTTTGCGAATTTGTGTTCTACATTCGAGAATTCATACGCATGTATAAAAAAAAATTGTGATTTAAGGACGATTTAGCTGTTGTTTCTAGCACATCCCATGGCTCCCTGATACTGTCCTCGTTTGTTTGCCACTCTGACATATATTTATGTTTCCCAATATTTTTCTCCCCATAAACACATTTAATGGAATGATGACGCACCCAAAAGTGGTCCAGTGCTGGGATTTATGCAAAAAAAAAATCCGATAAAGAGTGGAACTTTTGGGATTTATGAAATGGTGGGTAGGGTTTTAAAAAAAACGAAAAAAATTTTTTTCCATAATCGTATGAATACCCGTTCTCAAAAATCTTCTGGAAATTCCCAAAAAATATAAGAGTTATGAAGGGTTACATGGGGTGCTTAAACCGGAATTCTGTCCATATTTTTTCTGTAATACATTGACAGCTGTTCCAGTTGGAAAATCAACCATACCAATCCTAATATCATAAAGGGACCCCCACTAAATGTTAAGGGCATTGCCGTCACGTATTGCTTCCATTAAATCATTAAAAATAAAATAAATAAATAAAACCACGTGTTAGAAAATGAATGAAAAATATTTTACTACTTTTCGTCGAAAATATTCCTTCAAAAAAATGTTTTAAACGTTAAATACAATATTTGTAAAAGAAATAATCCGGTTGCAATAATTCCAATAAATCGACTTATTATTTTATCAAATATTTTATATTTACGGGGTTTTTTGTCAAGTATAATAGATTTATACTCACAAATGAAAGGTTTTGCCGCTACCTTCTGACGTTACACTCTTGCAATTCAATGCTGCACACTGAGACATATTTATTGCATCTAGATGTAAATATTTATTCGTCAGTTAATTATTTATACAAGAAATATAAATAAAACAAATAAACAGAGACTGATGTGAAGAGGAGAGTGCATCGAACCGGAAGTAATATACCAAATATTAACCGATAATTTATAGGAATTTAGCGGTACAAAGCATAAAACATTTCCTGTGAAAACATCAAAAAAAACTTTTTAAAAATCTATATCCAGAAATACGCTCAAAACTTAATGAATTTTATTAGAAATAACAATAACAGAAGATATTTGGTTTTATAGAGAGTTACTTCCGGTTTATTCCATTAAAGGGACAACGTTGGGAGAGTTTACTTTAAATTAGGGGGGTAACAGAGTATCTATTGATAAAGATGTTTCAAATAGTTTAGTTGATTATAGAAAAAGAGTTGATGTCGATTGAATCGTTTTGAATTATTTGTTTTTAAGTTATTATTTAAATATAATATGATAGATATCCGTAAATAATTAAACGGAATTATTTTCGCATTCACTTTAAGCTTTATTCGTGCACCTTTTAACGTATTAGATGTGTTTTAATTAGAAGAGAAGACTGTACCTGTGTTTTAGAGTCTCTGATATAAGTGGTAAGGAGGGAGGTACCGTCAAACCGGTCCGGGTGGTAGCAACAGATTAGACTCCGATGAAGATACTCGACGTACAAGGGTTCAGACTCATACAAAGTTAGCAGATCCATAATGATCTTAGCTTGTTTAGAAAACAGTATTTTTTAAATAATAATGAATGTTAACAATTACAATCTGTAACGAAATTGTGTACATTTAAAGAAGTGAATTCTGTACCAAATAAATTATAGGAGACATTGCTGGGTCTCCTATTTCAATGATATTTAAAATTATTTTTCTTCCTTCTTGAACCATTCCAAGTTTACACAAGGAAATGGTGTTTTATGGAGAAGTAAAAAAATTGTTTAGTTCTCTTTCATTTATTTCAACTACAAAATTACGATAAACTGTAAAGAATATAATAGGAATTGGATGCATTTTATTGTGGTACCAGCTTTGGAGAGATTATCAGGTCTTTGCCAACACAAGACGAGGATTTTTTAGACCTGATTCTCTCCCTGTTTGTATACTGACCACCCCCATATGGTGGCTAGTGAACACTGTAACAGTAACGGCTACTCATTATTATCCTAAGATATCAGCTCATTCAGGTTTAAACAACTAAAGAGAGGAATAGAAAAGAGTGAGAAAGAGATTTCTTTCTCTTTTGCAGGTCAAGCAATACAATTTTTGAACAGTAAATATTACAAGGAACTAAATCTCCTATTTCATATTTCTGTCGACTTTCATGCTATACAGACACAAGGTCACACATGCTTAAAGGCAGGGTGGGGTGATATGGTACATTCACTTGACCCCCCAGGATTTGATTGGTATGACTTATTTTACAGAACCTGAATGAATAAAAGAAAAAGTCAACTTTGTGGTGATATGAACTTAAAACATAGACAGATGTCAATTGTTCAGCCATCATTACATTTTTATTTTCAGAAATAGTTTGATATCAATTAGAGTTTATATACATTTTCAACCTTAACTGATATATATATATATTTCTAAGTCTCTCTAAAGGAGATTACAGCAGCGGTACTGGATATTAATAGTTATCGCCAAGCCAATATGGCAGTCCCCAAAATAGGACGAATTCTGCCGTTGATTAGCTCCAAGAGGCCATCGCCTCTAGCTAGCTATGTGACACACGAACCTGTGTCCATTATAACCTTCGAACAGGGGAGGTCAGCCGCCTCCCCTTGCTGGTCTGGCATCTACAGACTAGTTTCTCTGAGACAAACTATTAAAGTTAGTGCCATTCCATGTTTGAGTATATATAATGTCATACAGACTGGTAGTTTACACTGAAATCTTTATCATCAAAGCTTGGAAGGGGAATTTCAAAAATGTTATTTTCTTTTCCATTTGATTTTACTAAACATCAAATATTTGTTCTGTAAACAGCTGAGGTGTTGAATGTGTCGTTGTATTCTTCATCAGTTGCTGAATGGAGAAAGAAAATGCCTGAAAGTCAAAGAAATTTCATTAATTGTTAAAACACCTCCAATTCTCAATCTACTGAAAAGCTCTCTTCTTCCGCCAACATACAGATCTCTGATACAGTCTTCCTCCTCTTCACCCCACCCAACTTTCTGCTACCTTCACCATATTTCCCAACAAATCGAATTGTCTCTCCTACTTTTCCCATCCTCATTATTCTTATTACCTCCTCTATCAATGCTAAAACTGGACCCCTCTTGATGTTGCCATTGTATTTATTTTCTGGTGACATTCAAAAGGCATCTACTACACTCTTGGAGTAGTTGGCATTAGGAAGGGCATCCAGCCGTAGAAACCATGCCAAATCAGACTGGAATTTGGTGCAGCTCTCCAGCTTACCAGTTCCAGTCAAACTACCTAATCTATGCCAGCATGGAAAGTGGACACTAAATGATGATGATATCCCTTCCACCTTCCTTTAATTTCTTGCGATTTCACAACAATTTGTCTTATTTCACCTTTCAAGCAGTTCACTTCAAATACATCACTACTTTACAATCTTTCTCACTGACCCCTTAACCCCAAATGCTTATGTTCTCCAAACATTGTCTATGTAACTGCTTTGCCTTTGCTGCTGCTTTTCTTTGCAACCTTGTAACCCTCTTTTGCTACCATACTCCAAATCTTATACCATTCTCAGACCCTCTTCCGCTTCTCATCAATCTCTCTTTCCAAATTCATCATCCCACCAGCAGGTTTCCAAGTGTCTCAGTGGTCCTCATGTCTGTCAACACACCTTACCAATGGCTCCAACGACGATTCCCAAACACTTCCCATAGAAAATAGAAAAATAATCATATTAAGTTATTTGAAAAACTGAGTAAACTTTATTCTAATAACAAATGTTTTTACAACAATTTTTTGCTGGAATCTAAGACAAATTTGAAGTTTGTACAATCAGTAATTAGAAGTAAATAATAAGTGATCCTATATCTTCTGTTTTTGAAACACAAAGGTAAGATCTTGAAACTTTAAAAAAATAAAAAATATTCTTCAAGAAACAAACTAATTCTATATAACAATTAAAAATATCAGAAATATTTTTATAATCAGTTTTGAAAATAAAACAGTAATTGTTTTATTTCTTTTCTTTTTAGGACAAGAAATGAGATTTAATGGTGTCTGTTATTTAAATCAACATGACGTGAAAAAAAACAACAAAAAAATCTATGCCAATAGATTGTGAGATAGCAAAATATTTGAATAAATTTTACTTACTACATGTATCATCAGTTTTATTTGATTGAAGAGTGTTTTAATGAAATAAGTTGTTGCCTAGCATTTTATTTGAATTATTTGCTAATCCGCTAAAGGAAATAAAACTAATCAGTATAAAAACCATTGGTTTATTCTGAATGTTATTTCTTTCTCTACTTTATAAAAATGAAATGTTTGAATGTAGTAAACATCAAGTTTGTATCATAGTTATAGAAACCTTCTTCAAAATTTCATTTCAACTATTTACTTTGTCATAACTACAAATGTCAACAAACGGGGGGGGGGGGGTAGTTTCTTCAATTATTTCAATTGTTTTAGCCAGAGAAGAAAGGACAGTCTCTGTGACCATATTACAAGGTCTCTGAGACTGTTGGTTGTAAGGGAAAGAGAGGAACAAACCACAACTTATTGGTTATCCTTTTACCAGAGGGAGACTTCAGCCAAACAATTGCAACAGAGTGGACTCTGTTAGAGGCAGCTAAAGACCTGGTGGCCAATATTAATCCAAGTATTGGATGCAAAGAAGGCAGATCTAAGAGTCATGGAAATATTGAAGTGATGAAGTTTATTCTGTTCTATGCATCGAATTTTGGTACAAGGCCAGTAATTTTAGGGGAATGGATTTGGTCGATTACATTGACCCCTCCAGTACTTATAGGCTATGGCCAAGTGGGGGAATTACCATGAATTTCCTTAATGTCACGGAGAAAATGGAATGTAAAATCTCTATCATTTCTCTAACTACAACCAACTTCAATAGTTGAAAGTTTGCGGTATAAAATGTCTTGATAATAATAATAAAACATCAACACACACACACACACACACATTGAAGTATTAAGGACAAAAACATGAAAATATTTGAATGATAATTCCTTAGAAAAGCTTAAATATCATATCATAATTAGTGTGAACGTCAACAATAAAAGAGATGAACATTATTAAGACTGAGAAGCTATAAAGCAGTCAGCTTATGAGACAAAAAGTCACCATTTGATCGTTATGAAGGTAGAGTTCAACAAAATTCAAACAAAAATACAGGAACAGATGTATTTCTTAACCAACTCACTGTCAACCCTGTCAGATATTTAGGCAATCATAACATGTCATCTGCAGGACCCACTGATGGACATGGCAATAATAACAACTTCTAATTTAGGCAGAAGGTCAGCAATTTTAGAGGGAAGGGATCAGTTAATATCATTGATCCCAGGACTTGACTGGCCCATCATTTTATTGATCTCAGAAGGGTAAAAATTATGTGGGGGCAAAGCTGGGGCTGAGCTCAAGATGCAGAGAGCCATAACTGAATACCACAAACATAATAATAATAATAATAATAATAATCCTTTCTACTAAAGCTACAAGGCCTGAAATTTTGGGTGAGGGGACTAGTCAATTACATCAACCTTAGTGTTTCACTGGTGCTTAATTTATTGACCCCAAAAGGATGAAAGGCAAAAGTTGACCTTGGTGGTATTTGGTAGTAAGTATCTGAACTCAGAAGACATGCCACTAAGCATTTTGTCCAACACATTATTCTGCCTGCTTGCCACCTTAACAGCAACAACAACAATAATTTCAAGCGTTAGTAGAGAGTGACTGATTTAAAGCATTGTTGTCAAAGTGAACCCAGTTTTTTTTCTGGTACACATACAGTTGCCCTCAAAGGGGGACATAGCTCATGTTTAGTGTTCTAAATATAATACTGGTTTCCTACATCTTGAAAAAATTGAGTGTTGTGATGTTGAAGATGGGTTTACGATGCACAGAGAACAGTCTTCTTCTCTAGAGTAAAAGAAAATGTATGAAAAGATGTTTGATTCTTGTTAATACTTAACTTGGTGCTTATAGTTTTGGATTCAGGTCAGACCAGGGTCAATTAGTTTTTCCATCTTCTCATGAAGTGGATATCAGCACTAGCATAAAGGTAAGAAGATTTTTCAAGAAATGCTTTTAGGGTTTTTGTTGAGACTGAAATATTCTTGAGATGAATAGATAAATAAATATATATTAAAAAAAAGTTTGAATTTTATTAGCCAGTTTTGATCTTTAATTAGTTTCTGAAATTACAAAAAAAAAAAAAAAAGGTGGGGAAGGTCTTAAAATTATTGTTGTTTAGAAGAATGTTGGAAACGGTTGTCACATGAAGAAATGAAAGGATGGTAGTTGGCAGTAAGATTAATACTACATCATAGCAGAAACAGAATATATAAGATGCATATCTGAATATTGATAGATTTTTCACATCAATACAAATTTCTGAATGCCAACCTATATTCTCTTTTAAAAATGTGAAACTCATCATCTGAAGAAATAATAATAATAATCCTTTCTACTATAGACACAGGGCCTGAAATTTTGCAGGGAAGGAAACTAGTTGATTAAATCGATCTCTGCACCGAACTGGTACTTATTTTATCGACCCTGGAAGGATGAAAGTCAAGATCAACCTCAGCAGAATTTGAACTCAGAATGTACAATCGGAAGAAATGCCGCCGCCGATTCTGCCAGTTTGCCACCTTAATGATAATAATTCTTTCTACTATAAGGCACAAAGCCTGAAATTTGGGAGAAGTGGATAGTCAATTACATCAACCCCACTGTTTCACTGGTAGTTATCTTAACCCCGAAAAGATGAATAGCAAAGGCAATCTCAGTGGAATTTGAACTCAGAATGTAGCAGCAGATAAAATACTGCCATGCATTTCATCTAGCATGCTAACGATTCTGCCAGCTCACCACCTTACACTTTAATGATGATGATAATAATAATAATAAATTTCTATGAAACAAAAGGAAAATAGAAGAATATCTATAAAACATGCATTTTTTTTCTCATTTAACATAAAGAAAAACTCAAAAAACCCCGGAAAAATAATGAATTTACTGAATTTTAAACGTTTCCTAATTTTAAAATGTTTGTAGTTATATATGGTTAGACAATATACAACATTTCACAGAAATGGTTGATGTTATGATTTCTAGGACTAAAAGTTATGATCTTAGTCAAAGTAATTCTTCAAAATACAGAACTGAAAATTTTCTGAGATTTTAAGAACATCTGAGAAAGTTGCTTCAGTAGAATTTTACGACCAATTTATAGTTTTGCATTTTGCCAGAAACTGTTTATTTTTAGGATAATTTAATTGAGATACATTAAAAAAAAAAAAAAATCAAAGAAGACGAGTTTAACATAAAAAAAAAGCAATCTGAAGTTTAATGAAATATCAGTTGATGATGTTTATAGAAAAGGTACAAAATGAAGAGATATCTCTAAACTAACTATGGAGTAGAAAGACAAACAAAATAGTAATAATTATGGTTTCAAATTTTTGCACAAGGCCAGTAGTTTTGTGAAAGGAGCTAAAATATATTAACACCAGTGCTCAACTGGTACTTATTTTACTGACACCCTGAGCGGATGAAAGGCAAAGTTAACCTTGGTGGAATTTGAACTCAGAATGTACAGATGGATTCTGCCACTAAGCATTTTTGCCAGGCATGCTAACAATACTGCCAGATTGCTGCCTTATTAACAAAATAATACAAATAATAATTATTTCAAATTTCGGCACAAGGCCAGTAATTTGGGGGGAGGGGCTAAACGAATTACATTGACCCCCAGTGCTCAACTGGTACTTATTTTATTGACCCCACCAAGAGGATGAAAAGCAAAGTTGACCTCAGTGGAATTTGAACCCAGAATGTACAGATAGACAATATTCTGCTAAGCACTTTTGCCTGGCATGTTAATGATTCTGCCAGCTTACTGCCTTAATAATAATAATAATAATCCTTTCTACTAAAGACACAAGACCTGAAATTTTGGGGGAGGGGACTAGTCAATTACATCAACCCCAGTGTTTCACTGGTACTTGATTTATCGACCCTGAAAGGATGAAAGGCAAAGTTAACCTTGGTAAAATTTGAACACAGAATGTAACAAATGATGAAATGCTGCTAAGCATTTTTACCTGGCATACTAACGAATCTATCAGCTCACCACCTTGATAATAATAATAATAATGATGATAATAATAATAATAATAATAATATTGGTTATCTTTTCCAACACTGAAATATTTCTGCCATTTGGATATCAAACAGGTGAAGTGTTACATTGTATGAACAATTGCTGAACTTTAACAAGAAGTTATTCATTTCGAAATTTGTATAGTGTTGTTACAAGAATAATGTTTACTCACAACAAAGGAAAACAAGCAGTGAAGTTTGGATTACTGGGTCCAGGACTTCAGAACTTTAACCTCTTAACCACTCTATTATTTCAGATCCTCCTTTAATTAATTAATTCATTTTTTTAGGGAAATTTGATGAAGTAAGAAAAGGTAAAACAAAATCTGTTAACATGTTCAAGTAGAGAAACTTGTCGGAAGACGGGGTGGGGTGGGGTTGGGG